>NC_141687.1:1114073408-1114624192 GCF_964263255.1 Lissotriton vulgaris
GACCTTCCCAGCAGTGCTCCCTCCCAGACCCTTACTAAAGCCAGTCGCAAAAATGTAGAAGACCCCCAATCAGATCTCAAAAAACGAGGCCTAGCAGAAAACTGGTGACAAAACGTACTTTGAAAGTAAAAGTAGGCCCAAATACCTCCTTACCCACCGTGGATTGTATTCAAACCACTTGCAAGCAAGCAAAAGTATCCATAGCCAGCATCGCTCCAAGACTCGAAAACCCCCCCACCCAAACACATGCAATAGAAATACTGCCAGTGCTAAACCTAAGTTAAGAATAGTGGCAAAGGCTTTCTTTAACTATGCCAAATCCCCCCTTTCCAACCATGGATTTTCTTCAAATGACTTGCAACCAAAATTACACATTCTCACGAGTGCTCTAAGACCCCAGAACTCAGTTGCAAAAATCTAAAACACCCCGAAACACATGCAATCCTGCTGCTAGGGCTAACCCTAACGAACCCCAAGTTACAAAAAGTGCCAAAAGGCTTTTCCTTATAGATTTTGTCCAAACCACTTCTATCCGGTATTAGACCTTCCCGGGAATGCCCCAAGACCCACCAACCCACCCGCAAAAAAGCACAACACCCCCAAACAGCCAAAAAGGAAAATCTCATACTTACAATATTTCTCGGCCTTCGGTCCAAACGCGCTGTGCAGCTAGGTCATAACTCGTTTTCCACCACGGATTTCCTGAAAAGCAAATGCAATCAAAATTAGACTGTCACAGCAGTGCTCCCAGATCCCAAAACTCACCCACAAACACCCGGAACCCCCCCAAACAGCACCTGAAAGGCAAGCAAGTCAGCAAAAAAGCAAAAAAAAATTCGCCTCCGATTTGGTTCAAACCACTTTTATCCGGTATTAGAGCTTCCCAGCAATGGCCCCAGAGCCGTCAACTCACCCGCAAAGAAGTAGAACACCCCCACAAGTGCAAAGTCTTTCTTCATTGGGTGTAATCCAGCCCTCTGCTTTGAGGGAAATAGGAGTCTGGAGGAGGAGGATAGAGGAGCATGTTCATGTGAACTTGTGAACCTGAGGAATGCAGACTGCGGCACCTTCAAATCAATAAGCAAACAAGTGAAGACAGTTCTGCTGATGGGCTTGTTTTTGTGATTAGGTGATTAAAGTTTGAATAATATTAACTGTGCACAACAAAGAAAGACAGACACACAGGAATAAAAGTGAATAAGGACGAAAAAGAAAGTTATTGATTCATTGTCTCATTTTCAGGGCTCGGTGTCAGTGAATAAGAATAAGGCTTCGTCATCATACTCTGCGAATTCAGGCAGGGTGAGGTCATTGTCACCCAACAGAGAAGAAATTCCCTCATCTACGTTGCTGTCCACCTCGTCTTCATCCGGCGTGCTTTCTCGTACTTTGTAATCTGGTGGTATGAGGTGCTGATTCAGGGAAACACCTATTACAGCGTAAGCACTGCATTGCGGTGCTATCACATCGCGACTATTACATCGCAGATGGCTGCACACCGCATGCTACCGCATCACATGCTAAGACGCCGCAATGACTTTTAAAGCGCTAGGCATTACATCGCATTACAGGGCAAAAGCAATTACATCGCCACAAAACGGCAGGACAAATGCCATGAAAATGTACACCAAAGTCACCAACAATTACATCGCCACAAAACGGCAGGACAAAAGCCATGAAAATGTACACCAAAGTCACCAACAATTACATCGCCACAAACGGCAGGACAAAAGCCATGAAAATGTACACCAAAGTCACCAAAGTTATTACGAAAACAAAGATATAACGGAAATGACACATGATGGGCGAGGGCACCAAAGAATAGAAAAGAAAAGCATAAACGAACGGATATGACACATGATGGGCGAGGGCACCAAATAGAAAAGAAAAGCATAAACAAAGTCACCAAAGTTATTACGAAAACAAAGATATAACGGAAATGACACATGATGGGCGAGGGCACCAAAGAATAGAAAAGAAAAGCATAAACGAACGGAAATGACACATGATGGGCGAGGGCACCAAATAATAGAAAAGAAAAGCATAAACGAACAGCACCAAATAATAGAAATCAACGGCACCAAATAATAGAAATGATTACGACCCAAATAATAGAAAAGATTTACGAGTACCAATGATTTATGAACCAAATAATACAAAAGATTTACGAGCACATATTATATGATATAATTATGACTTCGAGGGCACCAAATTATAGAAATCATTTACGACCTCATAACGGACAACGATGGTCAAACCGTCTCCAACACATATAAAGAGATGATATGATATTATAGTGGCAATTACTGGATGAACTAACAATTTGAACCCTTGTATATCAGTTCATACCCACGCATCCATCCACGCATCCATCCACGCATCCATTAAACGCATCCATCCACCCACCCATCCACGCATCCACCCACCCATCCATGCATCCAACCACCCACGCATCCAACCCACACATCCACCCACCCACGAATCCATACACGCATCCACCCACCCATCCATGCATCCAACCCACGCATGCATCCAACCCACGCATCCACCCACCCATGCATCCATCCACCCACCCATCCACGCATCCACCCATGAATCCACCCACCCATCCATGCATCCAACCCACGCATGCATCCAACCCACGCACGCATCCAACCCACACATCCACCCACCCACGCATCCATCCACCCACCCACCTACTCATCCATGCATCCATCCACCCATCCAACCCACCCACTCATCCATCCATCCACCCACCCACCCACCCACCCACTCATCCATGCATCCATCCACCCATGCATCCATCCACCCACCCATCCATGCATCCACCCACCCACCCCAGGCAATGGCCTTGTGACTTTGACCGAGCTATTTAGCACTAAATACATTGTAAAACGCATGTGGAGATTTTATTGTGTTCATATTTCGTTTACTGTATATAGTTATTAAAAGGCTTGTCTGTAAGTAAGTGACCAATGGGTCGCCAAAAAAACCTTTGGAATGGAGCCCAGAGGGGTTAAGAGTTTTACAATAAAATTGCATAATTCAATAAAACTAATATCTTTTTTCAGTCGAGTTATCGCAGCTTTTGAAATAAATCAACTTCTGCAGCAGCGCGAAGAAAGCTATTGGCATGCGCTGCCAAGCTTGCTGTTAGGCACGGAGTGCAAGGACTGGCACAGATGCGCAGGCAAAGGGCATTTTTTGCAGATGCTATTCATGTATAAGTGTAGAGGGGAGTCGCGTTCAATGTACTAGGAGAAAGAAGGTGAGATTGTGTGAGTTACCAATTAGCAGGCTTCCTGTGATTTTGGCACAGTTGTTTTTGCAGAGGATGGCAACCACAGTGTTTTGTACATGTGTTTGGCCTCGGAGTGCAGGGAGAAACACTCGCCACAAACACAGGCCGCGCTGCTTTCCGTGCCAATGTAAGCATTTCAAGAAAACATATTTTACATGAACACAAAGATTATGTATACAGCGCCACCTCAATTATACTTCTAAATGTTACAGCCCAAACTACAGACCTTGATTTGAACTTCCCTCTGTTTTTGTTCTGATATCTTTCCTGTTAATGAGTTCACGATTCCCCCCAGCACGAAACTATCTTGCCACGTTATACGTTTTTTTTCATTTTCACATTCACACACATCCCTTCTGCTCTGCCCTGCCCTTCTAAAACCTCTGCTGCAGGATGGGGGCCAGAGCTTAGAGGCGGGTTCTCGCAGGTGATTCCAAAGACCGCGTTGTTTTGCCATGCGACATGCTGTACTGCGGGGTAAAGTACGGCCCAATAGAAAGCAACGGAATCGCGTTGCAATAGATTGCGAGGTGAAAACAGACGATGTAATGGACTCGGCGATCAAATAGATGCTGGGACAAAGTGCGCGATGTAAATGTGCGCGATGGAACGTCATACATCCGCTGATTCATCTTGATCATTGTTAACCTCTCCACATTTTTGGGCGAGAGGCGGCTCCGTTTGGAAGTTACAATGCCATCATCAGCACTGAAAACTTGTTCAGAAGACACGCTTGCGAGTGGGCAAGACAAGTAGTTTATAGCCAGGTTGGAGAGCTGTGCCCACAATTCTTTTTTCCCATGTCAATACGCCAATGGGTCAGCATTAACATAGACCTCTGTTGAGTCATTCAGATAGTCCTGCACCATCGACTCAAGGTCCTCCAAGGTTCCTCCACTAGGCTTACTTTTGGTGTGACCTTTTGAGAACTAAACCCAAGCCGAGTTAGCCAATCCTCTTCTGCATCCAATGTTACTGTTGTGTCTGGTGCAGAGATCCGGTTGCCGGTGTCTTTAACGGCTGAGAGGTCACTTGTGCCACAGCACAGGTGCAGAAGTGGATTCTTTTGACTTGGGATGGCCTGCTGATGCTGATGTACTGCCTTTTCCTTCAATTTTCTGCCGTTCTCTTTCAAACCTCTTGGCTGACAAGGCTAGCCAACGTTTGTACTTTGTAACATCTTCATCACCAAAAGGAAAGAATGCTTGGCCTGCCAGCGCCTTTTTGTAGCGTGGATACAGAATAGTAGCACAAATGTGATGCTGGTTTGAGTGGATCATTTTAAGACGTTCATCACCAAGTAGGCGCTCTAATAATTTCTTCATCTTTTTGAAACATAGAAGACACCGCCTTCAGTTGGTGCTCCAGCATGCGCAACAATGGGATAGCTTTTCCCAAATTACAGTCCTCCTTGCTGATGGCACGCGTGAAGACCTCAAAAGGACGAAGCATGTCTTTCATGCTTTTAACTAGGTTCCATTGCGCCGCATCTAGCCTCAGGTCCTTCTGAGCTGTACCCACTGTTAAGAAATACTGATCGAGTACCGTATACTGCTCATACAGACGCTCAAGCATGTAGAAGGTTGAGTTCCAACGTGTTGCCACCTCCTGGATGAGTCCTTTCACTGGCATTTGACGTTCATGTAGCAGGGTCCTCAGATGCTTCCGGGCCTTAAAAGAATGGCTGAAATGGTTACACATTCTTCGGCAGATGGCCACTATCTCGCACGCTGGACTGTCTTCATCACTCAAGAATTTTTTAACAACCAGGTTTATACAGTGCGCCAAACACGGCACTCTGAAATAGTCACCCAGCTCCATGGCCGTGGAAACATAACCAATCTGGCGTTTTTTTGGGGACAGCCAGTGAAAGACCATTGTGTTAAACTCATTCAAAATTTTTTCTGCTGTGTGACGTTTCTCCAAGCCAAACATGGCTAGTGTTGCATGTTTCCGAGCAGCTTTAAAAACGTGGTCCGGGTCAACACCTGCATTTAGCTTTGCTTTAACCCCTGAAAAAGAGACCCAGTGTGCGGTGATGCACATGTAATCAGCGCCTACGCCACTGGTCCACATGTCTGTTGTCAGATGTATAGTGTGAACAGCACTTTTTCCGCAAAGCTGGCCCAATCACCTCCAGCACATCTTTATGTAGTGCTGGAACCGAAACTCTGGCAAAATAGAACCAGCTAGGAACCTTCCATTTAGGGCAGAGCGCTGCCACTAATTCTAGAAAACCAACCCCTTCTACAAAAGAAAAAGGGAGAAGGTCCAGAGCTAGCATTTTAGCCAGCTTAGTGTTATACAGACGAGTCAGTGGGTGGTTGCGTTCATATGGCACGTCTGAAAAAAGCATGTTTCTAATGTTGCCCTGGACCAAGCATTTACGGGATGATGATTTCTTTGACCCAGTTATGCTCGCTGATGAACTTTTTCGCATTGGTGTCTCACTCTCTGCCACACTCTTACAGGCACATGCATCAAGCGATTTAGGAATCGCAAACGGTACGAATCGCAAAATTCGGCCGTTTGCGATTCCCAAATCACTATTTGGGATGCATCATCCTAAAAGAGAAGAAATCGCTATTTTTGCGATTTTTTAAAGTGCGATTGCTTTTAAGGAATCGCAATTTTGCGATTTCTTAAAAGCAATGCATGAAACGGAAAAAAATTGCGATTTCGCAATTAGAGAGAAATAATTACCATGAGGTTGGACCTCATGGTAATTTTGCGAAATGTTAAAAATATGCAATTTTGTGCATTTTTTTAACTTTCATGTTGTGCACACACATGCCCTTAGGGCATGTGTGTACACAACATATGTGCATTGTTTGATTTCAGGGGTGCAACAGGGTGTCCTTTGGACACCCCTGCACCCTTGAAATCGCAATCTCAATTTGCGATTAGCTAATTGCGAATCGCAAATTGAGATTGTCTTCCCATTCATTCCTATGGCCCTCTAGGCCCATAGGAATGAATGGGAAGGGATTCCTTAATTGCGAATCGCAAAATGCTAATCGCAATTAAGGAATTCTAAGGAATCGCAATTTATTTAGCGATTTCTTAATGCATAGGCATTTGCAATTCCTTAATTGCGATTCCTTAAAAATCGCAATTAAGGAATCGCAAATGCCGAGATTGATGCATGTACCTGTTAGTGTAGCTCACAAGGGGTGTGCTGCTGACAGGGGTACTGGGTGTAAGTGAAGTGTTTGACACTTCTTCTTCCTCCTCGTCATCATCAGATGAAACATCAACGTTTTCTTGACATGCAATTCGAGCTTCCTTGATCGCCTTTAGGTGCGCAAACCATTGGACAGCGTGCTGTCTCTTAAGATGACCTCTCTGGCCTCGGGTACCATAGTTGGTACCAAACTTACCACGACTAACTGCAAGCTTACAAATGCTACAAATGCCAAAGTTTTCCCTTTTTTTGGCAAATACTAAAGAAGTCCCAAGCTGGGGACTTGAATTGTCTGTGGGGGCCGGAGGAGGCGGCGATACTGGTGGTGGTTGTCATGCTGCTAATGCCAGATGAAGTGGACGATGTAGATTGCCGAACTTTAGTACGTTGTGCACTTTCACCACCACTAATTGAGGTCGAGGTGGATGGAGGTCCCTTCTGGCGAGGAAGAAATATGGAAGCGGTACGTGTTGGTGTACCAGTTAACTCCAATGATTGTTGTGTTTCCATTGCCTCCTCGTCGACATCATCATCACGCTCAGCAGCTTCTCGGGCTAGGGTCAAAATGTCTGTTTGCTGCATGCCCGCTGGGGCTGCGGTGATTTTTATGATGACTGGGTCATCGTTGTGAGAGCCTTCATCAGCAGCAGTATCCGCCACTTCTTGTTGAGCCTCATCACACTCCATAACTATGAGACTTTGGACGAGCTTCCTTTTACGCTTAAGTACCTTTGTCAGATCATGGTGTGCCTCACTCTCAGACGGCAGTGGTGTTGGTTCCCAATTGTGATCCGTATCATCAGAAGGAGGTGTGCTTGAAGAAGATGTAGACACCACCCTTGATCTCTTCCTTGCTAGGGGTGTGGAAGACAATGAATGATCATCAGGAGGAGTGGCTTCCTCAAATGATACCTCGCCTTGATTGTCGATTTCCTGATGTGCCCCTACTTCGGGAGGAGCAACTATTGTGGGCACTTGTGACCATTCATGCACCTCTGCTTGCGCATCTCCTTGTGCTGCCTCTCCTTCCACTTGTACTTGGGCTTGTACTTGCACATGTGGTTGTTGTTGCGGCTGTGGTTGTTCAACACTTGTCAGATGAGTTACAACAACCTGTGTTGATTGAGGGACATTGCTGCTACTTTCTTGCGATGAGCCAACATCACTGGTCGATGGTGATTGAACAAGTACACTGGCTGCCTCTGCAGCACTTAAGGGCTTGGACTTAAGTTGGCCTGGTGGTGGTGGTGGCACTGAGCCCAATGGAGAGGGGTGCTGCTCCCAGCTTGGTCCCCAGCAGATCCCGCTGCTGCTGCAGGCGTACTTTTTTTTTACTCCCAAAAAATGTGGCGGGCGGCACACCAGTCTCCTTGGTAACTTGCTTCTTCTGCTCCTTACTGGCAACTTTCTTGCTAGAGGAGCTACGGGGAACTTTTTTTGGGGCCATCTTCTTCAGAGCAGGTCAGAACAGCAGGCCGCATTTGCACGAGTTGCAGAGTTGTCTGTGGCCAGACGTGATGTCGCATGACGTTATGCTGCACACACACACCACTGCAGGACTTCTTCCTGGCACTGGTGGTTCTCTTGAGTCTTGTGCACCTAAAAGCAATGGAAGACAGAGGAACATGAGTTCAGTTATACACCCCAAAAAAACGAAAATTACAGAAAATCAGCACAATCCCAAGCCATCCTGGCCCTCCATGATGTTTAAATTCAAGACACCCCACAGAAAAGCTAGACCCATGCATCACTCACTACCCCTGGGCATGAAGGTTGAAAGCTAGGCAAAATGGTTGCAGACCTAGGAACACTACCTGCATTCAAAATGGCCCCCTGCCTCCCTGCACATGGCCAGGGCCTGCCTGTAGCAGCACTCAAAAAGGCCCCCACCCACATGGCCTGTCCCCAAGAACACCCCAAAAAATCGAAAAACACAGAAAAATCTGCACAATCCCATGCCATCCATGCCCTCCATGATGTTTAAATTCAAGACACCCCACAGAAAGACTAGGCCCATGCACCACTCACTACCCCTGGTGAAAAGGCCACAACAACAGTCCAAAAACACGAAAATCACAGAAAATCAGCACAATCCCAAGCCATCCAGGCCCTCCATGATGTTTAAATTCAAGACACCCCACAGAAAGACTAGGCCCATGCATCACTCACTACCCCTGGGCATAAAGGTTGAAAGCTAGGCAAAATGGTTGCAGACCTAAGAACACTGCCTGCATTCAAAATGGCCCCCTGCCTCCCAGCACATGGCCAGGGCCTGCCTGTAGCAGCACTCAAAATGGCCCCCACCCACATGGCCTGTCCCCATGAACACCCCAAAAAATCGAAAAACACAGAAAAATCTGCACATTCCCATGCCATCCATGCCCTCCATGATGTTTAAATTCAAGACACCCCACAAAAAGACTAGGCTCATGCACCACTCACTACCCCTGGTGAAAAGGCCACAACAACAGCCCAAAAAAACGAAAATCACAGAAAAAGCAGCACAATCCCAAGCCATCCAGGCCCTCCATGATGTTTAAATTCAAGATACCCCACAGAAAGACAAGGCCCATGCATCACTCACTACCCCTGGACATAAAGGTTGAAAGCTAGGCAAAATGGTTGCAGACCTAAGAACACTGCCTGCATTCAAAATGGCCCCCTGCCTCCCAGCACATGGCCAGGGCCTGCCTGTAGCAGCACTCAAAATGGCCCTCACCCACATGGCCTGTCTCCATGAACACCCCAAAAAATCAAAAAACACAGAAAAATCAGCACAATCCCATGCCATCCATGCTCTCCATGATGTTTAAATTCAAGACACTCCACAGAAAGACTAGGCTCATGCACCACTCACTACCCCTGGTGCAAAGGCCAAAACAACAGCCCAAAAAAACTAAAATCACAGAAAAATCAGCACAATCCCAAGCCATCCAGGCCCTCCATGATGTTTAAATTCAAGACACCCCACAGAAAGACTAGGCCCATGCATCACTCACTAGCCAGGCAAAATGGTTGCAGACCTAAGAACACTGCCTGCATTCAAGATGGCCTCCTGCCTCCCAGCACATGGCCAGGGCCTGCCTGTAGCAGCACTAAAAATGGCCCCCACCCACATGGCCTGTCCCCATGAACACCCCAAAAAATCGAAAAACACAGAAAAATCAGCACAATCCCATGCCATCCATGCCCTCCATGATGTTTAAATTCAACACACCCCACAGAAAGACTAGGCTCATGCACAACTCACTACCCCTGGTGAAAAGGCCACAACAACAGCCCAAAAAAATGAAAATCACAGAAAAATCAGCACAATCCCAAGCCATCCAGGCCCTCCATGATGTTTAAATTCAAGACACCCCACAGAAAGACTAGGCCTATGCATCACTCACTACCCCTGGGCATAAAGGTTGAAAGCTAGGCAAAATGGTTGCAGACCTAAGAACACTGCCTGCATTCAAAATGGCCCCCTGCCTCCCAGCACATGGCTAGGGCCTGCCTGTAGCAGCACTCAAAATGGCCCCCACCCACATGGCCTGTCCCCATGAACACCCCAAAAAATCGAAAACCACAGAAAAATCAGCACAATCCCATGCCATCCATGCCCTCCATGATGTTTAAATTCAAGACACTCCACAAAAAAACTAGGCTCATGCACCACTCACTACCTCTGGTGAAAAGGCCACAACAACAGCCCAAAAAAACAAAAATCACAGAAAAATCAGCACAATCCCAAGCCATCCAGGCCCTCCATGATGTTTAAATTCAAGACAACCTACTGAAAGACTCAGTCCACCCACCACTGAGTACCCCTGGGCAAAAGGCCCCAAAACAGCCCAAAAATCGAAAATTCAAAAATTGTAGTTGCAGCCACTGTAATGCCCCAAACAAACTTACTTGTGACATTTCTAATTCAAAAGTGATCCAAAGAAAGTCAAAAAGGCCTCAAATCCAAATATCCAGCAGCATCCACAAAAAGTAATCCTTCCAGGTGAAGAATCCGAATGAAAGTGACCAGCACATGAAGAAAGCACTGGGAGGAGCCAGCTGGACAGGAATAGGAAGTTGGAGACTGTGGGGCACTTCCTTCCTCCCCCCCCCCCCAAATGGACTCCTTGCAAAAAAAAGTGCAGGCAAATGTCAACCTGAGAAGTTATTCTGATGAAAATCATCATTTCCAGAAGGTTTATGCTGCTTGCTGGTGGATTTCTTGTGCAGAATTGCAAATTTTGTATTTTCGCGAGTGCAAGATTGTTGCTGCCCGCCACATCTACAAGTTTGCAATTGCAAACTCCCATGATACGTGATCACGGCGTACTCGCGTTGACAAACTCTCGCTGTGCAAGGTGGCAAGCCGCGATGACGTAATCGCGCTCGCCAAACCGAAAATCGGCAAAATCCGCGAGCGGAATAGATTTTCCGCCCATGCTTATCTAAATGTCAGTTTGGGAAGTTTGGCACAAGAAGCTCCTATGGTCGGGTCAGTGCGCACTATTGGCCAGTGTTTGTAGAGGATCTTCCCTAAGTTACAATGATATGTGCTGTAGCCTGTGATCATTCTAGGTGTACCATCATTGCAAATGTTAAGTTTGGATTGTGCAGTCTTGCTTGTTTGAATTAGATCTTCCCTGTTCGTAGTCAAGCATTTGCTCTCTGCATTATCTAGTGTATGTTTCTGGTATCCTCCCTCATTCAGTCTACTGAAGAGGTTTTGATTTAGTGAAGCCCTCCTGCGTGCTGCAGTTGCGTTTCATCCTTAAGCATTCCGCATATGGTATGCTTGCTATGAGGCTTTTTGGGTGAAAGCTCTCAGCGTGTAAGATCGCATTACCAGATGTCTGCTTTCTGTGTGACTGTGTTTGGACCATACCATTGCTGATGTAGAGTTTGAGGTCTAAGAATACAATGGATGTTTGACTAGTGGTACATGTAAACTGAAGGTCGAGCATGTCGTTATTTATGTCTTGAGCAAAATAAAGTGCACTCTGCTCACTGCCCTTCCATAAGACGAAGATGTCGTCTATGTACCTGTAGTAAAGAATGACATTTCAGACATTTTGGTGTGGTGCGTCTTCATGAGTACTTGCTCCTCCCACCAGCCCATATGCAGATTCGCATAGCTGGGGGCTAAGCAAGTACCCATGGCAGTGCCCTGTGTTTGTCTGTATAACAATCTGTCAAAGGTGAATATGTTATTGTCTAGGCAGCACTCGGTCATCTGAAGCAACATGTTTGTGTGTTGGTAAATGCCTATCTCACGGGTACTGAGAAAGTGCTTCATTGCGTTAAGACCATCAAAATGCCTTATACTGGTGTATAGACTTTGCACATCAAGGGTCATGAATACA
Organism: Lissotriton vulgaris; assembly: GCF_964263255.1. NCBI lineage: Eukaryota > Metazoa > Chordata > Amphibia > Caudata > Salamandridae > Lissotriton > Lissotriton vulgaris. Next base: position 1,114,085,242 of record NC_141687.1, read on the forward strand.
TAATCATTGGACCAGGCACATTCATAAATCTTAGTTAGGAAATACACAGTGTTTCTTAAATAGGCAGGTAAAGCTCTCACAAAGGTCTGCAGAAAGAAATCAATATACTTGCTGGTGTTTTCAAAATGTCCACCTATGGCCGATATAATGGGCCTTCCTGGGGGACATGTTGGGTTTTTGTGTACTTTCGGTATTAAGTAGAGTTGGGATACCGGGTAATTGTTTTTCAAAAAGTCAAACTCATTCTTGGAAAGTAATCCCTCCGTCCTCCAGTCATAGAGGCTTCTATGGAATCTTTCTTGTATACTGGCAATGTTTGTTGTGCTGATGTGGACATAACATTCTCTGTCCTGTAATTGAGTCATTGTCTCTTTGTGGTACATGTCCAATGGCCGTAGGACTACATTGCCCCCCTTGTCTGACCACCTTACCACTATGTCTGTGCGATCCTTGATTTTCTTCATGAGTGCTGCATATTCAATCCTCTGGATATGCTTAGATTTAATGAAATCTCCGCTACTCATGTTGGCCAGTTCTTTTAGTTCTTTAATTACCTTGTCCGAGAAAATGTCTATGTTGTCTTTAGGCATAATAGGATTGAATACTGATTTTGGCTTAAAGGGCATTGGAGTTTTTAAGAACAAGTTAATCCCTGCTTGCGCTGCTGCTTGCTCAGTGTTTAAACTCTCCATATCTCTTTCATTGTCCAATTCCCCCATTTCTCTTATAAATGACATATCAGCTATGTTAAAGGTGTTGGATGCAGTCTCAGCCTCAACATCACATTGTTGGTCTTGTGTTCTTTGTTTGGTGTTGAAGAAGTGCTTGTGTAATTTCAATCCATGTACAAAGTGGTAGAGGTCTATTCGTGTTTGTGTATAGTTAAAATTAGTGTCACTGCAAAAGGATAGGCCTAGTGCCAATGTCTGCTCTTCTTTGGTAGTTAGTGCCATGTTAGTCAAGTTAATGACTGTGTTGCCTGATGCCATGCTGTTCCTCATCTCCGTCTGTTGGTCTGTATGCTGGCTTCTCTTTGTTTTGTGCTCTGCCTGCCCCATCTCCTGTCTTTCCGCCTCCTGTTTCTGCATTGGGCGTGTTTGGTGGCAGTGGATTTTGTTTTTGTTGTCGCGGTCGAAGGCTCATCAGGCGTTCGAACCGTAAAAAAGCAAACTTTTGCACTGGTGTGGGGATTTGGCGTGTTAAATTTGTTCCCTCTGTGTCTGACTCGATTTCTGAACTTAGTTCTGATTCACTTGGCATTTGTGCTGTTTGCTGATTTATTGCAGATGCTGATAACTGCTGCCGGCGAATATTATCGAATTTTCGCGCAAAGGTATAAATGCGACCTGTCATGTAGTCTTTTCTATCACGTTGGAATTTTCCAGGTTTGCGTTCTTTTATCGTTTGTTCTACTTTCGCAATCCTGCTTTTTATATCGCTCAGTCCTTTAGTGACATCGTCTTGGTTAGACAAGCTTTCTAATTCTTTGGAAATCACACTAAGTCTTATCAGAATTTTCTCCCTGTCTGATATGGCGTATTTGATAAGGATTTGCAGCATGTTGTTTGACAATTGGGCACTGTTGTCAGCCCAATCCTGTAACATGGCCGGGTCGGGATTTTCATATGTCGGGGCTACAAGCACCCTCAGCCCTCTGGGGACACGGCCAACTTCCAAGTACCTTTTGAATGATGTACACTCCCACCACTTTGCCATCTCTTGACGGCGCAGTTTTTCATATTCGCTCAATAGTTTTTTCAGTTCATTGCCTGGCGCTGCTGACTATGTTTCACCTCCTGTCACATGGGGGCTAGTGCCTGTATCTTTATCACAAAATATGTAAATTGCAGCCTCCTCTCTTTCCTTGACCCACTCCTCCGCCATCACTGCGGAATGCAAATATATATAAAACAAAAAAGAAAAGAAAAAAATGAAATGCCAAGCCCGGTTTCAATTGTGCAGGTATTTATTGCATTTTGCTGGAGGCTAACCCTATGCGTTTCAGCTTTCACCCTGATCACAGGTGGGTGACATCATAGCAAAAAGCAAGTGCTCCTTTAATTAAAACAGTCATGTGACTTTCACTAGTTGCACTCAAAGTTCCAAGATACATTTGTTTGGCATTTGGAGTGCACTGGCAGTTAATGTGAATTTCGACCCCAATAGTCTTCAATGCTGCCTTGTGCTGTCATCTCCTGCTAGGAAAACAGAGTAAGTATTATGTCTTGGGTGCAAAATGTCACAATTTCAGTGTCGTTATTTAGAAATACCTGACATAGGAAACTGTCCAAGGGAGGTGTAGCCCCCCTTTTCTCCCTTTCATCACTCACGCCAGAATTTCCCTGGAAGTCTGTTGGTCTGGCAATGAGAGATGCGGGTCATGCCCCCATGTTCCAATGGTCTGCAACACGGCAAAGTAAATATCTCAAAACAGACAATGGAGATGGAGGACTCCATCATTAAATCCAACAAAAAAGAAATGCCAAGCCCGGTTTCAATTGCGCAGGTATTTATTGCATTTTTGCTGCAGGCTAACCCTATGCGTCTCAGCTCTTGATCACAGGTGGGTGACATCATAGTAAAAAGTAAAAAGTATATATATATATATATATATATATATATATATATATATATATATATATATATATATATATATATCCAAATCAATAAGCACATTTATTTGCATCCATTTCACTGCTCCTTCAGGCAGCCAGCAGGGCCGTCTTCTGACATGAACGCCTGACGCGTTTCAGGAGTTAATCCTTTCTTCGGAGGCAAATGTTCATGAAGGTTTGAAAGACAGTTTTGGGTCACGTCTGATATCGCTCTCACCTGCCACAGTGGGCGTGGCTATGTCGCACTGCATCCTGTGCTTTGTAGTCCGTTGACCCTCTTACCACAATGGGGCTGCTCTTCAACCTTACACTTTGAACCAATGTTTGTTATCCAAGTGTAGTGAAGTAAAGCGCTGGAAGCCATCTGTAAGCACTTTACAGCAGCGAAAATTGTGCTCAAGGTAGCACCACCTGCATTGGCGCTGTCCTTGCCTTCTTTCCAATGTGTGCAACCCCTTGTACATAGGCTGCACTGGACCCTCGTCAAAGGTGGGCTTCGCTTCTCGGCTGAGCACAGACGAAATATCCAAATCAATTGCAGGTAGCCCAAGTGAAGCAAAACCACTCGAAGTGCAAAGTGCGTAAACAAAGTCTGGTTAAAAGATATCGGGTCTGTGCATTGATAGTAAAAGTTAGATAAAAATGGTGCTGTGCAGGGAACAGATGTGAAAGACCTGTCACTTCAACTTGAGATTGGCGCTCTGTTGCCCCAAAATAAAGCGCCTCTTTTATAGCGACTTTTGCATTTGTGCGGATTCTAGCAGGGTTGTCATAGTAGTGCCCCAGACCTATCTGATGAAGTTTATCTCTCAGGAATCAGAGCCAGGGGATCGACTATGCAATATCTAGATGAATATAGTCCTAATGACATCCCTTGTGAACATTAATTCCTCATACAGCCAAATGTTTGCCCATAGTAGCGGATCCTCTAAAAATTCCAAACCCAGCTCATGATGGCTGAAGAGTGTGGGAGCCCTATTTGGGGTCATCAATAGCCTTTTTATGAATTTGTTTTCCAAGACCTGTAGATGGCTGCTTTTGTGGTAACCCAAAACCCCTGCAACATAGGTTGTGACAGATAGGCATTTGGCTTTGTTTAGGGTAACCAGCTATGTCACCGTCTTGTGACCTAGCTTACAGGCAAAGCGGAATCAACCCTCCACAACCCGGCTAGTATGTTGCACCCTTGTAGTGACAAGAGGATCCCAATTCATAGCGTTATTAAAAATGATCCCCAAGTATGTGAAATTGGTCAGCTTGTCAATAGTCTTAAGCCTTATAATAAACGTTCTAGTGTTAGTCTATTTACAGACCACACACCATAATCTATGATTTGATAAAATTGACTTTTAAATTGAGCACCGACATAAAATATGTAAAAGCAATAAGTGATTTTTGGATGCTGTTTGCTGTCAAAGCCATTAGCACGGTGTAATCTGCATACGATAGTAGCGGGACCTGATTGCCTCCAATTCGGGGAAATCAATTTCCTTCTCTATTAAAAAAGCATCTAGGCTGTTAGTGTAAATTAAAAGAAAAGGAAGCTAAAATGCACCCCTGACGTACACCTTCCGTAGAGACAATAGGCCTAGTCTTTACCCCCTGAGGGCCGTATATAATTGCAATAGTGGTGGAAGCACAAAGCCTACGCAAGAGGGAGATCAGAGTTTCCTAAACACCCATTTTCCCCATTAGTGCCCACAATTTCACCCGATTGACAGTATCAAAGGCACAGCACAGGTCCATGAAGGCCAGGTGGATAGAACCCCTCCTGGCCTTCATGTAATTGCCCAAAATCAGGGACAAGTTGAAGCACTGCTCCGTAGACAAGTTGAAGCACTGTCTCACACCTCCTGAAAGCCATATTGCATTTTTGACATGATCCCTGTGTTAGTGGCCCAGGTCTAAAGTCATTCAAGGACGACCCTCCCCAAAACCTTTAGCGTAGTGTCAATAGGGGATATTGGCCTGTAGCAGGCAGGGTCCTATTGCCTTTTTTAAACACAGGAACCACAATGGCCTCCTTCCAGGTTAATGAGATGGGACCAATCAGCACTGCTTTAAAAACGTTGGTCAGCAGGGGTGCCCAAAGATTGGGGTTACTTTTAAAAAGATCTAGTAGGACCCCATCGGGCCTGGGGCTTTCATACACATTCCCATTGTTAAAGCCTCCTCAACCTCGGCTACTGAGAGGAATTCACTTAATTGGGAGGCCACGATTAGGTCTAATGGTAGATCCTCATTTTTCTCTTCTAACCAGACACAATTTGGGATAACTATAGCCGAGAAATGGGATTCCCAAATGTCCCCCAAAATCAGAGAATCCATATGCCTAACCTCGTCCGTAAATAGAGGGTGATTAATAATGTCCCAAGAACTTTTAGTGTCTTTGAGGGCACTGGCTCTCTCCAGATATTCCGAAGATAATCTCCTCAGTTCTTCTCTCCTTTGATTAATGATACTTTTATATGCCTGTCTTGCACTTTTAATTTGGGTCCTGTCACAAGGGTTGGCATGAAGGGCCATTTAAGGTTCTTTTGGGCTCTGGAACATTCAGTGTTGAACCACAGTGTCTCCCGGGGTTCCCTTCGCTGGACAGGTCTGGTTAGTCTTTTGGATACATCTGCACAAACCAGTATAAAACCATGAACACCTCGTCTGGGGGAGTGTCGTATTGGCGGCATCTCATAATAGGGTCTACATTTGCTCCAATAGTTTTCTCCTTAAATTGAGTGGAGTTTATTTTACCCCAGTTTAATCTTACCCCTTTGTTGCGGTTATAGTGAATGAGGCAACCATCACCTTTTCTTCCATTGGCTATTGTACTGAGGGAAACAGTGAGGGGATTATAGTCACTGGCATTGTTTGGTTCCACCTGAAAGTCGCCAACAAGCAGCAAGTGCTTCCTCGAGATGAACATAAAATCAATAAACTTTCCTTGCCTCCTGCAACATAAGTAGGACACTGTGGTACGAGGCTAGTAGCTGAGTTATTGATAAGGCACAGGTAACTTTCAATATTAATGGAATTTAGGGCCTCGCCCTGTGGTGTATGAAAAAAGTGTGGCTAAGTCTGACCCTCTATGTCCAGCAACCCACAGACTTGATTAGTGCTATATGTACAGGGGCTGCAGTTGAAATACCCCACCCAAAGGATATATTATGGCTGCCACTTACCTGAAATATTATTAATTTACACTTTTAGGGCTTCTATAACATGGCAGCTATTTTGGTCACAGATGTTATAGTACCAATTCACCACTAGTAACTTAACCTGAATCAGATTGGAGATCAGGATTAGTTGGTTCAAGAGTGAAGAGTTACTGCCAAGGGCTTGTAAGGACCCATATTTAAGTAAAATTAACAGCACCAGCCCTCCTTTTGCCCTCCCTGCAGGTGACCGTGTTGCATGGACGGTGAAGGTTGGGTAGCCGTCCAACACTTCCTTATGCCATGTTTCCTGGAGGCAGATGATGTCAAACCCCTGATATACTCTAGCCAAATCTCATTGTACAATATCAGGCGAATACCTGCAATGTTCCAGGAATTATTTTTAAATCGAAGGGCGGTGTAACCATAATTTGCTGAGCCCACGGATGTAAGGTTATTGGCAGGCATAGTGAAAAGATTTGCCAGGCCAGACCTCTCCCCTCTGGAGTCACCATTGGGGATTGAAGTAGGAGGCCAGGAGCACTTTTCAAATGTATCTATATTATTGTGATAGCTGATAGAGTTGTGTAACATTGTGCCAGATGGCTCCGCAGGCTACCTACTACCAATATCATCAGCATCTGTGGCTCTCTCTAGATTGAAGCATTGAGAACTTGATCCTCTCGCATAGACTGAGCTAACAGATCGCACGGCTAGTCAATCGATTTCAAACCAAAGAGAGCATCAAAGTGGTTAGGATGGATAAATGGAGGGGACTGAAAGGGAGGGATCTATTTCGGTCTAGCCATAGGGGCTGTTACCTCATGATAGTCCCCTGGCTGGGAGGACAGAAAAAACCCAATGGAGGAGCCTTTATTGATTCACTAGGTGAATATCTGAGGTACTTCAGAGCAAGATTCGCACACATAGTATCGCTAAAATTAAGCAAAACACAATCCCCTTCCACATGTTTGGCCATGTGACTCAACCAGCCAAACTGCCTTGCCATAATGATAAGTTCAGGCCAGTTTATCTGAGATGGAATTTTCCTAGAGCACCAATGCGCTGATTTATTGATAAGGCTCTGACAACTTTCTTGTTGACCGGGGGGAGGTGGGGGACTCCTGTCAAGATCAATGTGTACGGTGTGCAATCAGGGGTTAGGTTTAAGATGTTATTTGTGCCCCTCTCACATTGGGGACCATGCACTGTGACATTTGTGTTTGTATTTCCTTCTGGCAGTTTCCCCCCACTTAAAGGTCCATATCTTGATCCATTTGTGACCCCTTGTCCCTACTTTCGGTTATCCCCGATCAAACTACCTTGCACCCCAAATTCCCATAGTGTTGTTAAATTATTGTTGGAATTAATAAGGGGGAGCTCTTAGGAGGAGGCCCGATTGCTTATAATAGGTTGTCTGCTGATAAGTGCCAACCCACTTAGAGGGTCAGGTGGCCATATCATTTTGTTTTCCAATTACTGCTATATTCCTTGAAATGAGCAATAATCAGGCAAGTTGCTCTTGTATACAGAATAAACGGGCTATAATGGGTGCTAAGGCCTCTTGTCCTACTGTACGGTATCTTTTAGTAGATGTGTCCATTTCATCCTGTGTGGTAGTTCTTCCTCTACCAACACGAGATCTACATGCATTTCTTAGTGAGTGGATCTGCTTATTTCTCTTATCCCTTGATGAGTGGCCCTTCAGTCTATGGTCAGCCCCTACCAGTTCAGTATGCTTCCTCTTTCCTACTGTTGCAATCTTTGACCCAGTCTTTACCGCAGTAGGGCAAGGGATAGGTTCAACTCCTAAAGCACGCTGGCCCAGGATTATAACGTTGGGCGAGAGTGGGGCTTGTAACCTCTGTTGAGAGTCATTTTCAGCTGTGGCTATGTGAGAGTCAGAGGTGATGGGAACAGATGGATCAGGGAGTGGGTCTAGTGAGAGTCTTCACTCAGCCAGTTCTATTTCCTTATTAATAGCCCCTGCCGCGTTTTGAAGGAAACAATCTAAAGTAGTATCAATAGTTTTTACAACAGGCATAGGTTTCCTTTTCCCCATACTGAAATTTGCTTTGTAGCCAGGTGCGGTTAAAGCTTTTTACCAGGTTAAATCTTGTCCCCTATCCCAAAATCTGAGAAAGAAAAACCAAGAATGTAGGCCCAGCCCAGTCTTCTCTTGGCGCTGATGGGCGTGGACAGGGTATGACACACATCCTGTGCTGTGGGAGCCCCGAGTGGCTTTTAAGTACCTCCTGGGTCAGAGGTTGTTTGGCGGTGCCTGCTGCAGTGCAGGATGGAGGTTGGTGTCTCAGAGAAAGTGCCTGGTGCCTGGTGCCTGGTGCAATGACGGGCTCCCACGCCACTGGACCCCGAGCAGTTTTTAAGCACCTCCTGGAGCAGGTCAGAGATTGTTTGGTGGTGCCTGCGGCAGTGCAGGATGGGGTTTGGAGTCCCTGAGAAAGTGCCTGGTGCCTGGTGCAATGACGGGCTCCAGTGCAGCTTGAGCCTGAAGCAGCTTTTAAGCAACTCCTGGCGCGGGTCCGAGGTCATTTGGCAGTGCCTGCCACAATGCAGGATGGGGGTTGGAGTCTCCGAGAAAGTGCCTGGTGCCTGGTGCAATGGCGGTGTGATTCCATTCAGCATTTTTTTGTGGTAGCGAATCCTAAAGAAGTCTATGGAAATTGCATAGGGAATTCGCGTTTTAGGAGTCCCCTTCTTTTCTAGCCCCTGCCTGACAGATCACTCCGAAACTTTCCATGCATTTACTGACAATTTACAACACTTTTTGGAAAGTTTCGTGGCAATTCGCCAAACAGGGCCAAAGTTATTAGCAGCACAAAAAACACATTTTGTATCGAAACACTGACCAAACTATAACTAACCAGTAGGGACCACCACTGGGTAATATCTATATCTATATCGATATATATACATACACACATATATATGTATGAATATATACATATACATATATATTGGAACACACCACAATTCCTAAAATGAGTATGGTACCATCAACAAATTATTTATAATGTAACTAAAATCTTAAAAGCTTCTATTAATTGCAATGCTTTTTAATGAGGTGCTATCATGTATATTGGTCGAAAGATGGCTGCCAACACTTCTTGGATGAAGTGCTGACAGCCGATCAGATCTCATGATGAGATGTGTGGTTAGGCTCCGCCCATATATATATGTATTTTATTCATTTAATATCTAAGAAACTACTGAACGGATTTACACAATTTAAGCAAAAGGCACGACTCTGAACCAAGGTATACCTCTCTGCCAAATTTTGTGTAATTCTGTTCAGCAGTTCGGGCTGTAGCTGCGATTAACGGTCCCTATGGAAAATTGCATGGGGAAAACATGTTTTGGGACCCCCTTTTTCTTGGTCCCCGCCTGATGAATCCCCTGAAACTTTCAGGATTGGAGCAGACCGGAGCAGGCCATAAGTTTTGAAAATTTTGTGAAGATTGGTAACTGGCGCCAAAGTTATTCCAAATAGAATGCTGCGGAGTTCATATGGAAAATAGGTCCTAACTATAACTACCTATATATATAAATATATATATATATATATATATATATATATATATTCCCGTACTCTATCCTTCAGAATCCACTCACCAGCCAGGACTCAGATAGACAAACGCGGACCCATTTTTTCGTGCTCTTCATTATTTATTGAAGGTTATTTCGCCACGCATCAGTATGCCGCCATGACGCGTTTCGGTCCGACCTGGACCTTGATACATGATATATATATATATATATATATATATATATATATATATATATATATATATATATATATATATATATATATATATATATATATATATATATATATATATATATATATATATATATATATATATATATATATTACCTTCTGTAGGTCGCCAGTAGGTAGTTATAGTTAGGACCAAGTTTCCATAGGAAGAGTATTTTTTGTTTTGCCTATAACTTTGGTGTTGTTCGATGAATCTTCATGAAATTGTCCAAACCAATTTCTTGTTCATGTCAGCTCCTAAATTGAAAGTTTGAGGGTGATTCGTCAAGGGGGAGCCGAGAAAAAAGGGGGGGCCCAAAATGTGTTTTCTCCATGTTGATTTCCATAGGAAACTTTAGGCAAGGCTACAGGTTGAATGGGTGAACGGAATTACTCCAAATTTGGCAGGGAGAAGGGTCTTGGTCCTAAAAGTGTGCTTTTGTTTATTTGGTGTAAATCTGTTCAGTAGTTTTTGAGAAATATCAAAATTTACAGATATTGATATTTCGGAATTGTGCCATCTGATTGGCTGAGGCGTTACGAGCACAAGCTTGCTGCTTATTGGCTGTGAGTGGTGCAAGCGGTTGCAACTAGGAAGCGTTGGCCGCCATTTTGTGATTCCGTTGAAGTGAGTAAGGGGTAAAAATGGTGAAATAAGTAGGAAAGAGGAGGGTAGGAGCATTGTAACCTCTGTGGGGTGTTTACGGGTGCTATACAGTGGGTGCAAACCGAAGTAATCACCCCTACCGGTGTGAAAGTGCTGGGCTACGGAAATCAAGTGAGGTATTGCCTGAAGGGGATTAAAGCGTGACCCCAAATTGTGTGTCTTATGCTGTGAAGTCATGTGCCCTGGCCAATGCACTACACCTGTGGTAGTAGTATCAGCATGGGTTTATATCTACTAGGATGAACTACTGATCTCTACTGGTCTGAAAGTTCCGGGGTACCGAAAATAAGTGAGGTATTGTCTAGAGTCTCATGTTGCTAAGCTGAGCTGCTGCCAGACTCGTGGATGAAAGCGTGAGTCCCACCTATGTTTCATATGCTGTGAAGTCATGTGCTCTGGCTGCTGTGCCACATCTGTCCAAGTAGTGTCAGCATGTAGTTATACCTACTCGGAGGATCTTTTGTTTTGAACATTGTAACTTGTGTATGATGCTTAGCGGGTGTTATAATGTGAGTGCAACAGTAAATTTGCACGTATCAGATCAATTTGGTATTTGTGAAGTGCAAACTACTCACTCCTACGGGTCTGATGGCGCTCGGGCGTAAGCTTAGATGCTGTCAGACTCGGGGTAAAGCTGCAAAACTACTGACCCCTACCGGTCTGAAAGTGAATGTACGGAAATTAAGTGAGGAATTGCCTAGAGTGTCATGCTGCTAAATTGAGCTGCTGCTGGACTCGAGGATGAAACCGTGAACCCAAACTACGTATCCTATGCTGTGAAGTCATATGCTCTGGGCGCTGTGCCACACTGTCCAACTTGTATATGGTGCTTAGGTGGTGTTGTTCAGGGAGTGCGAAGGTAAATCAATATGGTATTTGTAAAGCGCAAACTAATCAGCCCTATGGGTGAGTAGAGCCGGTGATCAAAGCGAGAGCTCTGTGCTGCAAAGTCAGATGGTCTGGCAAATGTGCCACAGCTGTGTGGAGAATACATTTTGGCGAGGGTCCGGGAGTTGTCATTACGTGGCCCTAAAATAGGAGGCCTAAGTTGTCAGTTATAGGGTGACTATAAAAAGAACCCTTATGTTCATTAGTTGGAGCTATATATAAGTGTGGATGCACAGCTTCAAGTTATTCAGAAAAACTCAATTTCCCTGATCTGTGAAGTGTACTCCATCACACCTGTAGATATCAGCCATATCAAAGCGTATGTTGTTGTTGTAGATGGACCCCATTCTGTGGTCTCTGAGGTATGCAGACACAGTTTTGTTGATATTCTTCCTAGATTTTTCAATCTAAGGACAAAATTGTTTTGACAATTTCCACTTCTGTCTTTGGCATATATTGGAATATACAAAGACAGTTTGAGGCAAAAGTAACATCAATTGTCCAAAGGTGTCCTTCATAAGCATTTCCAAACCTACCCCAGTCAATGTGCCCAGGTCGTTTCCACCACAGTGCACAATAATGAGGTCAGGGTGTTGGAGATGCAAACAGGTTTTAACCAAGGGCAACAATTGGTGCCACTTCAATCCTCTCTGTGCAAAGCATTTAATGTCCACATTTTGTAAACTTAGGTCTAAGTCAATACGTCTCTTTTCTGCATATCTCTTGCACCAGAAAATATAGCTATGTCCTAGGATCCACACTAGCATTTTGAAGGTATGGCTGGAGGGTATGGAAAGATGTCTGTAGCTCATGCAGTTCCTTCGTAGAGTAAGAGATATGTTTAAAGATGGGGAAAAATCTTTTTTTCCTACAGAAAATAATTGATTGGAAGATAAGAAGAATTGGGTACTAAAAACTAGGGTGTATATCAGTTGCGTGAAAAAGCATGTTTGTCATTAATTAATAAAGAGCAGTCTAAACGTGGAGTACATACGATAGGATAGAATGTACTTAGCTCAACCACGCATGCTACTTGCATTTGGAAGGTACATTTGTAACTTAAAACAATGGTGAACTTTTAACCCACAGGTGCTGTTGAATGTACGAGAATGTGCTGAAAAAAACAAAAAGTTATTATTAAATAATTAATTTTTAACCTGTAGGTGTCGTTGAATGTTTCAGAAAGTGTGGTGATAAAATAGGTTGAACTTCTGACCTGTCTGAGATGCTGAATATTAAGTAGCTTTTCATGTGGAAAATTTACAAATAACCAAATAACCAATGGAAATAAGTTTTGGAATGTCGTTGAAGGAATGAAGTATTCTGATTTGTTCTTTACATGTATTTATATGTGGAGCGACAGAGAAACTGTGCCATTACTGGTTCCATTCTTTGTGAAAGTGGTGCATTACATGTTGTGTGACAAAGAAAGAATTGCCTGCGTGTGTGACATTTGCAATCTGCAGACCAACTACAAAGGTGAGGCAGAAATTAACAAGGTGTGTTATGTGTTCTGTAGAAGTGATTAAGTATTTAAGGTGATATTTTTTAATTTTGAAAGTATCTTTTTATTTCAAAATAATGTACTGGTAGTAAAGTGTGGTGTTTCATATTGGTTATACAATATGCTTAAAGTTTGACCTGTTGTTAAATGAGTACTTTATATATGTTTACACATTTTTCACGAAAAAGAAGTGTAGTTTGTCATCTTTCAAGGACTGTATGGTTTTGAAAACGAGGTACAGCGTTAATTTGGGTTCGCTAATGTATTTATACGAGATAAACAAAATATCCCTTGTTTGCAAATTAAACTATTTGTGGAAATAGTGGGGAGGGGGGGGGGTAGGATATGTATCTGTTATTAAGTTGAAAGCGATAAAACCAAACCCATTAATGTTATGTGGACAGGTTGTGGTCTCATTTTTGACACTGAGAGGTACATTTGAATATAACTCGAGGCAGGTTGTTGTACTGTGAGGCCGTCTACAGTGTTTGGAGATTACATGGAAAGGAGATGGAGATAGTAAAAGTGGAAGGTTCCTTTTATATGTACGCATAGTTTGAATCATTTGATCGTAGGTTGAGATATAATATGAACATGGTTTCTGATTTGCATTTGGGTATAGATAATAGTTTTAGTAGCTTCTGACTAGTGAATAATAAAAAGGTAGATAAAAAAGGTAGATAAACTAAAATATATGGTAGTAAACATATTAATGATGTTCTGTTCTTATGAAACAGAAGTGGTTGGGTAGTGTTTAAGAAGAGTTGTTTTATAAATGTGTGAGAGATAAAAAAGAAATGAAAATGTTCAGTATATTTTTTGTATGACTTTCTTGACATTAGCAAAGTGCATGTGATTATAGGTGATAGTAATTGTCAGGCTGTGTCCCTGTGCTGAATATACGTAGGTGTTTAAATGGTCCGGGTTTTACCGGTGCTTAGCTTCACTATCCCTTTTGAGACACTCGTCAATTTTTTCATTTCATTTAATGTCCTTAATATACATAGACTAAAGGGACGGTATATTAAAAGTTTGGGAATTATAACTTTGTTTACTCTCCCTATCCCCTGCTGTACACTCTACAGAGTGTTTAAACGACTTTAGTAACATACAGATGTCTAGCTAGTAAAGGTGGTGTAGTGCCACTGGGCCCATTTATAAACTGTGCTATGGGATGGTTTATGTTTTACCCGCCAATTTGCATGCTTGAATACTTTTTGGCAGACACATGTTAAAATGAACCTTGTGCATGGGTATAGTGGCAGTACTAGGAATGGTGGGGGTTTCTGTTTGATTTTGTACGATTAAGAAAGGGCGGGGTGGGGGTGGAGGAGGTGGGTATGTTGGTGATTAAAACACAGACTTTAGTAACGGGCAGATGTCTAGCTACTAAAGGCGATGTAGTACCACTGGGACAATTTATAAAGCGCCCTAAGGCATGGTATATGTTTTACCCGCAAATTCACATGTTTTAATACATTTTGCTGATGAGCGTTTTGGGAGACATCTGTTGAAATTAAGCCTCTGTATGGCTATAGTGGCGCTTTAAGGTTTGCTGACGCTCTTTCTTTTAGTGCGTAAAGTTAAACAAGGGCGAGTGTGGAGGTGGTGTTGTGGTACTGGGACTATTTATAAACCACATTATGGTATGGTGTATGTTTTACTTGTAAAGTTGCAGGTTTTAATACCTTTTTGCTGACGAGCATTGCATCAGACACCTGTTGAAATTAAGTCTATGTATGGCTATAGTGGTGCTAACGGGAGTGATGGGGCTCGTTGTTTGATTTCGTACGGTTAAGCAAGGGCAGGGGTGGGGGTGGGGGAGGTGGGTTTGTTGCTGATTATAACACAGACATTTGTAACATGGACATGTGTAGCTAGTAAATGTAATGTAGTGCCACTGGGTCTGTTTATAAAGCGCTCTATGGCTTGGTATATATTTTATCCGGAAATGTGCATGTTGTAATACCTTTTGTTGCTGAGCGTTGAGGCAGACACTTGTTGAAATTAAGTCCATGTATTGCTATATTGGCTCTACCGGGTTCGCTGGGGCTCTTTTTCTTTTATTTCGTAAGGTTAAGCAAGGATGGGGATGCGGGTGGTGTAGTGGCAGAGGACACATTTATGAACTGCTTTATGGTATGGTATATGTTTTACTCGCAAATTTGCATGTTTTAATACCTTTTGGTGATGAGTGTTCGAGCGGATGTATGACGTTACAACGCATACTTTTACCACGCATACCATTACAACGCGGTATTTACAACGCATACCGTTACAACGCATAGCGCTTAGAGGTGCTGGATAGTGGTAAGTATAATTTTATATTCCAACTCCAGTCCCCGTGGACACTAGGGAAGGTGTTGGATATAAAATTATACTTATTCCCTATCCTAGAGCGCCCCCCAGCGCAATGCGTTGTAATGGTATGTGTGGTAATGCCTGCGTTGTAGTGGTAGTGCGTGGTAAAAACTTCGTTGTAAACGTTGTATACCGTTCGAGCAGACAGCTACGCAAATCACAGAACATTTCTGTGGATAACAAATCTTTGTGCTGATAGACACTCTTGCACTGAAGTAGAAGGCTGCCAGCGTTGATGGCAAATTATGAAACCTGGTGCCATTGTAGATTTAAATGGAAGCTTTGACCATTTCTTTGTTACTATGGTGTAGTCAGGGCTTAAAGTGGGAGAAAAAAAACTGGGGGTGCTCTAAAAGGCACGGGGCAAACCTCTTAAAGGGGTGTGGGCTATCTAAGTAAGGCATGGTGTAAATCAAGATAACTAGCATTGTGTGCTAAAGAAAATACCCTCCAATTATCCTACTTCGGAAAAGACACTCTTTAAAGGATTTCCCTTCCTCCTACAATGTGGCTCACCTAGCATGATGTCTCCATTTCTCAGTAGTGAGCAAAATAGGCATGCGCACATCGATGTGCATGCTCTCACTGCAGTCCAATTAAAAAAACCAGAACTGACTACGTTTGCGAGAAGCCGAAAATAGAGCCCAATAGAGACCCATTTTCAGGTCCCCTGAAAATAACTGCCGGCGCTGAGACCCGACACACTTAAACCACTGCATCCATCCATCCATCCATCCATCCTAAGCACTGCGCCATCCAACCATTGTTCAAATCATCCATACATTCCTACCTACATACATATATCTGTCCCTGCCCTTATGCTAAGTATCTATCAGCCCTCTCGACTATAGTAAGCACTGTGCCATCCATCCAGCCATATACCCATATATCCATACATACATCTGTTCCAGAACCAATTCTAAGCATCTATCAGTCCACCCGTCTATCCTAAGTACTGGTCTATGCATCCATTCATCCTTCTATCCATCCAAACATCCATCCATCTAGCTATACATTCATCCATCTGGGCATCCATCCACTCTTCCTTTATTCAACTATCCGTTCTTATTTTCGTGTATCCTCCGCTCCTGATCCTAAATACTGTGTATTATACTCATCCACTCAGCCTTTTAAGGGGTCGAAAAGTCTAGCAATAAGCTTTGACAGGCAGATGCTTCTGATAAAGAACAAGAAAGCTTTCAGTTGCTCTTTGTGGACCATAGTTCACCACCTTTCTTTGGTGGTGTTTTAAACAAAGTTTGATCCGGCACAAGAAATGTAAAGAAGCTTTTCAGTGTAAGATGTTAATTTAGAAACATAACATGTTGTCCATTTCTATATAGGAACACTGCTTTAAACTGGCTGTGACTTACAGATACTGAATAGCTGTAGTTCTTACATGTGAGAGAGTATACCAGACTGCTAATTTGGGGTGGTGAGAACCTGCACTTCTATATTTCCATGTGAAGCACAGTATAGGGATATAAGGTAATTTCAAAGCTACTATCTTCATATTAAAGAGGGGGTGTGAGAACTAAGTGAGTCAGGCTAAGCGTGTGTTTTTGTAGCACTAAAACAGGACACTGAGAAAGGTCAGACCAGGGCCGGGCTGGAGTTGGCTGACTGTGGTCATCTCCAGAGGCACAAGCAGAGTGAAATTTAGGGGAGGCTAATTCTTTCAGCAATAGCCAGAGTGGGGATGTAGGGACTCTAAAAAGGGGCAAAAAAGAACAGAGCCTCATTTACAAGCAAATGGTCTTTTGAAGACCTGTGAAGCACTTGGGTGCAGCTCTGTGTGTGCGCACGGGAAGCTGTCTCAGGGAGCCCAGGGCAATGGGCGTTGCGCACCTGGTTGTCTCTCTGCTAATCAACCCAAGATGATGTTGCTCCTGCGCTGCAAAGAGAGAAGGGAAATCCAGAGAAAATATCTCTCTTTAAAGGATTTCCCTTCTCGTATAACGTAACTCACCAGGCATGATGTCTCCATTTCTCAGTGGTGCGCAATGTGCATGCTCTCACAGTCTCACTGCGGTCCAATAAAAAAAGAAAAAACAATGGACTACTTTTGCGAGGCCCGAAAATAGAGCCCCATAGAGACCCGTCTTGAGGCCCCCAAAAATAAACTGCCAGTGCTCAGACCCCCACAGACGCCTCCCCCACTTAAAGCTTTGGGTGGAGTGTTATGTTTGCGAAGTTTTAGATACAATTGTTAGGCTACTAATGGTAATTTTTGTGTGTGTCGTTTGGTTAATAATATCATCCTAAGTACATAGATTTTTTTTAAATACTATCTATAAAGTTGTCTGTAGTGGGTTGCAGGGGGAGTGCTGGGGGGTTGTGGGGTGCGACGGAGAGGTGAAAAGTACGAGGTAGTGCAGTTTCATACAAATTGTAAAGGTGTATGTAAATAATTAAGGGCTAGATGTAGGTAATTTAGATTTACCCATTCTAAAATACCGAATTTTACCGATTCGGTATTTTAGAATCGGTAAATCTGATGTGGGTAATAATTCGGTATTTTTTATCTAATCGGTAAGATTCGGTATTTACCGATTCGGTAAATACCGAATCGGTATTTGCTATTGAATCCTATGGGGCTTGAAGCCCATAGGATTTAATAGCAAATACTTATTCGGTATTTACCGAATTGGTAAAAATACCGAATTGCAAAGGGGGACAGGGTGTCACTTTGACACCCTGTTACTCCCCTGTAACTGGCTTGTGCGCCATGTGGCACACATACATGCCCTTGGGGCAGGTCTGTGTGCCACATGGCACAGGTGTACATGCACAGATGTGCATGTACACAATAATTTGTTATTTACCATGCAATTGTATTACATGGTAAATAACGAATTCTAAAGGCCCTGTAGCACTGTTAGAAGTGCTACCTAAATAGGAAAATACAGATTCGGTAATTTTACCGATCGGTAAATTTACCCAATCGGTAAAATGTACCGATTCTGTAATTTTACAGAATCGGTAATTTTACCGATTTGGTAAAATTACTGATTCGGTAAAATTACTGAATCTGTATGTTTTTCGTGCCCCTACATACCAATGTCAAAATACTGGTCGGAAACGGCCGAAAATCGGTATTTTTGGCCGATTCCGACCGGTATTTGGATGCCTACATCTGGCCCTAAATAAATACTTGCTGTATTTTGTATGGCACTACCCGTTATCCTACTGCTGTCCTGTCATGTTACATCACATTGCAGCACTGTCTCTGGAAGCCGTAGGTAGAAGTTATGTAATTGTATGTTATTATTTTAACATATTGAACAGATGTAAAAAATTATGTCATCTATTTTTTCTTTTGTCAGAAAATTATTTCATTTGGATTAAAATTTGAAAATGCCTTCAAGAACTGAAAAAAAAGAAAGAGAAAAGAAATATATATTTGAACAAACGGAAAGATTTTCAATTAGAAAAAAATGACAGTACCACACAAACAGTTTCTTCTGGTAAAAACACTAGACAATTTCTGAAAAAAATATTACAAACATTTAATGAAATTAACATCACACAAAGCAAAAAGAAGAATTTTTCAAGTACGCAGAAGCTGACTTCAATTTCAAATACCAGGAAAAGAAAACATGATGAAGAAACAGTATGTGTTACCCGGAGACAAAAATAATTTCAAAAATTCGTCAGAGACTTTTTTGAACTGGAGTGATTCAGAATTTAATGAAAACATGCTGCAAATATAAAAAGAAAGTGCTGCAACTGAAACAGAAGCAGCGTATTGAAAGTATAGTGTATACTGCTTTCAATTTAAAAAATAAGTTATTCATTGTGATTTTGAAGAGGATCAAAGTGTTGGATAAAATAATGAAAGTGTTGAAGGAGAAAAGTAGAAGAAAAAGACTTGTGAACAGAAACATCTTTTGCAAAATCTTTAGTGGGCATTGGAAACATACTTCTACTAGTGAGCCTTTTTTTAATGAGGAAAGTTACTTTCAGGAAAATAGTATACCTTTTGTAGTTGATACTGTAGGTCGTTGCCACGAAGTTCTGGATGGTTGTCCCCTTCTGAAAGAGGAAATGTTGATAAAAGTGCAGAAAAGTTAATAGCTGAAGAAATGCAAGGAAAACGTACACAAGCTCTTGTGTATAAGTGGGGTTGTAGCAATATTTGTAGTATTCGACAGGAATCTATTTACATAATGCAAAATTTGCTACGAGAATATACACCGGAAAGTATTAAACAGAAGATTAAGTTGTACAATGACTAGATCCATGTAATGTAAGAAAATATACTGAGAAGCATGGACATTCTCTGGCTTGTTTTTCGAAAAAAGTGCGTAAAAGTGTTTTTCATCACGAGGATGTTAGCAGTGCACCATTCAGAAATGTGTAAGTTTGTAAGCAAACTGTACTCTATAAAAAGTTGTGCGTTATGTTTAAGTGAACTGAATGCATGTATTTTACATGGTTCTTTATCAGATGTTAAAAAAAGTGTGATGATATTGAAATGCAATATTTTGGTTCAGAAGAGCAGTGCATTAAAAGTGAAAGTTTGACAATTACAGATGTTGGAGGAGATGGGAAAGTGATTAGCACTGATCAGTTCGAAGAAGAAATTGGAAAGTTTAATTTTGTGTGCTCTGAAATACCAAACTATGGGGTCCATTAGGGTGTCAGGCGGTGGCACCACCGCAGTGCCAGTGGTGTGGAAAAATGCATTTTTCCACACGCGAGCAGTGGTACTCACGTCCACCATATTAGTATGGCCAAACATAGCCCATTTCCTGCCCCAACGGTGCGACGTGCACCGCCATCAAAGTGCTCCCGTTGCCACGGCGATGGGAGCCAATGGAGACTCACCGCCGTGCGGATTGATGTCCACCCCGCTCCAAAAATTAGGATGCCCCAAGGAAGCAGACGCACTGCAGCGGAGACACCGCCCAACCAGAGAAGGCGGAAGCTCCACAGCGGAGCGCGAAACCAGAGTCCCAGTCCACACCACCTGGTCAACATCACCATGGACCCAGCTCTACACGTTTTTCCGGTGCTGTACCTGCTACATCACCAGCAACTCTTGGACCATCAAACCACATATGGCTGGAACAGTCAGTGAAGTCAAACCACAGACATCACAGTGCAGCAACACAGGGAGACAGCAAGGCAAACCATGTATAGGCACAAGGATGAAAGGAAGGCCCGAAAGTCAAACTGTGAACAGTCACACCTGCATACAACCACCTCTCAGGAGTAAACCAGCAGCACAACACATAGGGCCCATTGACAGACTCCATGACTGCCAAACACCAGGAGGAATGTACACACATACCCCCCCTCACACCAGCTGCACACAACACCAGTTCCAAATACACCGAAGGCTGGCAATACTTTCCAGTCTATACACACACAAACAAACACACACCCTGGGTGGAGCCACAAACATCACACACACACAAGGATTCCAGAAGAAATGTCTGCATAAAAACAACACAGAACCAAACATAAACACACACACAGAACCACAACAGAAACACATGCTCTGTGCAGCCAAACTGTGGAAAGGCAATGGGGGCACACACAAAACAGGAGTGTACAACCCAACCACTCAGGAACATTGCACAGACAACATACCACAACACACACAAGAAGCGCACCATCACCGAACAACACAGTCACATCAAACAAACAACAGATGCACAGCCAAAAGAACAGAGCAAACACTGCAGGACATCAGGGGATGCACACCAGGCAATGACAATGAAACATACACACAGCACTGCACGCACAACAAGCAGTGTGTGCACACCAAGCATAACAGTCACGCACAGACATCAGTGACACAACATCAACCCACACTACACAAATCAGCACAGCACAAACACAACAGCATACCCAGGAAGTGAAGCAATACGACAGCCAACTCACATACATCCAACACAACAACAAAAGATGCACAAATCTGGGATACAAAGGTGGAATCATCTTGACCAGAGGACTGGGAAGCACACACAGCTGAACAGCAGAGGAGCAACCATGCTTGCCAAACAGCACAGGGACATCACAAAAAAGACAATTGGGCAAATGTCCTGAGTGGCACTTAGTTCCTGGCCAAAGAACTGCAGCCCGAAGCACAATGCCACAAATAAAGTGATGAGGAGGCACACATACATAGAATACAAGGGGCCAGCTGACATCTAAGAGAAGTGTACTGCACATCAGTAGGGAAAATAACAGGAATGCATCATACATAAACACAGTGAGTCCAGCCCCACAATGGGTAGGCATTTTAAGCACAGATGGGGGATGGCTTCACACCACACACAACATGCCATACTGGAGGCAAAAAGGCACCATGTGACTGCAATGCATGAGAAAACACAACCACAATGGAAGTGTGGAGCAGTAGGCCTGTACAGTCTACACAAACACAAAACAGGCACTTGGATTAACAATCATACACCACACTGATGTGCTAGTCACACTCTGCATACTCACAAGTGACAATAACAACAAGTATGACTTAGACAGAACTGCATGGCCACACCGACACACGGCACAGTGCACAACATACAACTCACACATGTGCATACACCTACATCCACAGGGCTGAACAATCCAAACAATAGGCACCCAAATCCTGGCGGACACATGTGTGTTGTTGACAATGCAGGGGTACACACACATCAGCACTCCCTACAAAGTCACACCCTTCACACTGCACACTTCCTGACTACCCAGGAGCACACATATAAGGTAGGCCATGGAACCAAGATGACTGGCCATCACAAGATGACCACACACAAACAGTGTTGGGCACAAATAAAGGTACAACACACATACATCATGATATTGCCCAGCCTGCTTGCAAATCTGTGGACAAAATCACACCATGTGCTGGCAGTGTCCACCAACCTGACATGTGAAAAAATATCTAACACTGAAAATGTATGAAAATTACTACTGCAGTGTAGGCAAAATTGACAATGTACGCAACACGAGTATCAGTGTCAGGAAGAACTGAAACCCCTGTAACCCCTGTGAAAAAAAAGAGTAGGTGAGCAAAGACATTGGCAATGTTGAAGTGGCACACAGAGCATGGGGCATAGGCAACCATATGCTCACACCAAAATAACTTTATTCAGTAAGGATACAGACAAAACAGACAACAGAAGTAACTGTCTTTATTCACTTATTACACAGATAAGCACCAACAGTAGAGGCAGAAAATGCAGAGCATATCCATGAGAATCTGCACAGGCAAGGTCAAAACAGGAAGGTCAGTGTCCAGTTCAGGGTGCACAGCATATCCATGAGAATCTGCACAGGCAAGGTCAAAACAGGAAGGCCAGTGACCAGTTGAGGGTGCACAGCATATCCATGAGAATCGGCACAGGCAAAGGCAAAACAGGAAGGCCAGTGTCCAGGGCAAAGTGCAGGGCGACTACATGAGAGGCTGCACAGAGAAGAGTCCAACACAGAAAGAGAAACAAAGCCATTGGGCAGGGCAAAGTGCAGGGCGACTACATGAGAGGCTGCACATGGAAGAGTCTGAAACAGCAAAGAGTAAAAAGGCCAGTGGGCAGGGAAAAGTGCATGGCGAATACATGAGAGGCACCACAGGGATAATTTCCACACAGCAAAGAGCAACAAGGCCAGTGGGCAGGGCAAAGTGCAGGGTGAGTAACTGAGTACATGAGAGGCTCTACAGGGAAGAGTCCAACACAGCAAAGAGCAACAAGGCCAGTGGGCAGGGCAAAGTGTAGGGCGAGTACCTGAGAGGCTACACAGGGAGTGTGTGCGAGTATACCCTTTCATGGGTAGCAACACAGTCAGGGAGGTAACACTGGGCAGTACCGGCCCACCTGTAAGAGAGACAGGTGTGTGAGGGGAACTACCACTCAGACTTGGCTGTCAGGCGGACTGGGAGCTAACTGTGTGTGGGTACAGTTGGAACACTTGACTGGGGAGAGAGTGGCCCAGGTGAGGTAGTGCTATCAGTGGCTTGGCAAGCCTGAGGGCTGCTTGGACCAGGTGGTGTAGTAGCAGGTGTAGTAGCAGGTGGAGGTGGAGTCATGCAGACCTGAGACACAGTGTTGCTGGGAGATTGTGGCGGTGTGCCTTTCCTTGGGGATTCAAAATGGCTTCCCTGTACTGGGATTGATGGGAAGTGACGTGGACACAACAGGCACACACACCAACAAAGCTGCATCAGGTGCAGACATGGGAATTCCCTCGGGAGATGTGCTGGATCCAGCGCAAAGCTTCGTCTGGCTTTGCCTTTGACTCTCCTTCTCCTTTTTGCTAGATGTACCCCCTACAGTGCCCTCCTTTCCCTGCTTCACTGGGCTTGGAATGGGAGTTGAGGTGGTGGGTGAATCTGCCTTGGTGCCCTTCTTAGGTGTACCCTTGCCATGCACCACCTCCTCAGTGGGCACAGAAACTGCATGCCTCTCTTTGCGAGATGCTTGAGGGACAGGAGAGTCCTTAGCTGGGTATGCCTCTGAGGCATGTGAACCTGAGGTGTTTTTTTCCTTTTTGGGCATTGGTTTTGCCTGACGGGCTTGTGTCTTTGCATTCTGTGCTGGCTTTGCTCTTCTGTAGGGATTGTGTCTGCGGGCGTGACGGCTTGGGTTGTTTATGCTGTGTGCTTCGTGTGCTGAATCGTGACTGTGATGTATGTGAACCATGGTCACTATCATCAGACGTGGACACTACCTGGAGGTAGACAAAGACCCTGGAGCAGCAATGGGAATATGTGCCTGTTGAAAGACAGACGTCACTGTGGAGGACAAAGCCTGGAAGGTACAGTGCAACCCACCCACTTCGGAATGTATGCCCTCCATGTAAGCAACCACCTGGGCTAATTTTTTGTCATTGTCAATGAAGGCATTGAGGAGAGCTGTCTGGCCCACACACAGCTGGCGCAAAAGCTCCACACACTCAGCACTGAGGGCAGCAGTGGCGGCTGGGGTAGTGGTGCCAGGTGTGAAGGAAACTCGTCCCCTCTTACTGACCTGGACACGGGCAGCACCAGAGGAAGTGGCTGGGAGGGTGGGCACTGGCCGCTGTGTGGTTGAAGAAGATGCAGAGTCTCCATTCTCTGTGCCCGCCAACATGGATGCATCAGCGCTGGCATCAGATGATGTGGTACTTTGCGTCTCAGGCTGAGATTCCTCCTGCAGACTCCAGTCCTCCTCTGAGGCGCTGGTGACATCTGTGTCAATGGGCTCCTGTGTAGCTGCAGTGCTAGGCTCCCACCACTGGTGTCTGGCTCCTGTCCCTCCGTGACCACTGGTGAATCTGCATGAGAGAGAGATGCAGGGTCAGGTTTGTTGCAGCAACAGAACAAACCAATGCAATCAATGCAGTCCAAAAGAGGACCAAATTGACATGTTGCACACCACAACCTCCAATCACAATGCAGCAAGTCGCTACATAGACCCCAACAATGCATGTAACCCTGATTATCTGTCATGACTGAGACATGTGATGGCCACACAGCACAAAACCCTGCCTGTGGCTGTAGTCTACAAGACAGACAACTATCACTGTGCATACCTAGGGACATGATGGGGGCACACCACATGTTGCCACTGGCAGACCTGGATGGAATAGGAGGGGACAACACAGACACTGATTACAACATGACAGTCCACAATGTCAAACAGCCCATGCCAACCACCATGTTGTACTCTGGGACCCAAAGACTGGGGCACATTTTTGTCAGATGTCTAGGCCTCAACATTCTAGGTGCATGAAATGTACTCATTGATGAAGTCACACTCAAATTGGGAAAGCTGCTGTTCCCTCACAATGTGATTCCCCAGACTACCCAAATGCTGAAGAAACCTGAAGAGTACAACTAAGACTGCAATGGGAATGCACAGCATGGAGAATTACCTTTGTATGGACATTTTGGGAAAATGCATGACACTGGCACCCAGCCCAGCAGCCACTTACATGACACTGCATCACTCCACCAACATCACATAGGCCAGCGCTGGCACAGGCCCTGTAGACATGCTGCCGCTCCTAGTCAAAGTTACCCTCCCCAAATACTCACCCCTGCCTTGCTGCTGACTCTCCTTCAGACGTGCAATTAACTCAGGTTGAGTCACCGCCAAGATGCAGCCCATCAGTGGTGTCATGCTTCGCCGTGCCAACCGCCCAGTGCGAGGAAGCAGCCCCAAGGTCATCTCTGCCACGTTCTTTGCCAGCCTGCTGATGTCATCCCACCTCTTGTGGCAGTGGGTGCGCCGTCGATTAGATGCCCCCAGAGCTCCAACCTTTGCTGCAATGGCCCTCCACACAGCCTTACGCTCGTGTACCTTGATCTGCAGGCATGGGAGACAAGAGGGGGAAATGATCAGTGACAGTGTCATATACAAACGTCTATCAGTATAGTAGTAAGACACAAACTCGTCACATATTCTACGATATGTCCATCGTAGACTAGGGTACATCTCACATGGGCACTCTGCGTGGGATAAGCTGATGTGATTGCATGCAGTTGTGAGAGGGAACACTGTCCCTACACTGAAACCCCTATGTGGCCTGCACACATCTCCAGTCCTCAGCATGGCTGAGCAACACATACATCACATATCAATCTGTGTCTGGGGTGGACTCACTGTGTGCAAGACTGTGCGGCACTCAACGTCCTTGCCATGTGATCCGAAGAGTATGTCATGGGTATGGCACTGAGGGACATGGGCTCACAAATAGCAATACCTCAACACAAGTCTGGTTGTGTGCAATCTAATGGGATGAAATGGTGCATAGCTGGCGTGCAATGCAAAACAAAAAAAATAGGAATAACACAGTAAGTGAAGTGATGTGTCCCTGTCTTGGTGGGCGGGCACTGTGCAGACCATCTGGGCAAACACTGAGCTAGACAATAGGGGCACACACAGCCATTCTGCCAAACAATCACTGTCCTGACTCCTGCATGACCAACATACTGCGTCACTGTAAGGCTGGCATCGCAAATCAGTACACGTATACCCACTACCCACAACAGCAGGCAGACCAACTTGTCACATTGGTACACTTATGTTCCCCTTGGAGACTGCATGTTATGCAGTGCATGACACAACACTATACCCTCAGACATATACTGCATCAGTACAACTACATGTGTGCCCACCCTGCCCTACACATCTGCTTTTCATGGCTTACCACAACATTTGGGGCACCATACAACCTTGGGTACTGTGTGAGCACCTCGTCCACCAGCACCTCTAGCTCCTTGCTCATGAATGGACTGGCACAGATCTTCTCAGTCGTTGCCATCACTGTGAGCATGGAACAACTGTGGTGGAATTAGGTGGTCAGGGGTCTCAGGCAGCAGTCCCTTGAGGCAGCAGCAGATGAGGGGTCTCGGGCAGCAGTCCCTGGAGGCAGCAGCAGATGAAGGGTCTCAGGTAGCAGTCCCTCGAGGCAGCAGCAGATGAGGTGTCTCAGGCAGCAGTCCCTGGAGGCAGCAGCAGCAGGTCAGAGGTCTCTGGCAGCAGACACTGTGAGCAGTGGAAATGTGAGGCTCCCTCCCACACATATATAGCCCCCTGGGGTCATTTCAAAGGTGCCAAGCTGCAGCAATTGGTGGTCCAGGTCTGCCTCATTCAAAATCATCCAAAGACCGCCTCCGCGGTGAAGGAGCACGCCTACTGCGATTTTCAAAATTGCATCATGCCACCACAATCATGGTTCCCATTGGCTCTAGGGCATGCTCCATGGCGGTGATACACCGCAGGAGCCCGGTGCGTGCTACCACGATGGTGCATCTTTCAAAATCATCCAATAACCGCCTCCGAGGTGGTGGAGCACACCTACCGTGATTTTCAAAATTGCATCATGCCACCGCAATCGTCGTTCCCATTAGCCCTAGGGCAGGCACATAGGCGGGGATACATCGCCAGTGCCAGGCGGTAGCTACCGCGATATGGGGGCCATACAATGAAATGAGGCACAGCAAAATGTGTGGCCGAGCATGCCAACCGCCATTTAGGCCTGTCTCCATGCTAATGACTACCGCACCTGTGAGATTGGGGGATGCCGGTGACACACCGCCGGTGCCAGGCGGTAGCTTCCATGATTTGGGGGCCATACAATGATGAGGCACCTCAAAATGTGTGGAGGAACATGCCTGGTGCCATTTGGGCAGGTCTCCATGCCAATGACTACCGCACCTGTGTGATTGGGGGGTGCCGGTGACACACCGCCGGTGCCAGGTGGTAGCTACCGTGATTTCGAGGCCATACAATGACATGAGGCACAGCGAAATGTGTGGCGGAGCATGCCAACGACCATTTGGACATGTCTCCATGCCAATGACTACCACACCTGTGTGATTCGTGTGCCGGTGACACACTGCCGGGGTCAAGCGGTAGCTACCACGATTTGGGGGCCATACAATGGCAACGGCCATCTGGCCCACTTCTACAGTGCACAGTGGCCACATGGTCAAGGGCACAACATCGTGCACACAATGCCAATGTCCCATTGACTCCACTAGTGACTACACATGCCATGTTTGTATATGTGTGTCTTAGATTGGTCTGTACTCCCTCACATGTCACTTATGAATTAGGTGGTTGATGAGGCAGGACAGTGTTGAGTGGACTCTACAATGTGTACACATGTCAAAGTGTTGAGGTTCCGTGATAATCATGGCAATGATCGTCTCACTGTATAATGTGATTACTTGCATGGTCTCTTCTGTCAGCTCATACACGCAATGGTCAGTTCAGTGCCAACTGTGGTCATTGTGTTGTGGATGTGTGCCAGTTTGAAATGATGCCTTAAGGTGTGACAGGTATAGCAGCTAAGTATGAGTCAGTGTTGTTGATTTGTGACACATTGGCTGGATGCCATGCTCACAGGCGTGCACATGTGAAATGTGGTCATATCACAATGTGCATTCATATTGACCTATGTGGTGTTTGAGGTACTGGTGTATTGTGATAATAGAGGTGTGCCCTTTGTGTAGCTCAAACGTACACACACATGTAAGGTGGTGTGTCACTTAAATATTGAGTCGGTCTTTGTTTCCGCTGTGTCATCCAGCACGTGGTATGCTGTGCACATCTCATGATGGATTGCATTGACATGTGTCCACTTTCATCATACCTAGGAGGAGGCCAAATCTGCTTCGTCACTTGACAGTGCTGGAGGACAAGGAGGATGTGGCAATCATCTGTAAATTCTGTCTTGATAGAGCCACCCTGATAACACTTTGTGATATGTTGGAGCCCCAGCAGCAGCCACGCAGGACATATTCAACAGCTTTCACCCCAACTTATAAAATTATGGCTGCCCTCCATTCTTTTTTAGATTAGATCGTTCCAGGAGATAGTGGCCAGCGCTGGTGGGATGTCTCAACCAATGTTCAGCATGGTGCTGTGTGATGTTCTGTCCGCCATGTTGATATACAAGGACAGATGTATCCATTTCCCCAGGGGTGCTGAATTGCCAGATGTGAAGGGAGACTTCTATCCCCTTGGGCAAAGCCCCCATGTTGTTGGTGTCATTGATTGCACACATGTCGGTCTTGTGCCACCACAGCCAAGTGAGCACATATTCTGGAATTGCAAACATTACCACTCCATTATTGTGCAAGTGGTGTGCCTGGCAGATATGAACATCTTGTTTGTGTGTGCCAGATTCCCAGGCTCAGCCCATGATTCCTACATCCTGCGGAACAGCACTGTGCCCCAGCTGATGGCTAATCTGATTCCTGAGCGTGCATGGATTGTGGGTGAGTATGCCTAGTTGTATGGTGTGCTGGGTGTGTGACCTGCTGCCCTCTGCCTTTGCAACATTGCAATGTCAATTTGTCATACCTAGCTGACTCTGCATATCCCAACCGTCCTTGGCTGCTGAGCCCACTGCGGAATCCCAGGACCCCGGCTGAAGTCCGCTGCAATGAGGCCCATGGGAGGATACGTCGTTTGGTGGAGCGTACTTTTGGTCTGCTGAGTCACGTTTCAGCTCCCTGGACAAAACCAGAGGTGCACTGGCATACTCACCCAGGAAGGTGTGTCATATCGTAGTGGCATTCTGCATGCTCCACAACCTGGCCATTCGCAAGGAGATTCCTCTGCTCCTGGATGATGATGAGGACCCAAGGCCCCCGCCTGCACACCAACCTGAGTAGTCCAGTGATGAGGACAGTGGAGAGGAGGAAGGTGGTGACATGCATGTCTGGAACCTCAATCAAGACTCAGGGGGAGGTCTTAAAAGAAACGTGTTAACCTCCAACCTATTGCCTGAATTCAAATGCCCACCTTAGAAAAGACCAAATCCGTGCTGGAAATCATCCCTTCGCTTGTTGCTGCTTCAACTACAGCATTCTGCCATGTTGGAGAGAGACCAGACCGCCCCCACTTTCTGTAGTGGTGCGCGGTCTAGTTGTTCTTCCCCGGTTTTGAAGAGAGACGATAATGCGCATGCGCTACTAGCGCGCGGCGCACTTCAACTGTGAAAATTCGCTTGACAGGAGCTTGTAGCTCGCGCTCGCTGTCTAAACCTTTTACATCACAGAAAGTCCTGAATTTGAGCAGCATTATTCAGTTCTTGAGGGAAGTATTCATATTGAGCCCTCTTTTATGTTTCTGTAGCAAGTGTAATTTATAACACTTTTTTCCTCAGCTATCGTATATACTAAAAGACGGAAGTCAAGAGGAAGCAAATCGTGTCACCTTGCATTGAGAGCCAGAAGGATCAAGCGTTCAGGGAGTTTTCTTCTGTCAAGAGAAGAACTCGAATCCTCCAAGTAAGCGTGTTCAGTTTATTCTGGTAATTCACTCGTATTGTCTCAAAAAAACTCTGTGTCTCTGAGTGATATCAATCTTTCATTCATTGCGACAAAAAAGGAGTCCAGAGTCTTTGAGCGAACTTAAAATGTGGCAGCAGTAATTATTAAGGAAAGCAACAGACTTAGGGAAATTGTTATTTCTGAGACTGGGAATAGAACTTATTTATATTTGAACTTATTGAAACCCATTACAGACTTTAAGAACTTGTAGAGACTTGTGAGGGAACAGTCTTTTAATGTTATTCTGAGGAAAAGAAACCAAGAGACTGACTAACAAAAAAGGTGAATTTCATCAAGGAGAATTCATTATTGGCTTTGCAAAATACACATATATATATAAAAGAACACACAACTTCAGATGCACATAAGCTGACTGCGTTCTTCCAATGAATCAGATATTACATTCAGCATAAATAGACAAAAAGCAGCACAGAGAGTTTTTTTTATAGAGGGCTACGAGATGAGCTTAAAGATGCCCTGGCACAAATTCTTCAAAGACCTACAGAAGTTTCAGAACTTATTGACTTAGTTTTGCAACTTGATCATCGGCTAAGTGAGCATCGACATGAGAGGAGATAAGGAGTTTCACCCTCCACCTCCACGATTCGATCGAGTAAAGTCTCAAGGCTCCAAGAGTTCTGAAGAAACCTCTACAGAAGAACCTATGCAAATAGGATCGGTTGGAGGACCTTTAACTAAGGAAGAGCAGGAGAGGCGAAGAAATTCTCAGTTATGTTTATATTGCGGATTGTCGGGACATTTTGTTAAGGAATGCTCAAAAAGACCCAAGACTTCACAACCGGTAAAAGATCGGCTTCGCCCATAGAAGAAGTTGCATGGGTGGAAGCGTCAACAAAGTCAGCTCCAAGTCAACAACAAATTATGAATACCTTTCAGTCTGCTGCCTCCCATTTAATTGCCATTTTTACAGTGAAATTTCGAGACAGAGAAATCAACAAGGTCTCGGTCATGATCGATTCAGGGGATACAGGACATTTTTGTGACATTAAATATTCTTGGCAGATTGGACTATGATTTGTGGAAAAACTATTTATGGAGGTTGTTCGAGCAGTCGATGGCACTAATTTATCGTCTGTCCCGATTACTCATGAAACAGAACTAGTTCAATTAACTGAGCTAGAAGGGCATTCAGAATTAATCACCTTCAATTTAATTGATGCACCTCAATTTCAGTTAATTCTTGACCTCTCATGGTTGACAGAACACAATCCACGAATTGACTGGAGTAATAGAACCATTGTAATGGATTCCTCCTTTTGCATGGAGAATTATTTTTGTGAACAAAATCTAATTATGATTGATACTCTAGTTCGAAATTTAGTTCATCATTGCCCGGCCCAGATTTGTGCAGTGGAAATTAAAGAGATCCCAGTGGAATATCAGGACCTATTAGCAGTTTTTGACAAAAAGGAAGCAGAGAAGTTACCACCACTTCACCCCTATGATTACAAGATTGAGATCGAGCCAGGAGCTGTCTTGCCATGTAGTCGGATCTATACACTCACCGAAACTAAGAATCAATTTTTGAAGGATTATTTGGATCAACATCTAGCCAGTGAATTCATACGCCCATCACAGTCCCCAGTTTCCTCCCCTCTTTTTTTCATTCGGAAGAAAGATGGAGATCTCAGAGAATGCATAGACACTACAGGGCCTTGAATCAGGTAACTGTTAAAAATCGATACCCCCTTCCCTTGATTTCAGTATTACTGGATCAGGTGAAGGATGCCAAGATTTATACTAAATTGGATCTGCGAGGATCATATCACTTAATCAGAGTTGCTTCTGGGGATGAATGGAAAACCGCGTTTCGCACGCGGTACCGATTATTTGAGTATCAGGTAATGCCATACGGGCTGTGCAACGCTCCCGCTGCCTTTCAGCATTTTGTGAATGATGTTTTGGAAGAATTTTTTGACAGACTCGCTGTCGTTTACATCGATGACATTTTGCTTTTTTCGAACAATGTGGAAGAACACACTCAGCATGTGAGAGCCATTTTAACCAAGTTACTGGAAAATCATCTTTATGTGAAGTTGGAAAAGTGCGCTTTTTATGTAAATCATGTCGAATTTTTAGGGTTCGTATTATCACCAGAAGGTGTGAGTATGGATTCTACCAAGTTTAAGGCAGTAGAAGAATTGCCTTCTCTAAGATCAGTGAAGGAAATTCAGAGTTTTTTGGGATTCTCAAATTTCAATCTTAGATTTATTCCAGAATTCTCCCAGAAGGTGGTTACAATGCCTCGACTGTTAAAGAAAGGGGGTAAGTTTGAGTGGGGGGCAGCAGCTTAAGAAGCCTTTCAATTTTTAAAGAAATCGTTCACTCAAGCCCCTATTCTGCTACACCCCAGAACAGAAGATCTATTTTATGTTGCAGCCGATGCTTCTCGTGTTGCCATTGGGGGAATACTATCTCAGCAGCATCCAACAACCGGCCAGTTACATCCTGTGGCTTATTTCACAAGAAAATTAAATCCTCCAGAATGCAATTATTCCATTGCAGACAAAGAATTGCTGGCAGTTAAATGTGCTTTTATGGAATGGCGACATTACCTGTTGGGTGCGAAACACAAGGTCATTGTTTTTACCGACCATCGGAACTTGCAATTTCTCAAATCTGCTCGTACCTTGACAGCCAGGCAGTTAAGATGGTCTTTATTCTTTGCTGATTTCCACTTCGTGATTACTTTCTGACCCGGGAAGAGTAACACAAAAGCAGATGCTCTTTCTCGAATAAATTGTAATTCCTTGGAATCTGTTAGAGAGTTGCAGAACATTATTCCAGCGGAAAAAATATTTTTAGCCACTAATACTTCGGAATTTGTAGACAAGATTCAAGAAGCAATGACAATCCAGGAAATTAGTGAATGGTGTCAGGAAGCAGAAGGCAGAGAAATCAGGAATGGACTTCCTTACCAAAACAATGTGCTTGTTTCTTCCCATAAAAGAGCTTCAAGAGAAGGCATTGGAATCTTGCCATGACAACTTACTTGCAGGACACAAAGGAATCTATAAAACTACGGTTGAGAGAAATTACTGGTGACCCAATATGAAACCGCAGATACGACAATTTGTGACCACTTGTGAGAGATGTTTAAGAGGGAAAACTGATCGTAGACCTCCTCAAGGAAAATTGATGCCATTACCTACCCCACCACATCCATGGCACACCGTATCTTTAGACTTAATAGTCGATCTGCCTCCAAGTCAAGGGTTTACTACCATTTTGGTTTTTGTAGATGTCTTTTCAAAGATGCCACACTTTGTCCCATTAAAAAAGGTTCCAAATTCTCCACAATTGGCTCAGTTGTTTTCCCAACACATAGTAAGATTACATGGAGTTCCCAAAGTTTTAATTTCAGATTGAGGCACACAATTTGTTTCACGCTTTTGGAGGGCTTTCATACAAAAATTAGGAATTGACACTCGTTTTTCCACTATCTATCATCCAGAAACTGATGGTCAGACATAGAGGGTCAACCAAGAACTTGAGCAATACCTCTGATTATATTTTTTGGATCATAAGATGGAGTGGTCAGAGTTAGTTTGGGCTGCAGAGTTTGCCTATAATAACGCAAAACATTCATCTACTGGGAACTCACCCATTTATGTAAATTATGGAAGACATCCTAATTTGATTTTAGAGAAAGAAGAAAGTCCTGTCCCGGCAGTTGAAGAATTTGTATCAGATCTGCTGAGGTATTTTGCACGAGTTGAAGAAAATGTAACTAAGGCAAAAGCTTCCTATATACGATAAGCAGATAAAAAAAGAACAGTAGAACCAGTTTTTAACCCAGGAGATAAGGTTTGGCTTTCCACAAAAAATCAAAAATTAAAAGAAAATCAAAGGTTTCAACCCCGATTTATTGGCCCATTTAAGGTAGAAAAATGTTGCACCCAGTGACAGTTAAAATTCATTTACCTCCATATCTTCAGGTGCATCCCACATTTCATGTTTCCCTGCAAAAAAAAAAGTCCGCCCAACTTGAGAGTGTGTCCAAAACCTAAACCCATACTGCTAGATTCTGAAGAAGAGTTTGAAGTACACAAGGGTTTGGATTCCACATATAGAAAAGACAAATTGTACTATCTGATTGATTGGAAGAACTTTGGTCCTGAAGAGAGATCTTGGGAGCCTTATACTAACATCCATGATCCAAAGCTTGTTCGAGAATTTCACAAAGCCAATCCCACAAAACCTAGGTTGGGGGAACGTTTTTTGGTGGGGGGTACTGTAAGGAACCTCAATCAAGATTCAGGTGGAGGTCTTAAAAGAGACGTGTTAACCTTCAACTTATTGACTGAATTAAAATGCCCACCTTGGAAAAGCCTAAATCCGTGCTGGAAATTATTCCTTTGCTTGTTGCTGCTTTAACTACAGCGTTCTGCCATGTTGGACAGAGGCCAGACCGCTCCCACTTTCTGTAGTGGTGCGCCGTCGAGTTTTCTTCCCCGGTTTTGAAGAGAGACGATAATTTGCATGCACGACTAACACACGGCGCACTTCAACTGTGAAATTTCGCTTGGCAGGAGCTTGTAGTTCGTGCTTGCTGTCTAAACGTTTTACCTCACAGAAAGTCCTGAATTTGAGCAGCAATATTCAGTTCTTGAGGGAAGTATTCATATTGAGCCCTCTTTTGTGTTTCTGGAGCAAGTGTAATTTATATCACTTTTTTCCTCAGCTATCGTATATACTAAATGAAGGAAGTCGAGAGGAAGCCGATCTTGTCACCTTGCATTGAGAGCCAGAAGGATCAAGCATACAGGGAGTTTTCTTCTGTCAAGAGAAGAACTCGAATCCTCCAAGTAAGCTTGTTCAGTTTATTCTGGTAATTCACTCGAATTAACTCAAAAGAACTCCGTGTCTGTGAGTGATATCAGTCTTTCATTCACTGCGCCAAAATAGGAGTCCAAGGTCTTTGAGTGACCTTAAAATGTGGCAGCAGTAATTATTAAGCAAAGCAAGAAACTTAAGGATATTGTTCTTTCTGAGACTGGGAGTAGAACTTATTTATATTTGAACTTATTGAAACCCATTACAGACTTTAAGAACTTGTAGAGACTTGTAGAGAGAACAGTCTTTTAATGTTATTCCGAGGAAAAGAAACCAAGAGACTGCCTAACAAAAAAGGTGAAAATCATCAAGGAGAATTCATTGCTGGCTGTGCAAAATACACATATATATAAAAGAACACACAACTTCTGATGCACATAAGCTGGCTGAGTTCTTCCAATGAATCAAAAATAACATTCAACTTAAATAGACAAAAAACAGCACAGAGAGTTGCTAGCTTCTACTTAGGTGCATGTAAGAGTTGGGTTAGTTGAGCTAGAGTGTAATATTGTTGAGGTATTTATAGTTTAAATAAGATAATTGAGGTGTTTATCTCACAGGGTATCCTGTTGAATTCCAGAAGTAGGAGCCAGCGTCCTGAAGCTTGTCTTCCACTTCCCATTTCCCCCTGGGCTATGTTCATAGACAGTGGAATCTTTGCTGTCACTGGTCTTGGTTGGAGGGATCTGGGGTAAGATCATCTGTTCCTGAGGGGGCCGCATCAGTGTGTATCCTTTCTGTCACATGCGCCAACAGCTCATCACACACTACTTCACTTGAATGTGGGTGACAATGTACAACATACCCATTGTCTGGTGATAATGCTTTTGTCGTGAAGGGGTACGTGCAAATTGTAACAACAGCCAGTTGTTAACTCAGCAGTGGGTGGCTATGTTACTGGGACATGTCATTTGTGAACGTATGCGTGATGTATATGTTGACACTTGTTGCCCATTGTGACGCCTGCATGTTGGCTTATGTAGCTGGTATGTGTTGTGTAATGTCGGTGATGCCACACTCACACCCGTGACTGTTGTTCTGTTGTGTTTCCATAAGTGCCTTAAACGTATCCTTGCCTACATACAGTACATACTCTTGATACATTATGGACATATTGGAGACTGTACATCCTGCATTAAAGACAGAGCTTACACAAAGAAATGTGTGTAAGGTATTGTATTTCCAAAGTTAACATGTGAGGGGGGTGTACATTTACATTGAGGTGGTGGTGGAGCAGTGAGTTGACAGTGATGCTAAATGAGATGAAAGAGTAGTTAACACATTGATGTGGAGACCCAGTCCAACAGACAGATGCCATTCACATGGCAGTGTGGTGAAGGACAGGCCAAACGGTCAATGCAGTGGTGAAGATGGTTGCCATCAGGGCTGGCTCCGTGACTGGCGTTTTGCAGGTGCTTTGCCTCCAGATACTCCCAGGCTCTTCTTAGGGTGGCCCCTTCGTCACTGGGCAGGAGTGGGCCCTGCTGTGGTGCCAGTGGCATCTGAGGACTCACCCCTCTCTGTGGCCGCTGAGGAGGATGGTGAACTGTCATCCTGCGGCCCACCAGAGGGAGGTGGAGGTGTTGGTTGTTGTGTAGGCCTGTCCCTCAGTAACGCCACTTGTTGGCCCATGCGGTCCACCATTTGTCCAATGCGGGTGTCGATGGACCTCATCAGCAGGATGAGCTTGCGTAACAGGTCATCTGACCGGCCAATTAAGCCTGGGCCTGTTTGTATGCCTCAAGGACTCTGGTGATGTGTTCCAGGGATGGGGTCCCAGCCTCCTGGTGTCTGGGGGTGACCCTGGCCCTCTCTCCTACCCTGCTGCCACAA
Source organism: Lissotriton vulgaris (assembly GCF_964263255.1). Lineage (NCBI taxonomy): Eukaryota > Metazoa > Chordata > Amphibia > Caudata > Salamandridae > Lissotriton > Lissotriton vulgaris. The sequence continues at coordinate 1,114,121,676 of NC_141687.1, forward strand.
ACCTATTGCCTCACCACTGTGGGTCCCCACACACTCTCCCTGCCGTTCTCAGTTGGTGGTGTGGGGTGGTCACCCTCTGGAACAGGGAGGGTGTTGCAGATGGCACTGGTGGTGGTGGTGGTGGTGGTGGCAGTGATGGTGGGGGCACAGGCCGTAACAGCAGGGGTCTGCTGTGGAGTTGGTGTTGCAGCAGATGTGGTAGTGGGGAGGTTAGGGTCCTGGGATCTGATGCTCCCTGGCACACCACATGGGCCGGCCTCAAGCTCATCATCCTGAAAATCCAGGGAGTCTACATCCGAGAGTCCATGTACCGGGGTGAGACTGGCTTTGCAGGTTGCTGGTGTCCTCTGCAGTGAGGTCTTGGTCACCTGTGGTCATTGTAGTACACTTTGCAAGGTTTGTGTTAGCAGTGTGTCATCCACTGTGTGTACAGTACACAATTGACTGATCATCACATTGTTTGCTATGTGCAGTACTGTGCCTCGTAACATGATGCAGTGGTACATGCATTACTTGTCTATGGTGTGAGGTATCAATGCATACCATAGAACCCATGCAAAATCATGTTCACAGGGACCTGTTGCCATGTAGGGACCAGAACAATATGTTTTCATTGTTGACTCCTTGATTTGTCTGACCTGGCAGATGTCACTTCTGGACATGGACTGACTATTGTATTCTCCTGCATACTTTTGTCCTGTCATGTGTATATCTTGATTTATAACCTGTTAGACCTGACATCATTGGCTTGAGTCTCTCCTCCATTTTTTCTGTTTTGCCTCTACTGTTTTACGATGTTTTTGCTGGTAATATGCTTTGGGCGCCGTGTCACTGCTGATCAGTGCCATAGCGCAAGTGCTCCCTATGTTAAATTGATGTATCTATTGTATCCATGTTTGGCTTATTTGGTTTACTATCAGTCCCTCGTCTAGTGCACCCAGAGTGCTGGGGCTTGTAAACGCAAATGCCGCTCGTGGGCTTGCAGCACGTGTTGTGCCACCCACAGGAGCGGCCTCGTAAAAGAATGTCTACGGGTCGGTCATTGCGAGACCCACGTGCAGCCTCGTGCTGTCACGCCGGCCGCGCAAGTATACCTACTTGCCAGCCCACCAAACCTTCCCTTGGCTTCATGTTAGTCACCCCTATGGTAGGCCTTCGGGCAGGGTGCATTGTAAGTCTGAGGTAGGACACGCCTGACCAAGTTGGCATGTCCTAATAGTGAATTACCGCCATCTTGGTTCTTCACTATTGCGAGGTAGCCTGCTCTCCATTGATTAGAATGGGCCGCCGGGATTATTAGTACTATGATCCTCGCTGGCTCGGAGAGCATGGTGCAATGTCGAGTTTGGTATCCCTGAACTCGGGGTTTAATTACGCATCCGTTGGTGTGGATGGGTTTTGGACTCTGGGTTCGAAAATAGCACTTTTAGAAGGTGTCTATTTTCTTGTCTAACCATATCTGGTTTCTGCTGGTTTTGCGTGTGTGTGACAGGAGCTGGGTGGCTCCCCAGGTCTGGATGAGTCAGTGTGGGATGAGTGGGACAGTTACGTTGAGAGTAGGGGGAGAGTAGTTGTTGATAGCCTGCCTTGCCTGATACAATGCCGGCTCCACCTCCTGCCAGGTGGCCGATAGCTCTGCTCCTGCCAGTGTCAATGCTGGCTCCACCTCCTGCTGGGCGTCTGAGGACCCAGCCCTGCTCAGTGAATAGGCCAGGTGCTTCTGCCTGGCTCCACCCACAACGGACCCAGGATGTTGGGAAACCCCCGGCATGGACAAAGGGATCAAAGACGAAAAGGGGTATAAGAGTAGGACCCCTGAACCAAGAATTTAGATAACTTCTGACAAGGAACCCTGTAACCAAGGACAAGAGGCCTGCTGATCTAAGGACTGCCTACCCCTTCTGCCAGTGTGCTGTTGTTGGGGGAATCCTGCAGTGCTTCTTTATTTTTGCCAAGGAACCAGGAGAGAGGAACTGTGTGTGTACTCTCACGCTTGCTAAGAAAATCTCCAAGGACTGGAAGAGTGCCAGTCTCCTGCTGAAGTCACAGGGCTAAAGGACTTCATCTGCTTAAAGTGCTATTTTGCTGGAACCGTGAATCCAGCACCTCTGAAAGAATCAGCAATCACGACAACCGAACGCTAGGCCCAACCGACGCCAGCAGCAACGCCAGTGAGTGGGAGTACGGCTCTAGCTCCAGAGGACCTCGTGTCTGCACCGCTGCTGATCGCATCACCTGTGTGCCCTTCGACGCCGTGAGCGCTGCTCACTCTGTGCAACCGCATCATCAACGACGACGCCTGCTGAGGCCGGATCGACACCGAAGACGCGACGCCGGATTGCTCGACGCTGCTGATCATCGTGTGCTTCATTTTCCTAAGGTACTGTGTTGTTGGGGGTCCGTGTGACTCCAGGCTTGACGTAGCGCTCCTCGCGGTCAACGCCGAACCTTTGGATTAACTTTGCCTTGACGTCGTGTAGCCCCCGTGCGGGTTACCCTGTTGCTAAGAACTGCATTGCCAAGAAGAAGATTTGCTTTGATACTAAAAACTTTGTGCTAAAGAAGAAACTACCTTTGAACTATCCTTTTTTTCCTTCCCAACGTATTTATTCTGATTGTGTACAGTTTGTCGTTATTTGGTCTTGTGCTAAGCCTTATATAAAAATACTTATTTTTATAATACTACTGTGTCGTGTCCATTTGTAGTGCATTCACGGTATTACTGTATGTGGTCATAGTTGCTTAACGCACAGCCTCTGAGATAAGCCTGTTCTGCTCTGCCAAGCTACCAAGGGGGTGAGCAGGGGTTATCAAAGGGTGTGATCCCCTTGCCCTGACTAGAAAAGGAGTGTCCCTATTTGTCAGAAGTGTATACCTCTGCCAACTAGAGACAGCCGGTTCTAACATAACCCCACACATGCTTTCTCATTTTTGAATGGCCCTTGTTGGTTGGGCCCCATGGCAATCCACTAATCAGTGAGTGCTGTGCATGATTGTGCCTAGTCTTTCTTGTACATGTGGATTGTTGTGTCACACTTTGGTAGCTGTGACAGTTCCCTTTGCTTACTGTGTTCACACTCTGCGTGGCAAGGGGGGTGGTGTGCATATTTGTGCAATGAGAGGGCCGGTGTTGCCATATGGCACAATTTCTTTTTCAACATAAGTGTGGGTGCACATACTGGCTACTTACCTGTTACATGCTCACATTTGGCTTTGTGACGTGGCACATCTGTGTGTGCATGGAGGAGGATTACATTCTGCTCAGTGGTGTCATGAGACAGAATAATATGTCTATCTACTTAGTAATTTGCTTGAGGTGGTCCATTATATGCCACATGCATTTTTGTGGTATGGAGTGCTCCATCTTGCTGTACTTGGGGGACAAGTGTACATGGTGGGAGAAGACGTGCAGGCCACCCACCCACAAACAGCCCTCCCAGGGAAGATGTCCACCTACCTGTTATGTTGTTTGGTGTACTGCAATGGCTTCGAAGTGCTTCTGGGTGGGGTGGGGTGGGCTGGGGAGAGCGCTCCATCCTGCTGGGCTGTGGGCAAGGGCGCATGGTGGGAGTGGTGGTACAAGCCTCCCACACCCAGACATCCTCCTATGGAAGATGGCCACCTACCTGTAAGTTTGTTTGATGTACTGCAATGGCTTCTCAGTGCTTCTGGGTGGGGGGGGGGGCTTCATCCTGCCGGGCTGTGGGCAAGGGGGCGAGTAGTGGTACAGGCCTCCGACCCCTAAACAGCCCTCCCAGGGAAGATGGCTACCTACCTGTTAATTTGATAGGGGTTGTGTGATGGCTGATACATGCTTCTGGTTTGGGTGAGGTCAGGGCTCCATCCTGCTGAGGTGTGGGCCAGGGGGCGTTGTGGGAGTAGTGGTACTGGTCTTTTACCCCCAAACAGCCCTCCCAGGGAAGGTGGCTTCCTACCTGTTAGTTTGATGTGTGTTGTGTAATGGCTGACACATGCTTCTGGGTGGTATGGGGGAGGGCTCCATCCTGCTGGGGTGTGGGCCAGGGGGCATGGTGGGAGTAGTAGTGCAGGACTCCTTCCCTCATACAGTCCTCCATGGCAAGATGACTACCTGTTAGTTTGAATTGGGTTGTGTAATGGCTGGCACATGCTTCTGGGTAGGATGGGAAGGGCTCAATCCTGCTGATGCTGTGGGACAAGGGTGCCTGGTGGGAATTGTAGTGCTGGCTGCCTGTACACGTACACATGCCCCCATGGTGTTGTTGGTGTCTACATTTGGGGTGAATGGGAGTGTGTGAATGTTGTATCTGTGAGACATGTTTTGTGAGTGTGTGGTGTAGATGAATGGTATAGCTTTGTAGTTGTGCAAGAAAGTACATATCAGTGTGGTGTTAGTCATTTGTTTGTACTTACCAGCCTCCACTCCCCCGGCTACTCCTGTGAGACTCTCTGGATGCAGTATGGCAAGCACCTTCTCCTCCCATGGTGTGAATGGTTTGGTGGAATGGGAGGGCCACCGCAAGTCCTGTAAGCCAGCTCCCGGGTCTTGCTTCTCCTCTCTTTGACAACCCTCTTGAGATCATGCCACCACTTCATGATCACCTTTTTGGATAGCGGGGTGGTCCCTACAGAATTGACCCTCTGGACTATCCTTTGGCACATCTCTGTCCTTGTGGCTAATGGTGTCTGTTGAACTAGGCTACCAAACAGTTGTAGTTCCACTCTAAGTATCTCATTTACCATGATTGTCAACTCACTCTCTGTGAATTTGGGCATTTTATGTGTGGACATGGTGTGTGGTGTGCAAAGTGTTTGTGGGTGCAGGGGTGTGAGTGGTGGGTGTGGTGGTGGTGTGTGTGGTGTGTTATGTGCAGGGGTTGGTGGTGCTGGTGTGATGTGATTGTGTTAGTGGTGGTGATGTGTGTGTGCTGTGTTCTTTTGCCTCTCCTCTCAGATTTGGTGAATGCCCTTCTCTTCGGGAGTGTTGCAAACGATTGTGGTCAGGGAAGGGGCTGGTTTTTTGCTCAGGTATGTGGTGTGTCTAAATGGAGTATTCCTGTCAGGTGTGTTGTGTGTGTTGCCCTGCAAATTGTACTTTTCTTTTTGACATGTGTTTGTGTCATTGGGATGTGAGTTTGTGAATTTGAGGGGCCTGGCTACATTGATTTGTGCAATGTTTGGCCTTTCTGTGGGTATTTTACTTCGTCCCAGATCTGTGACTGGGGTGAATGTGTTTCCATTGTGCAACATTCTGTCCATCATCTTGTTTGTTTGCTGTTCACCCAATGTGGGAAGGGTATGCCCAGACGTGGGTCCCGTGCTCACCATGCCACTGGAGTCAAGCTATCCTGGCTGATGAAGGCTGATAGCCAAAAACCGGTCCTAGGATGCTTGATTTCTTTTCCAGGGAAGACATGGCTTGTCAGTTCAGTCTGGACTGTTCCCCTAGAGGCACATGGTCAAGACTGATTTGCATATGGCCATGTCTGAACTGGGGTGGCTTGGTGAGCAAAATAACAATGGATTAAACCCAGATCTTTGACTGGGGGTGAATGTTTTGCCATTGTGCAACATTCCGTCCATCATCTTGTGTGTTTTGCTGTTCACCCTATGTGGGAAGGGTATGCCCAGACATGGGTCCCGTGCTCACCACAACACTAGAGTCAAGCTATCCTGGCTGATGAAGGCTGATAGCCAGAAACCGGTCCTAGGATGCTTGATTCCTTTCCAGGCAAGACATGGCTTGTCAGTTCGGTCTGGACAGTTCCCATGAGGCACAGGGTCAAGACTGATTTGCATATGGCCATGTCTGAACTGGGGTGGCTTGGTGAGCAAAATAACGATGGATTAAACCCAGATCTGTGACCGGGGGTTAATGTTTTGCCATTGTGCAACATTCCGACCATCATCTTGTGTGTTTTGCTGTTCACCCTATGTGGGAAGGGTATGCCCAGACGTGGGTCCCGTGCTCACCACGCCATTGGAGTCAAGCTATCCTGGCTGATGAAGGCTGATAGCCAGAAACCAGACCTAGGATGCTTGATTGCTTTCCAGGGAAGACATGGCTTGTTAGTTTGGTCTGGACAGTTCCCATGAGGCACAGGGTCAAGACTGATTTGGATATGGCCATGTCCGAACTGGGGTGGCTTGGTGAGCAAAATAACGATGGATTGAACCCAGATCTGTGACTGGGGTGAATGTTTTTCCATTGTGAGACATTCCGTCCATCATCTTGTGTGTTTTGCTATTTTACTTCGTCCGCCATGTTTTCCACTGATCGACCTTAGTGGTTGCTATGCTGCAGCTCTTCTGCTGGTTCTACCATTCTTTACAGTGTGCGATCGCAGCGGTCAGAAACAGCGGAACGTACCGCTGGACCACCAGGGATATCCTAATTTTCCATGCGTGTCTCTGCTATGCTTGCGGCGGGTTGTTGTTTTTACGCTGCGTATCCGACCGCCGCAGACAGATTTTGTACATCACCACCCGCTACGGGTGTTTTTCTTGGCCCAGTTTGCAGCTGTCGTGTTTTTTGGTGGATGATCCTAATTTCACCACCGGTTTTTCGATGGTCCTGGCGGGTGGTTGTTTTCCGATTCCATGGCGGTTGGGGTGATTTTCCGACCGCCATCCTAATGGGCCCCTAAGTTTGTGTTTGTTGTCGACGTACTCATTATAAAAGTCATACTAGTAATGTTGATTTGTATTTGAAAAGTGTAAAGGATACCAATGGTAAGTGGGAAGAATTTGCAACTTACTTGTTGGTGGAAGGTCGATTTAAGTTAGGTAGTGATCAACGTATATGTAAATATTGTTACAACAAATTAGAAGAGAACAAAATGCCTGCTAGAGCAGTACATTATAACTTAGAATTAGTAGCTATTCCGGAGGAACTGGCAAAATTGAATACATGTGAGTCGGTTCTAATTCAATCGGTTCATTCTTTTCAAACTATCATTATAATTCGGATGGAGCCTAAAGCAGGTAAACTGCCACCAACAGAGTTTCAAAGGGGGCTGAAAGGAAGAGTGGTGTACTTACCTTTGGATTTTTTGAAAAATATTGAAACTATTGCTGGAGGGAAAGAGGAAAATGAGGCAGTAGTCATTCAAGTAAATGGTGTACCAACAACAAGTCGGAAAATATGGCAAGAATTTGTGGATGTTAATAAAGTTGAAAAGGCTATCGTATATCTTATTAGAGAACAATATTTATTACAAAAATGAAAATGTGGATGAAGATGTTATAAGTTTAAAAGATGAATCTGAAATTTCAAGTGGTCAAATAGAGAAAGTGGACAAGACAAGGACTGAAGAGATGTATGAACATTACATAATATGTCCTTTGCATTCACAAGAAGTAATAGGAAGCAGCATTGAGTTATTTCAAATGAAAAAAGCACAGGAAACTGAAATGAGTGTATGGGAGAAAAGCTTGGAAGCTCCTTGTTTTCCACAGCTGTTTCCTACTGGAGAAGGTGGATGATATGATGACCGACCTGTACGGATTTCAGCTTCAGAATATCGGTCAATAAGATTATATCCTGAAGATCCTACGTTTCAACAGCTGCATTCCATACATATATTCACCTTTTGTTTGAAAGTGATCTGTCTTCTCTGTCATATGCAGTGAACCACATACTTAAAACTGAAGTTCATTAATCACTTCTTTCTGCAAAAGAATTTGAGGAGAAAGTTCAAGAAACAGATGAAAATTTAGAAGCGCAGTTAATCAATTTCATGGCATGTCAACGTGGAACAAATGAGTATTGGTATCGTCGTCATAGAGAACTCAAGTGTATGTTACGGAACTTAGGTACACCAACAAGGTTTGTTACACTTAGCTGTGCAGAGTATGCATGGGAAGATTTGCTTTAGTTTCTAAGAGAAGCGAATTCCAATATAAAAAATGTTGAAATGAAGACTCCTGGTGAACTTTGTTTATTGGATCCTGTAAATGTGTGCAGATATTTTAATCATAGGTTTCAAGCTATGATGTCTTTTATGTGGAATAAAAAGAATCCACCTCTTGGAGAAGTTACTGATTTTTTTTGGAGAAAGGAGTATCAAGCAAGAGGTGCACACATGCTACTATGGATCAAGGATGCACCTTAATTTGGAAATGATTCTGATGAAACAGTATTGTCTTTCATCGAATAGTATGTGACATGTGAGATTCCAAGAGAAGAAGGAGATAGAAGTTTGAGACAATAAGGTTACTTTTCCAAAGTCACCGTTGTGGAAAGTACTGCAGAAGAAAATACAAGTCTAAAGGAAAACTTTACACCAAATGTTGGTTTGGTTTTTCACGTCTAGTCATTTGGAAAGGATGAGTAAATTATTTTTTTTCTTCTGTAAGGCACACAAAAACTCGGAAATCTCCAAAGAATACCTACAACTTAAAAAGAGCAGAAGTGTCAAAGTAAATCAATGACTATAATCCAGCCATTTTAAAAATGTGGAATGGGAACATGGACATCCAGTATGTTGCAGATAACTCAATTGCTGTTGCACATTATGTTACATTGTACATAACAAAATCTGAAAAAACAGAGATGAAACAAATGTGGGAAGAAATTGCACAAGAGAAATGCCTTAGCAAAAAATGTACAGCTTTACTTTGAAAATGCTTTCCCACCAAGAAATTGGATCCTATGAATGTTCAGACCACTTGTGCTTTTCAAGTTTATTTTCAAAGTCACGAGGAATCATTTGGGTAAGTTTGGGTCTTGCCTGCAAACACAATAGAGTGCTGAAATCATTTGAAGAATTTGAACAATTTGCAGCAAATAAACCAGACAGTACAGACATTCTTAAAACTAATATGTTGGACACATACTATCCAAAAAGGAGTCGACATCTGGAACAGCTATGTCTGTATGAAGTACTTCAACATTACAGCTTCAAAAGAAATGTTAAACAGAATTTAAAAGAAGGGAAGTTTGCAGTAGTTGGATGTCATGGTTGTTTAGTAAAACATGCAAAGGGTAATCTTATAAACCACAATGAACTAAGTTGTGAAACTCCAGATAAGCAAGAATTTTACTATTTAGCACTTCTGCAACTGTTTAAACCATGGCATAGCTAGAGTGAATTGCTTGGAGAGTTTGACTGCTACCAAGACTTGTTTAATGCATGAAAAGATTGCATTGGATGTACCATTTTCCCTACATATTTAAAAATGTTGAATGATGAAGTTGAACAGGAAAAGACAATTACAGCTGAAAGAGCTAATTAAAGTTCTCAAGATAGTCAAACTAGTGGTCCATGTAGTCAAGATCCTCTTGGACAACCAATACTGGAAAATGAAGAAATGATTGCTATGCATGAAGTTGAAATTGCAATGCAACAAGCACACAAGGAGAAATTTACATTGGAAAACCTAAAAGAACAAGTAAATGTTGAACAAAAAATATATATGTACAAGTGAGAGAACAGATAGAACATGGTTTCTTCGATGAAAAAAAATGTGAATGTTCATCTTTTGAACCTCTTCAGATGTACATCAGTGGTTAAGCTGGGACAGGTAGAAGTTTTTTAATTAAACTTTTGACCAGTTATCTTCAAAACACTACTGGTTCACATTTATGTTGTGTGGTATCAGCTCCAACTGGATTTGTTGCACACAATGTTAAAGGAGTTACTTTGCATAGATTACCGATGTTACCAGTTGAGCATAATTATAAATTAGAATATCAAAAGTTGTCTGGACAAGCTTCTTATGAAGTGTCAAGAGTGCTGAAGAAAATGAAGCTTTTAATTATTGATGAGGTGAGCATGGTCTCAACCTTAATGCTTTCCTTTTTACACTTAAGAATGCAACAGGTATTACAAATAGATTATGTTGTTCTCTTTGGAGGAAAACATTTAATTGTATTTGGAAATCTGCCACAACTAACCCCTGTAAAAGGAGAACCAGTTTTTAAAACTCTTCTACATGAAGATACTGAGAAATCTTTGGGAAGTATTAGAAATGTGAATCTGTGGTTACATTTTGAATATAAAGAACTCACTCAGAATATGCGACAAGCAAGAGATAAAGATTATGCAAATATTCTAAAATATGGAAGAATTGGTGTTCTAAGCAAACATGGTAACCAAGCTTTTCAAAGTTGTCTACTAAAGAACTTGTTTACAAAGGAAAACACATCAGCAGAAGTAATGCACACGAAAAGGATAGAAAAAGAGTCTATAGTTTGCTTAATGCCTACAGTGGAAGAGTGGTATACATTTAATAGAGAGCTTATAATCTTGGAAAATCAAGAAATAGTTAACATTGAAGTTATTGATAAAATCGAGCATCAAGAAATAACAATTCTTCTTTTTCAGAAAAACTACAGACCAAATTGTATTATTTGGAAAAGTCTGTATCAAAAACTGCTGGCTTAGAAAAAAATGTAGATGTATGTTTAAACTGTCGGGTAATTTTGAAGCCTAATCTGAGTGTAAAAGAAGGTTTAGTGAATGGAGCAATGGAGAAAGTTGTTGATTTTGTGAAATCTCAAAATAGAAATGGAATTTAATTTTTAAAATATAAATTTGATCAGATTACAGAGGCAAGACAGATTGCGCCTTCTGGTGCATGTGTTTTGCTTGTAAAAGACTTGTATGTTTGTAGAAAACAGTTTCCCTTCTGTTTAGCATATGCAATAACTATTCATAAATCTCAAGGTTTAAGTGTAGATAGTGCTTTTGTAAATGTAGGAAGAACTGTGTTTAAAGAGGGAATGGAATTTGTTGCATTATCTCAAGTTAGAACATTGTCTGGTTTGTATTTAATTGATTTTGATGAGAACAAGGTTAGTGCTGATGTTAATTCTGTAAGAAAATATAAACATTTGAGAAGGCTTTATATGTTGTGTGTTCAAAACAGAAACATGTTAAAGAATCAACTATGGTTGAAAATCAGAAAGAAAATCAAGAGAAAAGAAAAGATCTAAAGAAGCATAAAATACAAGTGTTGATGTTGTCGGATACCAATTAGAATATGCTTCTGGTGTCATTTGCTATGGTAATGTTATTCTAAACGTTATATTTTATCTTGAAGATGTTTATGGTGAAATTATGGAAAGTCAGAAAAAAAGATTATGTTCGACACTTTATACCTTATTTCAAGAATTGAGAACTGATAGAAGTAAGATCCATTCTGCTTCTGGTATTCGCCAACTGTTGGACATGTACTGGATCTTTAATGTTCAGCCCTAATATACAACAATATGCACAAGAATTTCTGATGGTTATGCTTGGAGTACTAGAAGATGAAGGAATGCAGATTGAGAGTTAATTTGGGCTTAGTTACAAATGGGAACATAAATGGAAACAGTGTTCATTGACTTCAAGCACTATAGGTGACAGAGAACGATTTCTACATTTAAAAATACTTGACTGCAAATCTGTACCATTTTCAAATTAGCAAAAGAAGCTGATCACGAGATGATCTGTTCTCGTTGTAAATCAACAATGCTATCTACATTATGCCTAGAAAGATATGGGAAATATTTGATTATAATGCTGCAACGCTGTAGACCAAATGGAAGAAAAGTGGAAACCAAAATTAAAAATGTTGTTGCTAGTCAAATATCTGTTTCTGGAAGAATTTTTGCAACAGTTGCTATTGTTTTCCATGCTGGAAGTACTACTACAAGTGGACATTATACAGTTTATTTAAAGTGTAATAATGGTTGGAGTTGCTGCAACGATACACACTTGGTAATGAAGCTGAGATTGCCTCATAAATAACCCAACTCATACTTGATATTTCTGAAACAAAGATTTTAGATACACCATTCGGCCTAGTGGGAAGGTGTACAGATACTTTAAGGAATTCATACTGGATGCGTTCAAAGTGATATCTTTGATACATTATTTGGAGTATTAGGAAAATGTGAAGAGAAACTACAAAGTAAAGGTGAGATTAGAAGATTTGAAATTGTATTGAATTTGTTATTTGTGTTGATTTTGTATTACATTTGCGAGAATTAAGGATTTGGGTTTTCTTAAAAATCTAGTTAATTGTTTTTTTCCCTGCTGTTTATGATGAAACTACTCTGACATCACTGTGAATAGTGAAGTTAAGTAGTAGCTGATGACAGCAAAAAAAGGGAGAATTTTTTTTTACAGAATGTTAAAATGTTTTGTATTATTTAAAAACTCACTGTAATTTGTGAAATATATTACATTACATAGCAGTTTTCAGTTTATTTTATGTAGTTGAAAAGTTAGAAGAAATAGTAATAATGACAAATAGCACAATAGTAGTTCGATATTTAAAAAACTTTTGAAATTCACTGAAAAAAACATAGGTTTCAGGGACTATATAGTTAGAAATTAGCATTTAAAAAACCTTAGAAATTCACTGAAAAAAACTAGGTATCAGGAACGTTATAGTTAGAAATTTGCATTTAAAAAACCTTAGAAATTCACTGAAAAAAACATAGGTTTCAGAGATGTTATAGTTAGTTGGATATTTGACACATATAAAACCAGAGAAATTTGCCTGCTATAGTTAGTTGTGCTAACAATACCTTGCACTCCCCCAATGCACTGCTGATGACGTCACATATTACATCACTCATGACATGGTCAGTGACATCACTGATGACATCACTGATGACATCTCAAATGACATCACTCATGACATCACTCATGACATCATCCATGTGAAAGTGTGACACAACTCCTCACACTCTAATATAACCTTTGACACACACACTCTAAAATACAGACTACCATTTTCGAAACCATAGACACATTAACACCAGATACTAGATACTCATCCACTGATCCCTATCTATATATTGCAAGCCAGACATACACTGATACAGTCACTCATACATGCTGTCACTCATCATTACATCAGTAATATATCCACTCATACAGTTATACATACATTCACACAGTGCTACTGATCCATAGAGTTACTCGCACACCTACTCAGTCATGCCAAAAATCAATCACACAACCATGTACTCACCTATGCAGATATATACACACCATCTGACTTATTTATACTCACACCACTTCCCTTATTTATGTAGATACTATCAAATACTTACTCTCTTATACAATCACTGATACAAGTACACATTCATGTATGTAGACACTCTTGCATTCATTCTCTCTCACGTATAGTCAATTATACACCCCAACATTCACATTCACTGTCTAAAAACATAGATAGTTACTCACATATATACTACTGAGACATCAATTCGCTAATCAACACACCTGTACACACAGTCAGCTACCCATACAGCCCTTCTGAGATGCACTTTTGAATTTATACAACCAGTGAATCAGCCATTCAAAAATGTATGCACAGAGTCAGACACTCCCCACCCACCCACATAGACACTCACACACCCATACAGATACTCATACAATCAATCAATAATCCATATAGACACTGATATAGCTACCCACCAACTCATGCACCTGTTACACACCAATTGAGGGACTAAGAGAGACATTTACACAGTTAAGTCACTAACCCATGCATTCAGTAACATACTTTCAATGAGTGACTTATAGAGTCAGTCATGCATCTACTATATAAAACCATTCAGGCACTTGCACATCCACTGATTCTTCAATAGACCTTGTCAAAGATATATGTGAAAAATATTTAAACTTTACAGAAACACACATTCACTGGATGATGCCATCAGTGATGTCATCAGGGATGTCATTTGAGATGTCATCAGTGATGTCATGAGTGATGTCACTGACCATGTCATGAGTGATGTAATATGTGACATCATCAGCAGTGCATTAGGGGCGCATGAGTTATAGTTAGCTCAACTAACTATAACAGGTGAATTTCTCTGGTTTCAAATGAGTCAAATGTCCAACTAACTATAACATCTCTGAAACCTATGTTTTTTTCAGTGAATTTCTAAGGTTTTTTAAATGCTAATTTCTAACTATAACGTCCTTGAAACGTATGTTTTTTACAGTGAATTTCTAAGGTTTTTTAAATGCTAGTTTCTAACTATAGCGTCCCTGAAACTTATGTTTTTTTCAGTGAATATATATATATGAATGAAAAACAGCAGCCTTGTCCCTCCTTCTACAATGTGGGGGATACAAAGCAGTTATGGACCTCAAAAAACGCCTCCACAGAATTCAATGCATTTCTCAGTTTTTATTTTATTTTCTTGAACACCACACAGTGAAACAGACAAGTGTCCGCCCTGATGCGTTTCGATCGCTCCAAGGCGATCTTGATCACGTGACGTGCCATTGACGAATCACTACTAAAATATCAAGTGTATTCAATCGATGCAGAGGACTGGTAAAAATGAGTGCACAGAAGTGAAAAACGGACTATTAAATGTAACTGTTGAGAAAACAGACTAAAATACATGAAACACTTGTAGAAATTAGGCACATAAATACATAGCTATATTCTATTAGTGCGGAAATGAACAATGCCCTAGGTTTAAAAACATATAAAAGCTTAAAGAAGAGAGCAGATTCTGAAATATCATATTGAAAAATGTCATGATAAAATATCATGTAAAACAACAGTCAGAGCACATAAGCAAAATAAAATTGTGATCAGTGCCACATATTAATAAAGTGTAGGTGCAAAGAATGAAAACTGACGCATGTTTATCAATTAACTCTCCTCTCCTATATACACCCTATTATGCTACAAATCAGATGGGCAAAATACACTATATTAAATCACACCTTTTAAAAATTGTTATTTGTGCAAATAAGTATAAATATAATCAATTATTAGTCCGTTAAAAAATTACTATCATCCGAAACATATGTGCAAATGTGCAATAAAATGTGCAAAAAACATAGATACACCCTATGTGCACTCGTAGATGAAAAGTAGTGGAGGCTGTGCAAAGGAGCAAAAAATACTCATAGAAAGTAACCACCAGGTTACTGATCAAAGTGCTGGTGCTAAATATACATGGTACCTGTGCCAAATACAAAATATATATGGAGATACAGTCATGGGATGGAAGGTATGAAAAAATTCATATATATACAGCAAACAGAGATGCTTTCAGAATCATATAAGCATAGTACAGGCAGGAAGAAGGACACTAAGTCATATAGAAACAAGCAAGACCTCAGAGCACTGATTGCTTTAGTTCATCAATAACCTTATTGCTAAGGACGTCGATAGAATCTTTAGGCATAAGTGGATAAAAAGAAGATGGAGGACGAAAAGGACTGGAAGCTGCAATTCTCGTGGATATCTTCTACAGATAGACTGTCATTAGCAGAATTAGCAAAATCAGGATCCTCTTTTGCCAGAGACTGTAACAAACGAATGGCTGATAAGTCCTTGACTTGTAAATTGCTAGTATCAGTAGCTGCTCTTGCCGGATCGATGATTTTCGTAGAAGGCTTGTTAAGTTGGAAAAATGCCCTTAGTTTCAATTTACGGATAAACTTGTATATGTCTATCCGTGATTATTTGTATGAAAAGTTAGACTCCAGGCAGAATGCTAAGCCTAATGTTAAAAGTTGCTGTTCTGCTTTTGTAAGTACTGTGTCAGTAAGGTTTTTAATAGTATTGTCCTCATGCTTGATTAACATCTCCATTTCCTTTTTGATGTTCACCCATTTGAAATGCCTGTTATGTTGCGGGCGCCTCTCCCTCCTGCATTTGCTCCTGCTATCTCCGAATTGTTTAGAGGGTTCAGCAGAAGTAACGTTTGCCTCCTTTCCAGGATTACAAAATGCAATTCCTCCGCCTGAGTATAGTTGGTTTCCACCTTGGACTGTACTGCGGAGATCAAGGCTCTGTTATCATCCAAATAGCTGTTCTTAGTGAGGGAGTTCACAAATGACTCATCATTCATAGCAATGTTACTGCCGGAAGTCGATGGTTACACTGATGGCAACTTGTTGAATAATCCTGTCTTTTCACATTGTCGAATTTCCAGGAGAATGTAAACACTCTCCCCGTCGCATAATCATCGCTGTCATGGGCAAATTTAAAAAAATGTTTGTGTGTTTTTATCGTATCTTCATGTTTTCTCAATTTTATTTTGATATCAGCATGGCCTTTGGACACCCAATCCTTTTGTTTGCATTCATCTAGTGAGGCATTCACTTGATCAATCTGCTTGAGAATAGTATCGCGATCAACCTCAGCATATTTTATAAGAATATTAACCATATTCATTGATGCCTGTGAGTTATTGGCAGCCCATTTGCTAAGCATGCTGCGGTTGGGGTTTTCAAATGTAGGCACGATTAATAACCGCAACCCCAACGGCACTCTCCCAGCATCGTGATATTTTTCTAAAGGCTATTTTTTCCCACCGCTTAGTGAGTTTGTGCTTTTGTAATTTTTCCAAAACAATCTCTTAATGTATATATATATATTTTTTTCAAACAAAAACAAAGGTTAAAGACAAGTTATTGTTAGTAAAACTTTATTTATTTTTGGTTTGACAAACCTAACTTAAACTACACAAAGATAAGAAATTTAAAGTTATTGTTAACTTTATCATACATTTATAATTTCTGCACCACTTTCAAATTACTATTAATTACACTTATAATTCTCATTTATACTTATGCACCACCTTTAAATTAATATCACTTGCACTCCTCTGTACACAGTCTTGTCACTGCAATTGCCACACTGCATTAACTATAAATCACCCCTTCCCAAATGCATTAGCTATTTCCTTGGATATTACATAAGTTAAAGCATGTGAAATCATTGCATTATTTAAACAATTAGGGCATCTCCAATTATATAATTTGCCAGAACATAGTGCATGGTACAGTGCAGAGAAAAATAGATGATGCATTTTAGTACACAATATTTATGAAATGTTCGAGTTGATTACGATGACATGGAAATGGGACTGACCGACATCAGATCGGCGGTCCAGACCGCCTAATCACTCTGTGACCAAACACTGTTCAGTCGCATACTCCCATTCCCCTGCTGGAGCTTGTGTTATAGGCATAAACCAGCCATAACAGAAGCTCCCATAGAGGAATTGAAGTCTCTATGTTCATCCCTGCACTGTGTGGCAGACACCTCAGGGTGCCTGCAACACTTTGCAGGGATGAACAAGGGTACATGCCCCCCAACTGGAGTCTGCAGAGGAAAGGGGGCTCTGCCAGGGCCCCCCATACTTGATCTCACTAGGCTTTCCATGTTGGAAAGCCTGACATGGAAAGCCTGCCGGAGACCAAGAATTGTGATCCCAAGGGCAGAAAGGCCGCCTTTTGGGATTGCAGGCCGGCCTCTGACTGGCCAATGGGCTCTTTGAACCTGTCAGAAACTTGCCACAATGACCGGCCATTTCGTTTCCTACCACCAGCATTGTAATGCAGTGGTCAGAAATTAAACTGAGATGCGGCCTGGAAAGGCTCCGACCGACGGTCTGCATCATAAAGTCTCCTAGTGTATTTCCAACTTTTTTCATGTTTTTTTTTTGCTTGCGAAGTACTTCATCTGTACACCACATTAATAAAAATATAGTAGCTAATGGAAAAATAGCAAAATTAATACATACCTAGATTGAAAGGCATAGCGCTGAGCACAGAGAAACTGGAGCTAAAAACAACATGGACGCCTTTAACTTCTGTAAAAGCAGTCATTAGGCAATCAGGTAATGACATGTCAATGCTATATACCTCAGTAGTACCATGGTACTGCATCAGCAACAGATATCACTAAGCTAAAAACACTTAAAGCCTATAAAATACTAGTGAGTTGGTTTATGAGCATTTATATGGGAGTGTGAATGTTCTGTGAAAGGGTATATCAGTGGTTGTGTGGGAGTGGGTGTATGAGATATTGTTTTTGTTGTGAGTGGTTCTGTAGAGGATATCACCTATGATGTCATTTGGGATGTCATCACTGATTTCATTTGAGATGTCATCAATGAAATCATGAGTGATATCACTGACCATGTCATGAGTGATGTAATATGTGAGGTCATAAGCAGTGCATTGTGTGACATAAGTTATAGTTAGCTCAGCTATCATTTTGTCCGATTGCAACTCTATATTTTTTGTTCCGATCACATGATAGCAGCGCACTTGCCGATCTGATACTCTGATGATCTGATGATTCTGAAAAATTCTAAACAAATATTTTAGAGATACACAACCTTTATAATTACATTATAGTATTAGGCGGAAAATATTTTAAACATATTTTAATGTTTCTTTCCAATTTCCTACTAAAAAGAGCTGTTTTATCATTATGTAAATCAGAGAATTTCCGTCAGAATTTGCAGACTCGCTCAATAATAGAAACCAAAGCATTATTTCTATCCGTTCCTCTTGAACCACACTCAAATTTGGGGAAAACCACATCCAACGTAGTCACTTTGGTCTTGCCTATTGGTGGAGAAAGGCTCAAAGCTATTTGATCCTTCCATAAAGGCAAAAACAAATCTATCAGCTGCTGTAGCTGCATAAGAGGATTAACAGGGAGTGGAACAAGAAGAAGTTACTTCCACCAGAAAGGAGAGTGATGTGTGGTACTAGTTTGTTGTACCATGTGGATAAATGAAAGCCACTGCCAGGTTTGTTGAATGCAAGTTGTGTGGGAAGCAGCTTTCGAGAGGTACCATGAAAAAGTACAGTTATGGCATATCGTTTATATGGAAGCAGAGACCATTTAAGCCATGGGCAAAGTGGGCTCTGGCCCAAGGGCCCAGCCTTTCAGGGGTCCCCCTGGTAGAGACAGCTCTGTTCTGCAGAGAGTCCTGCCCTGATGACCTTGAATAATTCTTAAACAGATTTTTTAAATAAGTTTTCCTTCAATTCATTTTAATGTGGATGATGTGTGAGCCTATTACAGACATTTTGCAGAGAAAGTTTGTGTTTGTTTCAAGCAACATCTATAAAAAGAGTTTATTTTAGATCAAAACAGACTTCAAATATGACAAATGAGAGGGTGTCAGAGAGATTATTTGTGGTAATTTTGGTGAGCGCTGTTGGTATTATACTGAAAATACATGTCACTATCCTTGAATATTAGATGTAAACACATTTAGAATTTGGACCAGTGTGACCTTGTACTGTCAGTGACCTGGCCGAAGAGTACATGAAAGAGCTGGAATTTGATCATATATTCAAAGCTGTTCTGAACAGAGACCTTCAAAATACGTTTGGCCCAGAGCCCCCACAATACTTAAGATGTTCCTGTGTGGAAGCACATCAAAAGCAAACACGACCATGCATATTTCAAAAAGCTGAAGGAGAAAACAACATGTTCTACTGATGCAGGGGCATCATCATCTACATCCAACCAACCTCCTGCTCATATCAACATTCCACCAACTCGCAGAGAATTTAAAGAAATGGTTGTGCATTGTTCTATATGTCAAGAACTTGTTTTAATGACAATTATGACATTATCACCATATTGGAGAAGGTGAAGGGACATCATTGTTGATTTTTTTCTATTCTCTTTTGTTGAAAAAGTACAAGGACATGTGCTAATCTACAGTTGTTAAAGACACTGGAATTTTCTCTAGTAACGCAGAGAAAATTTTATGGCTCTATCAGTGTTTTAATAAGTGTTTGCGAGAGTGTTGGTGCATGTGTTACTGTGTGTCTGTTAGTGTATGAATTAACAGGGGCGGCCTTCCATGTGGGCGGAGGAACGTTGCCCCACTGCTTTCTCACAGTGCGAGAAGCAGAAACATAAAATGGTATTATAAATATCATTTATGTTTTTGCTTCTCACACTGTGAGAAAGCAGAAGAAAGGTTTGGTTGGAGGCTGGAGGGTGGGTGGTCTTATAACAGGGCAGGGAAGAGTGCCGTGCCCAATGTTGCGGGCCCTGACTGTTTGGTCAGCCCTCTGAGGCCGACCAAACCAGTCATGCTCACTCTCCATTTTATCAATGTAGGCTGCCTGCAGCCTACATGGAGAAAATGTCCTCCACATAGATGCCAGTGCGCTCGGCGTCCCAGCCAATCACAATGCTGTGATTGCAGCATTATAATTGGCCTAGGGGAGGGAAGGGAGTATGCCTTTTTCCTGTTCCTGCAGAGGCAGGAAAGCAGGAGTCGGAACTGGAGCATGGAAAACGCAGGACACAGGAAAGATATGTATTTTTATTATTATTTAACCCCCCTCCAATGCAACCCCCTCCTCCCTGTGTGAAAACTCACCTGTAAGCTCTGCGCTCGCCCCCCCACCTGTGAGCCTTGCTGGCCGGAACTGTCAATACGTCTTCCTGGGTTTGTCAGTGTATGTGTCATTGTGTCACTTTGTCCCTCTGTGTGCAAGTACATACATCAGTGTGTGCTTCAGTGTGTCACTGTATGAGTAAGTGTGTGCCTTCGTGAGTCAGCGTATGTGTGTGTGTGTGACTTGGTATGTCAGTGTTTAAATAAGTGTATGTAGATGTGTTAGTGTATGTCTTACTGTGTGTGTGGATGTGTCTCTGCAGAAATAGTGTGTGTATGGGTGTGCCAGTCTATTTGTCAGTGTATACATCAGCGTGCCAGGGTGTGTGTCAGTGTATGTTTGGGTCACTCTGTGAATGAGTGAGTGCATGTATGGGTGTTTTAGTTTATGTGTCAGTGTCTGTCTGGGTGTGTCAGTGTATGCGTAGATGTGTGTGCCTGGCTATGTCAGTCTATCAATGAGTGTGTTCATATGTATAACAGACTATTTATGACAGTGTCCCTAGCTGTGTCAGTGTATGCGTAGGTGTATACCTGTTTATGTCAGTGTAGGAGTAAGTGTAAGTTTGGGTCTGTCACTATATAAATGAGTATATGCCTGGATGTGTCAGTGTATGTCTTAGTGTGTCTCTGGATGTATCAGTGCATGATAGAATATGTTAATGGGTATTTCAGTGTATGTGGCAGTGTAGGCCTGTGTGAGTTAGTGTCTGCATCAGTGCGTCTGTGGCTGTGTCATTCTAGGCATCAGTGTGTCCATGAATGTGTCAGTGTATATACTAATGTGTCCTGGGGTGTTTCAGTTTATTCATGATTGACTGAGTAACTCTGTTAAAGCATGACTATGTGCAGGGGTGTATTAGTGCATCTATTAGTGTGTCCTGGGGTGTCTCACTCTATATATGAGTGAGCTACTGAGTGAGTCAGTGAATGCATGACAGTGTGCATGAGTGTTTCAGTGTGTGTCAGTCAATCTTATGGTGTGTCAGGGTGCGTATGAATGAGTGTGTGAATGTGGTACTGAAAGGATTGGTGTGTTCTTCGGTGTGCCTGTTTATGTTTCAGTTAGTTTCATAGTGTCTCAGGGTGTGTATGATGAGTGGGTGAATATGTGAGGAAGTGCATCAGTGTGTGCCTGGGTGTTTCAGTGTATGCTTCATTGAGTACTTGGATGTGTTAGTGTATGCATCAGTGTTTAACTGGGTGTGTCTGTGAATACAGCAATGTGTGCCTAGGAAGGAGAAAGTGTCACATTTTTGGAAAAAAATACATTACAATGAACTATAAATGCTACAAA
This sequence comes from Lissotriton vulgaris, assembly GCF_964263255.1. NCBI lineage: Eukaryota > Metazoa > Chordata > Amphibia > Caudata > Salamandridae > Lissotriton > Lissotriton vulgaris. The sequence continues at coordinate 1,114,143,098 of NC_141687.1, forward strand.
AACAATAACGTCAAAGCAGAAGCAATTATGGAAAAGGTCCGAAACAGTGCAGTAGATAGAATTGAAAAATAGATGACAAACGAGTAACAATCATAACAAAATATAAGCAAGTATACATTCATTTCAACAAAACAATTAGAAAACATGAATAATGTACATATAACTATTATAACTCTCTATACCTATATACACATCTATTACAACTATCAGAACTCTAACTATTATGTCATATTTTTAACTTTTTCAATGTAACTTCAATTTCCTGGGGAAATGAGCTATGTAGTGTGACACATGGAGTCAGCCAATAATACAATTAAAAGCTTTAGTTCTATTGGTTCCTCTTTAACCACACCCACATTTTGAGAAAACCACACCCCAAACAGTGTGTTTCATCCTGTGCAACTGTTTGTTATACCTTCGAGAGAAAACAAAGGCACTGCCAGATACACTGAATATCACCTGTGTACAAAATAGCTTTTCCGATATATCCTCAATGTGGCAGCACATCAAGAGTAACCATGACCATGCATATTTAAGAATATTAAAGCAGAAAGCAACATATTTTACTGAAGTAGGAGCATTGTCATATTCATCCAACCGTTCTTTTGCAAATACCACCATTGCAACAACTTCTACAGGGTTTAAAGAAATATTTGTTCACTGTTCTAAATGCTAACAACTTGTTTTGAAAAGAAAACAATCCCGTTTTGTTTTGTTGTAATAGCGCCAGGGGATGTTCTAATGTTATACTTGTTAAAGAGACAGGAAGTTCCTCAAGTAATGGAGACGCAGAGAGATGTACCATCAGCCAACCACCTCTGAAAATTAAAACTCCTTCAACCAGTGTTGAAGTTTAAATATTGCTTGTTGCAAGACATCATTTCAAAATATGAGGACATTATTTTCTTGTTGAAGAAATAGAAGAGTCCCTTTCGTTTATTCTTCTCTTTTTTTCTTACTATAAAGGTAAACGTATAATTAGGTACCAACATCACTAAAATAAATCATTCCTTCGATCTGTGATAAAAGAAAGAAATAAATTAGAAATACATCTACACAGTAAAGTTGAACTTTCTGAAAATATAAAAAAAAATTACTAATAAAGAAACTTTACAGATCTACAATTCTCTAAACCAGGCAAACATGTATCTTATACATTTCATCTTTATTTTTTTGCTGTTCTCAGGTTTCATACTTGTACACCTTAAACAATGTACTGTATGAAGTTTCATTGTGGAAAAGCAGGAAAAAGAAATCATAATGATGGTAGAAAAAAACTGACTTAGACAGTATAACTCTGCAAATATATTATACTATGCATGCACTCACCTCAAACCATTAAAAATTCATTTCACTTATACCTACTCAACTGTTATAAATAAACATATCTAAACAAAACGTAGTATGATATTCAAGTAGTCCATTTCTGAAAATAGATATACCATATAAAATCCCATTTTCAAGACATTACCCTTACTTGGCCGAATGATGTCTTAAAGACTTATAATCCTTTGAGTCCAAACATGGTAAACCACTTTTTAAAGTGAAATCTTTTTTAGAACTTTGGTTGCAAAAAGAAAAGGTATGAATTTAGAAGTTTGAAAGGCAGTTTATGTTTAAATGTCAGGTCACGTTAAATGCATTCCATCATCCACAAAGTGTTTTTAAGTAAACAGTGTAGTGTCCTGACGTTACATTTAATCCTTCATGAAAAAGATAACTGGTGTTGTGTATGTTCTTTTAGCAATTGAAATTTGTCCGGCTTTAAAGCTTGAAATTTCAGTTTCTATTTTTGATCCATCTAGTCTACATCGTTAAAGCATCAATATAATGTATTTACCACTTCTATGTATCTGTAATGTAGACATACAATCAGATCTACAATTTGGACAAGTCATGTTCTGCTTTGTATTTCTTATCAGATTGTCAAATGGTACAGATTTCAAATCAGGTAATGTTAAAAAGCTGAACCTTTCAGAATTTATATTAGTAGCAAACGTAAAAGAGCAGTCTGCACAATTATGATTTCATTTGTAACTTAGACAAAATAACTCTTCAATATTCACTTCTTCCAAAAGTCGAAAGATAACCATAATTAACTTTTGTGTGTATTGTTGAGAGTTCTGAGAAAATTGTACAGATCCACTCATTGTATCCTCTGTATGTCGTATTCCTGAAACAGAATGTAGTACAGTCCTACCACTACGTAAACATTGCAGCAAATGATACATTCCTGAGGAGAACCTGCTCTCTCCTTTATCCTTAATTGCAATTACTAAATGTGGCAAATAAAAAGCTACATTCAGAAGTACATTAGCATAGCAGTTGATACCATTTCTGTTTACCAACTGAAAGCCTACAATTTCTCATTAATTTTGCTGTTTTTTCTTCTTCTTATCCTCATATATATCTTACTTTTGTTTCTTTTGCAGAACATCCATTAATTTCTTAAGAAGTTTCCGTTTAGGATAGGTTCTCTGTTTCTCATAAATGGGATACTGCCCTAAGTGAGGAGCATATGCACTTCTCAACTGATTACACTCTTTCACACAAGTATCAGCAGAAAGCTTGTTTCCATCAAAATCTACTAAAACAAACCAGACAAAGTTCTAATTCGCAACAATGCAACATAGGACATACCTTCTTTGAATGCACTACTGCCAATATTAATAAAAGCTGCATCTAGACTTAAACCCTGAGATCTGTGGATAGTTACAACGTACGCTAGAGAGAATGGGAACTGGTGCAAATTCACATATTAGTCTTTGACAAGCAAAAACCTTACAATGCACCAGGAAATCCGTTTCATGCCATGAATCTGATCAAATTTTACAGCTATAGATTCAACTTCATTCCTGTTTGGAAAATTATTAAAATCAATTACTTTACCCATTGCACCATTTTTCCAAGCCTTCCTCAACAGTAACATTTTGCCACAAAATTACTTTACAATTTCTACAAACATGTAAACACTTTTCTGATTCAGCAGTCCTAGAAACAGATTTATCTAAAGAATCCAATTTTGCTTACAGTTTCTTAGTCAGCAGTATTGTCACTCAGTGATGCTACATTTTGTCAATAGCTTTAGGGCCATATGTATGAAGGTAGCAATTAGTGATTCTGTAATAGCGATTTTTAAGAAACCGCTATTTCAGAATCGCTAATTGCTATGTATCAAGAAAATCGCTATTTTTTTGCGATTTCTTGATATTCCTTAATTGCGAATTCGCAAATTGCGAATTCGCAATTAAGGACTACTTTCCCATTCATTTTTATGGGCCAGGAGGCCCCAAGGAATGAATGGGAAATTTGCGATTCGCAATTTGCAAGGATGCAGGGTTGTCCAAAGGACACCCTGTTGCACCCCTGAAATATGCATGGGTGCACATGTGGCACACCTACATGCCCCAAGGGAATGTATGTGCGTCACATGGCACTTTGAAAAAAGCAAAAATATGCATTTTTCTAGGAATTCACAAAATACTACCAACTGGAAGTTGGTGGTAATTTGCGATTCCTTAAGGCCAATTTGCGATTTTTTTTGGCTTCTTACATTGCATTTAAGGAATCGCAAAATTTGCGATTCCTTAAATGCAATCGCAAAATAAGGAATCGCAAATTTTGCGATTCCTTATTTTGCAAGCAGATTTCCTTGATACATACCATTAGGCCAAATTGCATTCGCAAACTCTGAAATTCTGCGAATTTCGGCGTTTGCGAAGTCAATTTGGCTTGATACATATGGCCTTTAGTTCCCAAAATGTCCTTTTTTTGAGTTTTACTAACTCCTATATTGAAATTGCTGCATTCCTGAAGTGTAGGCATTAAACACAGTACTGATTTTCCTACTTCAATTAAAGTGCACATGAGATGTACTGATGTTTTTTACAGGAGTATAGTTTTTTGATAAGTCAACTTTGTAAGGCACTCTTACTTCTTTTGAATAATAGTTGCTCCAAGAGGAGCTTGAGTAAGTGGTGCAGAAATGTGACTGCTTTGAGAACTTTCCCTAGATTCCTCTTCGGCAATTGCTTCTTCTTGTTGAATCGCATCACTTAGCATTTGCATAATATTTTGGAAGACTGAACACTGAATACTGTCTTTTATAGCAATAAACGAATCTTCATAGCAATCAAAGCATTCAAGTAATTTAGATTCTGCATGCCAAGGTTTTAAAAGTTAAAGATGTGCCAAATAGAAAAAATCTCTTTTCTCTGGAGTTTGGCAACTAAGTTTCCTGTGGTTAATTAGATTTGCTTTTTCATTTTGCACTAAATAACCACAAGATCCGAGAAAAGCAATTTTGCCTTATTTTATGTTTTGTTTTAAATTGCTTCTGTATCTGTAGTACAGCAGAATTTCATAAAGGTACATATTTTCCAAGTTTACTCTCCTTCTTGGGTAGTATACATACAACATGTGTTTTTACTATGTCTGTACCTTCCGGGTCAAACTATGCTAGATGCTGAATTTCCGGAAAAGACTTTAACACTCTATTTCATGTACTTGCAAGGCCTAAATTCACCCAAACTATGCCCCTTGACTTAAAGTATTAACTTGCTGAGCTTATCTAACAGAAATCTGCTCACTCTTCCTTGTGAAATAGCAGGTCGTGGAATTCCAAAATGACATACTGTGTAAAATTTTCCTTTTAGATCTGTATTTTCCAAAGCAGTATTTCCCACATCTATGTGTTTGAAAGCGCCGAACGTTTCATATCTGACCTTTGTCAGTAGTGTGTTTTGGGATGGCGCATGTCATATACTGTCCTATGAAAGAGAGCACACACTCAACACTCCGTGTTCCAAATGGTGGAGCATCTTTTATCTTTAACAGCATGGTATATGAGGAGCATCTCTTGCTTGGTACTCATTACGCAAAAATAAAATCAGGGACTTCACCAAGAGGAGGATTACTTTTCTTGCAGATGAAAGACAGCATGGCTTGGAATCTGTGAGTAAACTATATGTGAACATTAGCAGGATCCAAAAAGCAAAGTTTTCCTGCTGTTTTTACAAATATCTCCTCAATATTTGAATGTGCCTCTCTAAAAAATGTAAGCAGATCATCCTACGTGTATTCAGCACAACGAAGTGTAACAAAACAAGTAGGTGCCCCTAGGTTTCTCAATATGCATTTGAGTCCTCCATGACGATGATACCAATACTAATTTGTTCTCCGTGGGCATGTCATCAAATTTATTATGTTATATTCCAAGTCCTCATCTTTATTTTTTAACTTTATCAACAACTTCCCTTGCATAAAAATTTGGAAGATTTCCTCCTGTCGTCAATGTCTGTTTCACAGCATAAGAAAGTCCTGACAAATCACTCTCAAACAAAAGATGAAATATGTATTTAGTGCACTGATGAAGTCTTGGATCCTCTGAGTATAATCGTGTTAAGTGGTATTCTACTGCTTATATCTGTACAGCATGGTTCACATAGCGTCCACCTGCTCCAGTTGGAAACAGTTGCAGAAAACAAGCCTCTAAGTTTTTTTCCCCAGACACTTAAGGGACTTCCTTTTGCTTGCTTTATCTGAAACAATTCAATAGCATCATTAACGACTTCTTTAGAAAGCAGAGGGTGAATGCGATAGTGTTCATAAATTTCTCCTGTTCTAAATCGATCCACTTTTTCAATTTGGCCGCTTGATGGTAAGGTATGATCCTAGGAATTTTTTACAGTGGAACCTTTCTGAGTACAGCACCTAATATCAAATAGCTCCAGATAGTAATTAATGCCCCACATATTTCACAGGGGTTTGTGTGCATACTTGATAGCACCCTCTGTAACAGTACTTGATCCCCAAAGGATCACAACAAGTTAAGAACAGCACAGATGCACCACAGATATTTAAAGTAAAACAAGTTGAGATTTTGGTCTATATTTAGAAATGATTCAGAAGAAGATCAGAGTTCTTCAATTTGGTTTCTTTTATTTCATAGTGGAACATTGAGACACCATACAGCCGACGCGTTTCGTCCCTAGGAGGTACTTCTTCAGGGCTTATCACAGATCAAAAACTTCTTCAGTGACGTCATAAAGGAAACAACCTGAAGAGAAGGCGTAGTTCTCGATGGACTGGATCGTCTTGTCGGGTTAGGAACAGGAGATTCAAATGTAACGTAGTGAAAGGGTATCTGTGAACACTGAAATTGTTCCCAATATTTGAGTATACAGATCAATAGATCTATACAGAGAGGTAGGTCTCAATAGCATCCATATTGTAAGTATGGTCCCACCGCATGAGAACACAATTATCAAATGGTGGGAAGTATGGATAAGACCCAGATTGTGGTTTAATATGCCAGATCCAAAATTACAAAGAAGTCCGTCCTGCACCAACCTCGATGAGTCTAAGCGCTTGCCGGCATAGCTAGGGTTCAAAATCTACAGCTAGGCACTTTACAAAAAAAGGATCCGCTTTCACTGAGAAAATGTGGTGTGTCCACGTTGCATTTTGGTCCATTTCTTGTCCCGGGCACTAGACCTACCCACACAAGTGAGGTACCATTTTTCTTGGAAGACTTTGGGGAATGCTGGCTGTGTGAAATTTTGTGGATCCACGCAGATTTCAGAACTTGCCACCAAAGAAATGTGAAGAAAATTTGTTTTTTTTATCAACGTTGAGGTTTGCAAGGGATTCTGGGTAACAGTACCTGGTGAGAGCCAGCCAAGTCACCCCATTCTGGATTCCCCTGGGTGACTAGTTAAAAAAATTTATAGGTCTGCTAGGTTTCCGTAGGTGCCGGCAAAGCTAGGGTTAAAATTCTACAGCTAGCCACTTTGCAAAATAGTGTCAGTTTTCACTGTAAAATGTGGTGTGTCCACGTTGCATTTTGGTCCGTTTCCTGTCCCGGGCACTAGGCCTACCCACACAAGTGAGGTACTATTTTTCTCAAAAGACTTTGGGGGATGTGGGGTGGGTGGAACTGTGTGGATTCACCTAGATTCCAGAACTTTCCCTCACAAAAGTATGAGGAAAATGTTTTTTTTTATTTTTAACTAATTTTGAGGTTTGCAAGGGATTCTGGGGAACAGAAACTGGTGAGATGCACACAAGTACACTTTACAAGTTTGCTTGGTTTCTCAATGGGCAGGCTGCACTAGGGACCAAAAAACACAGGTAGGCACATTGCTAAAAACAGGTCTGTGCCTAGTGGGCTTTCTGCCGCTCATGGGGGGAATCAGGGGGGTTGCTCCGATATGCCCCCAAGGAGGGCAGAAAACAGTGGCTATGTTTTTGGGGGGTGGGGGCATTGGTATACCCATGCTGCACAGCCCTCACCCCCACGCATAAAAAAGCCAGCATAATCACTGGTGTCTAGTGGACTTTCTGCCCCTGTGGGGGTAGATCAGGGGCCACTGCCCCATCTGCACCTCAGGTAAGCAGAAAGACTGTGGCATTTTTGTGGGGGGGTGTGGCATTGGCATGCCTTTTCTGGGCTGACCTAAACCCAGAATAAAAAAAATCCTGAGGTCTAGAGAGCTTTCTGCCTTCTCCGGGGGTCAGATAAAGGCTACTGCCCAAATATGCCTCTGGGAGGGGCAGGAAGACTGTGGTAATTGTTTTTGGGGTGGGGCATTATCATGCCCATTCTGGCCAGCCCCCACCCCTACATCATAAAAATAAAATCCATGGTGCCTAATGGACTTTCTGCCCCCCTGGGGCAGATCAAGGTCTATTGCCCCAATCTGCCCCTAGAGGAAGCAGAAATACTGTTGCATTTTTTGGGGGGCATTGGCCTGCCCATCTTGGGCAGGCTCCCGACCTACATCAATAAAAAAATCACTGATTTCTAATGAACTTTCTGCCTCCGGGGGGCAGATTGGGGCTACAGCCCCATATGCTCCTGGAGGGGGCAAAAAGACTGGAATTTCATGGGGGTGGGGGCATTGTCATGCCCATTTTGAGCAGCCCCCACCCCAACATCAATTAAAAAAATGGGTTTCTAGTGGGATTTTTTCCCCCCGAGGTGCAGATTGAGGGTTACACCCCCTGCATGCCCCCTGGGGGGCAGAAACTCTGACATTTCTCTGGGGGTAGGGCCAAAAATCCCTGGTTTCTAGTGGGCGTTCTGAACCCGGAGGGGTAGATTTGTGGCTACTGCCCCCGGGGAGGGCATAAAGGCTGTTGTGCCCCAACAAATATGGGGGGGAGCAAAGGCCCTTGCCCAAGGGGCCGCTCCCACCTCCCTGGTGATAGTGGGTGGATTCCTGCTTGGGGATTGCCCTCCTGGGGTGATCCCAAAGCAGGGATCCACTATCCCTTCTATCTTTTTCGGTGCTTGGGGGCTGAGATAGCCCCATGAGCACTGAAATAATGAAACATAAACTAAGTTTCAGTTTCACTTTCATTGCAATGACGTCAGCGTGCCAATTGCACTATAGGCATTGCAATGAAAATGCTAATTGAGCTCAGGACGTTGGGGAAGCTCTTCCCCAACCTTCCGAGACCAAAACAAAAAAGAGAAATCAGTCTGCTGTCTGCAGCAGAGGGATTTAGTGCCCCTGTTCTCATTACGAAATGGTTCCATCATGAGCACAGGAGCACTGGTGCTCATGACAGAAGCATTCCGTCATGAGCACCGAAGGGGTTAAGCTCCTCTGCGATGGATACCAATTCTAACTTGTTATATATACCTCTAGCTGCTATTTTATTATGTTCTAATTTAGCATAACAGTTCATACAGATAATCTGTGGTGCAGACAAATCAAATCTTTCTTCAACCAATAACCATGCACCAAGTTCTTGCCACTTATCATTGTTCTCTTTTTCAACTTTAGAGTACAGAACTACATTCTGAATGTGCATATTGTAGTGAGTGCGTCAACAAAAAATGCAAACACAGTTAAATTTTGCATTGTCTTGGGCAAAGCTTTCAGTTGTAATTTCTGTATCTTCTTCCTCTACACCTCCAGCTACCAGCCCTTCATTTTCCCTAAACTCATTTTCTAGATCAAAAAACTAAAACTGAATATCTTTTCCCAGGGGTAACCCTACCTACTTTTGCAGCATTTTCTGTTTGCCTTACTGAAAAAACAGACTCAAAATGCGAAAAATCAAGCCAAACCAAGATGGCGAAAGTCTTCGGCCACACTCAGCTTGGGATCTAAGGGCAGAGGTTGTGTTTGAAGAGAGTCCTATGGTCTTCCTAGTGTCCTCCCACATTTATCAGTAAAATCCAGTTTGATGCAGGCACTTTACCCACAACAAACCTATGGACAGAAGACTTGTATGAGTCCTTCAGCAACTAGAAAGGGAATTCCGAAATATTACCACTTGCATTTGCCCCAAATCGTTCATGCAGCTCAACATACCTATCAAGCAGGATTTGACAGTGTAGTGTCAATAAAGTTGCCCAAAGCCTGCATCCTCCATTTAGGTCTGCCTATTGTTTACTTCTGGTAAGCATGTCACACCTTTTTCACACCAATTCAATGCTGAACACAGGCTGAGGTCTGGCATATGTTTATGCTAATTAGTCTTCTGATATTTCAGGTAGATAAAGGGTAACTTTTTAAAAACTACTTTTTATTATTATTTGTTAAGAATCGGACTTCATCCTTGAATTGGAATTTTAGTAACTATTAAAAATAGTTTAATTATCTTTCTAGCTGGTCCCAATCCTGAGATCCTGAGATACAGTATTAGTAATTTAATTTGTACTCTAATTTTCAATGTAAAACAGCTAGGCCTGCCACAGTGGAAATATCTTTTAGGGTCATGTCACTGTAGGGACACAGTAAGATTAATGTTCTACATGTCTAGTGTACTTTGTGGGATACAAGACTTTCATAGTGATGGCTTACTATTATTTAATAGGGATGTTTTTACCAGTTAAAAATTGTTATTTTAACAAGTCACACTACAGCCGTTAGTCTACACAGGGTAGGTCTGAATTCATGTTTACTTTGCCACCGTAGTAGATGGCACAATATGTGCTGTCTTCCCTTAGTGGCACTTAACTTCCAGGCTCTTTAAAACACTTTGTACACCATTTACTAGGGATTTATAGGCAAATTAAATATACAAATTAGGAATAGGCCAATTCATCCATGTTTAAAGGGGGAGCATGGGCACTTTACCCCTGGTCTAAGGCCAGAAAACAAAAAATAGGATTCAGCAGTGGCGAAAAAATTCAGATTTCCTCCAACAACCCAGTATATCTTGCAGACTGCATTGACCAGCTAAAGTGATGAGTCAGAGAGCGAAGTAACATTTTTCGCTCCTATCCCATTCATCTTTGCCCATTTTTATCTCTGCCCCTCCCATTCTTGTGTGTATGGTAATTGGTGGAGGTGGTGAGAGATGGAGGCATACATTGCTATTTTTGAAGCCAAGGTTAGAACTAAGTACTGTCTGACACCTGGTCTGTGTGGGCAAGAAGCTTCACTGTAACTGCTCCAATTGTGCAATGTTGTTTTTATATGGAATACACGTCTTTCATTTCTCCAGCTGCTGTCACCTGCCTTTTATCTATTCTTGTATAGAGAAAAGCAAGTTGCGCTATTGCTGCTTATGGCATGCGTGTTGGGTTGTAATTAAGTTTGAATTAACCTTTTTCACTTCACAAAAGCCAAATTATTGTCATTGTAATTGCTTGTTTTATTGCAGCATGTGAATAGAATAGTAAAAGAGCATAACATGTGTGATTAGAGCTTACTTTTGTTTTCAGGTTAGAAAGCACAGATTTCAAAATGGACTAGACCACTTATAAAATTTGAAAACATAGCTAACAAGCAGCTCTTTGTCACGTGTGACATCATCAGCCAGTTCTAGCTTTTTAGTCAATATTATTTTACATGTTAGGATTTTGGGGCGCATAATGACAGTGTTATAAGCAAAACTAGAAGTTCTATAATGCAATATGCTGTTGACTGAAAAGCCAGGATTGGCTGATGGTATCAAATATTATGTAAGAAACGCCAAAAACCTAGGGGTCTAGATGAGACCTATCTCAATCTGTCACAATGGTCTGAACAGTGCCAAAATGACTATAAATTGTTTGAATAAAGTGAGACAAAAAAGCAAATAAAGTGTCCATAGTGGTTAGTGAGTAGAACCCAAGAGGTATTCAGAGGATTTCCATCAAAATCGTGCAATATTATCATTTGGTTATCCATCATAGGTAAAAAGGGGTCTCTTGATCATTGAGACCATGTTCTTACCTAGTACCATGGCTGGGTCCTTCCCATAAACACTTATTAACCAAATATTGTCAAGATGATGGGTTATAGTGCAGTGCAAAAAATAAAGGTGGTGAATAAAACAGGATCGAAGACAGGGGAGAAAAGTTTAATGAGAATCTGCCTTCTTCCTAATTAAAAACAAGAGGCGTGCAAGATAGCAGTGTCAAACAAATAACTGCATAAAAGCCAACATGTTTCGGCCTCAATGGGGAAGACCCAAGGCTTTCTTCAGGGCTTCTGTTCACAACGTTGCTACTGCAAAGTGAAAATGTCACTGGGGAGAACTCAGTTAACACAAGAAATTATAAAGTGAAAAATCAAAAGGATACTAGAGATCAGTAGCGTATCCTCCGTGTCAGTGGATGATTCAATACATCTATGAAGTCATTTCACCTACCTGCACTATGCACCTGTATCCTTAATCTTTTCAGAGCGTGGTCTCATTATCCCTGAGTGTGTGTCCAGGTGAGGTGAGGATAAATCCCCGGTCATGCTGGGTGAGTGTTACAATTAATTTGCATTTTTTATTTTCATTTTGTCTCCTTTGAGATACATAAGTGTTACACTGCAAATATTTTGTTTGTTCTATGTTTTGTGATTATAGATGCATTGAATCATCCACTGACACGGAGGATACGCTACTGATCTCTAGTATCCTTTTGATTTTTCACTTTATAATTTCTTGTGTTAACTGAGTTCTCCCCAGTGACATTTTCACTTTGCAGTAGGAACGTTGTGAACAGAAGCCCTGAAGAAAGCCTTGGGTCTTCCCCATTGAGGCTGAAACATGTTGGCTTTTATGCAGTTATTTGTTTGACACTGCTATCTTGCACTGTTCTTGTTTTAAATTAGGAAGAAGGCAGATTCTCATTAAACTTTTCTCCCCTGTCTTCTATCCTGTTTTATTCACCACCTTTATTTTTTGCACTGCACTATAACCCATCATCTTGACAATATTTGGTTAATAAGTGTTTATGGGGAGGACCCAGCCACGGTACTAGGTAAGAACATGGTCTCAATGATCAAGAGACCCCTTTTTACCTATGATGGATAACCACATGATAATATTGATCATTGCAAGTTTTTGATGGTAATCCTCTGAATACCTCTTGGGTTCTACTCACTAACCACTATGGACACTTTATTTGCTTTTTTGTCTCACTTTATTCAAACAATTTATAGTCATTTTGGCACTGTTCAGACCATTGTGACAGATTGAGATAGGTCTCATCTAGACCCCTAGGTTTTTGGCGTTTCTTACATACTGTTCAGGGGGTGTAAACCTAGGCCAGGTCTTTAAATGCCCTCAGACCCTCTCTCTACATGTGTGTTGTGGTTGTGTGTTGTGGTATCAAACATTATGTGGCACCCTTGTGAAAAACAAAATAAAATTCAGTTTGTGATTTACTGCCAGTCCAATGGGGAAGATCATTTTGATAGCGTTTAAGGTGCAGTTGTAAGTATCTTTCTGTCAATATGCTAACATAAACTTTCACTTAAAAGCGAGGAACTATGCTGAAAATATTTTATAAGGCCTGCACAATGAAAGCCTACATGGAATGTGTGTACTCTGACATATCACCTAGAACCCCACCCTTTTGTGATTCATTTGTAGCAACCACAGCTAAATGATGGGAAGAAAAGCAAGAAAAGAAAAGACATACTTGTGCCCATCTTTCCAAGATCAGCCTCTGCATAATGTTTCTTCTATGTGCCACACTTTAAACCCCTCTATGAAGCACCATGACCTGAACAATAGAAATACATGTTGTGGGTGCTGCCCATTAGGACGTAAGTGATGTTGCTATTGAGTAATAAGAGTCCCTGGACTGCGAGCCATGAAAAAGATGGAATCCAGGCTGTATGCGCCCTACCTGAGGCAGGGGACCAACACAGACCCCTGCAGCCCATGGGGTCTTCCATTCAAATCAAGGCCAATTAATATCTGTGACATGTGGTAGATCCAGGGTCCCTCATTACATTTTGCAAGGGGCCCCACCATTATGCTATTGGCGTAAGGGAAGCTTGCACTGATGATGCCTTTGCCCTAAATGCCCCCTATGCAGCTGCATCACTATGGTTGGTGTCACCCAGTGCGGTAACTCATGGTGTCACCCGTGTGGTCCACACCCCTCGCACCCCCCGCGCCCCCCCTAGTGATGCCACTGACACTTAGGAAGACTGTTTCTAAGGCTCTTCATGACCACGGGTAACACTGCCACAAGAGGTTAAAAATAAACAAATATCATAGTGCTCAGTACCTGTAACAGCCTCTCCAGTCCTCTGGCTGGGCTTCTCAAGGGTTAAAAACCCGGGCCTGGTCCGTGTAACGTGATAACTCTCCACAATCACTGGTAGTGGTGAGGTAACGCTGCCACAGGAGCTTCGAATGGAATGACCAATTACGCAGTGCGCATGCGCACAATGACACGCATGCGCACTAAAAAGGCAGAAGACCGGGGAGCTTAAAAATACATGCAATGACGAGAAAGAGCATAGTGCGGATGCGTGGGATGATGCGCATGTGCAGAAACGCAGGGGAGCGCATACCGATGGGGAGCTGGGAAAGATGGTACACTGGCATTCACGTCTGCTTCAAAAAGAAGATTTAGACTCAACGCCATACCTCAACACTCCCCCTACCTCTGCAGTCCTCTGTTCCCCATACCTCTACTCCCCTCTGCCCCCTACCTCCGCACTTCACTCTGCCCCTACCGCCGCAGACCCCTGTACCCCTACCTTCGTTTTCCCTGTGCCCCTACCTTCGCACTCCCTTCTGCCCTGACCTCCGCACCCCCCTGTGCCCTGCCTCCACACTCCCTACCTGCATCCCTGTCTGGGCTCGGGGTGCGGGGCTCCCGGTGCAGTCTGGTCCACAGACGGGGTGGGGGTCACATTATTTTGCATTTTGGTGCACCCTATGTGATGGTGTCACCCGGTGCGGTCCACACCCCTCGCACCCACTAGTGACGCCACTGCTCCTATGTCTGAAGGAAAGCTGCCCTGATTTAGTTCCTGCTGCAACTAGGGCCAGTCTTTAGCATGGGTGAGGGGGGCCCAGGGTGCCAGTATTCTGAGGGTGGCATGTATTTGTGTGCCTTAAGGTTATATCAACAGCAGCAACCTTCTCAACTTGCTCCAGCCTTGTCCCTGCCTGTTCGTTCCTGTGTGGTTCGCCAGTTTAAAGTGATTTCAGTCCTTCATTATTATAATGCAGGTGATGTTTCTTGCTCTTAAAACCCTTTTATCCCACTTCCTTTACCTCACTTTACCTTCCGACCCCTGCTGGCACGCACCAACAAAACCATCTTCTGAATGAGTCCGCTAAGCCATTGGTGATTTAGGTGCGCTGGGGTAAGCCAGGATGGTTATGATCAGGAGCCAGTCTCTGCTCATCCAGCTATTGACTAGCGAACACGAAAGGGGCCACCTGTTGCCTCATTTAATTCACTGCCATCAGCAAGGGTGCCATATTTCTGTCCGCCCATACCCAGGGAGCATTCTTAGCAAACGCCAGCTCTGGCTGCAACTATTGTATGTGGATTGAAGCTTACACACCAGCTACTATTCATCCCTACATGTTCTGTGTGTGAGGAAGGTTTCTACTACTTCTACTTAAACTTTACCTGTTCGGTGTATGTGAAACGTGTGCATTCTTTATAGGTAGCAACCCTAACACGTTTGCTTGCATTGTAATTTGTATGTTGTAATTAGGCCTGGGTAGAGTTCATGGAGTTTGCAGGGACGCAGAACTCTGCGAAGTGACCAAAAAACTCTGCCACGCTATGCAGGTTCTGCAAGCAGCAACATGGGTTAAGTCACGTCGTTTGCACTGATTTTTAGCGCCTATTGTTTGTCCCATGCTGTAAAATCAGTGCGAAGGGCACCACGCACAGCGCGAACGGCACCAAGCGCAGCGCAAGAGGGCGCTGCTTCTTTCTGACACTCAAGTAGATGTTGTAATCGAGCTGCAGCTTCCTCAACATGAATGGATGGTTTCTCAACGCGAGCGATAGTGACCATCCACAACTGCCTGCATTGAGAAATCACACTTGGAGGTGGCCTGGAGTAAGATTTTCCTTGCCCGTGCCCGTGCCCGCAAGCATGACAAAAACTCTGCCGAACTCGGTATGTTGCGCAAAGTGGGAAAGATTCCATTACCGGAGCAGAATTTTACATCCAGGCCTAGTTGTAATTCACATGTGGATGGGGAGAGGGTCAATTTCCTTTACAGTTTCTGCAACTCAGGCCACAAACATAAAAATAACAAACTTTCCCGATGTACGGAGATGCATTGTGGTTCGTAATACCTCAGAAACTATGAGGAACTTGAATCATACTTCACTGGGAACTGGTTTGCCTCTAGATGCTTCTAAAGAGAAAGAAAATGTAACATGGATTTCAATAGAATGCTAAACAATAATAATACCATATTTTTATCTATTTCATTTTTTTTCATTCCTCATTCAGACAATGATAGGTGTTGAACGTTGCATTTTAACTCTAGGTCTGCATTCTGATTGGTACATCTTAAGATGTGTGATTAGAGGGTGCTCAAGAATACCCTGGTATATTTATCATTTGCCCATGTTATTAGGTAGCTTTTTATGCTCAATTTATTCTTTTTATACATATTTGAGAGTGGCGTGCAAAATAATGATTTTAACAACAATTTTAGCCCATACCTACCGCTATTGCACAATTTTGTCTTTCATATTTCCTCCAGTTAACACCTAGAGGAAATATTCAGTACAAAAAACAAAATGCAAGGTATTTTTATTTATCATGTGCTGTATCGCAAAGTTAAATAATGGACACTAAAATTGTTTACCTACACTTTTTCTTTCTTTTCTTTTCTCTAACTCAGAACTGGGACATTAATAGAGTCCTTTTTAAGGCTATAAACTATATTCCCTTACCTCAAAGCAGGTTTCATGCAATCAAAATGCCCACATCTCACCACTCAGCAGACAAGTTGCAGTCTTCAATTTCCCACTGAAACTCTGTGGCAGTAGGGACACTTGTGGCCTATATGGTGAGCTTCTCCAGTTATTGCTGCTACCCTCTAGATGATGTGTGTTAGCCCTGGCATCATTGGTGTGGGTTTCCCCTGCATTTATGCCTTTGCCTCCTGTGTTTTTGCTGTGTGTTGGACTTCGTTTTGCTGGACTAGATGCTTTGGGCAGTTTTCCCCTGCTGTTCAGTGCCGAAGTGCATGTGCTCCCTTTGTCAATTGTTGTCATGGATTGATGTTTCCATGATTGTTTTATTTAGTTTACTGTTAAGTCCCTAGTACAGTGCACTGTATGTGCACAGGGCTGGTAAACCAAATGCTGCTAGTAGGCTTGCAGCACTGATTGTGTCACCTATAGCAGCAGCCTTGCAACAAGGTCTCAGGCCTGCCTTTGTGGTGCCTGTGTCCATTTTAGTACTGTCATGTCGACCTGGCAGTGTACCCACTTGCCAGGCCCTAACCTTCCCTGTTCTTACATGTGAGTTCACCCCTAAGGTAGGCTCAAGGTACCCCTGCGGGCAGGGTGCAGTGTATCTGAAAGGTAGCGCATGCCCTGATGTATGTGGCATGTCCTGATAGTGAAATATTGTCAATTTTGCTTTTCACTATTTTAAGGCTATCTGTCCCCATAGGATAGAATGGGGAGTTTGCTCATAACATCTTATAAGCATAACTACCCATGGGAACAAGATTGGAAAATAAAGTTTGATATGCCTGAACTTAGAATGTTAAGGTGCATCTTTTAGTGAGGGTCATTTTTACATGCTGGGTTTGAAATTACCACCTTTAGAACGTAGATATGTTCATGCCTAACCATTCGGGGTGCCTCTGCTAGGTTGTGTATTGACTGTCTGGATTTGGAGTGACAGGGGCTGAGGATGTGCATTCTGTTCAGACAGCCACTTGGGGGGCCGAGGTGCGTCGGCCTTTCCAGGGTGAGTCAGGGCTAGGCTGAATCTACCTGGGCTACATTCAGAGTAGAGGGAGGAGATTTTTTTCATACCTGAATGGGCCTGGTCTACCTTAGATAATGCTGCCTCCACCTCCCGCCAGGAAGCTGCACCAGAGAGGACAGAACTGGTTTTGGCTGGGCAAAGAGCTTCTCTGCCACAGGGAAGAAAGGATTTTTTGTATTATAAAAAGAGGGGCCCAGACCCCAGACTTTAGATCACATTTGGGAATCAAGAGGAACTTTTGCCAAGGAGACGAGCTGGAGAAACTGAGGAGAAGTACGGCCCATTTGCTGTGTGCTGAGCTCCTTTTTTCCTTTGCCAGTGTTCTGGGCCTCTGGAGGTTTTTTTGGGACTGGAAATTGCAAGAACTGTGAAATCGACACATCACCTGTTTCCGATGCATCGCAGCTGTGCATGAAGAATTTTGCAACGCATCGCCCCGCCAAAGAATCAATGCAGAGCCTGAATGTGGCTGAAGTGTCTGCTGTGTGACAAATCATGTGCTCCGTTCTCTGACGTCTGAGATCAGTCTGATGCAGGCCCCGTTGTGGAAGAACCAACGCAGCGAGGGGACGCAGCTGAAATCATTGCAGTGTATCCTGGGTCTTCACGCATCACATTGTACTGGATTGTCATGCATCGCATTGAAGCATCAAGAATGTCCCATCATTGGGGGATACAGTAAGAAACCAATGCATCACCTCCCCACGCAGTAAGAATACGACGCATCACTTCCTCTCCAATAAGGAACCGACGCATCACCTCCCCTGTGCAGCAGTAAGGAACCGATGCATAGCCTTTTTGGAGCAAGGAACAGACATATCACCTTTCCTGAGTGTAAGGAACCAATGCATCACCTTCCCTGCGAACCTTTTTGCATGCATTTTACAAAGCATCTAAGGTACCGTGTGTAAAAGTGTTGCCTGCAACACTTTCCTGGAACAGAACTGTTTCTACCTTCTAAGAATCATTTTTTTATTACTGTATTGTGGGTTTTTGTCGGTTCGGTCTTGTTTGGTTTAGATAAAGATTACTTATTTTCCTTAACTGGTGTGGTGTTCTTTTGTAGTGTTTTCACTGCATTACTGTATGTATTCTCAAATGCTTTACACATTGTGTGGGAAAACTAGGCTGTGTCTGTGAGGCCTGCACAAATTACATGTCACATTTGTTCTTCACTGGGAACCAAACACCCTATTGTACTGCCTGACTCTCAGAGGGTAGCGTTGCAGAGGAGTCAAAGGCTTACTCAAGGGAGGTAGTGTGGGCTAGTAATCCCCATTACAGGTGCGCATAAATAACACTCAATAATTGTTTGTCCAGCCTGTACTTTGCTTTATAAAAAATGAACACACACACTACTCAATACTAGGCACCAATTTACAAATATATATAAGCTGTTGGAATTACTTTATGACATTGCGCAACAAATCCCTCCTCTCCCGGAAGGGGGGGGGTCTACTACAACCACTCCCAAGTATGCACATCATCTTGCCCTTTAATGTGGTTAGTTGAACATAACCTGGAGCGAGGAACCTGCGCACTGGCTCCATCCCTGTGGCGACCCACCCCATTATCTCAACAAGCATTTAAAATAGGCACACCTGCCCTGGTGACACATAACCCTGACTGAGTACCTCATATTGACCATACAGTATACACCTCTACATCTTTAGTGGCTAACAGTCCGGGTTATTCTTCACCTAAGCGCAGCAGCAAGAATACATTTTTCAGCATCACTTTAGAATGGCTGTACTCATCACATTTGCTGATCATTATAATGCATTGCAATTACAGCCCCTAAAGGCATCACAGAAGAAATCACAGGATTAAGCATATACTGCCTGAAACACTAGCAGGAATGTCTGGCAACCTAACCCCACTTTGCTTATGTTTCTACCTTTGCAGGTACTTCACATTACACAGGTGACTTCCAGTCCCTCAAAAAGAAATAACATGGTTAACTGAATTTGTGGTGCAAGTACTCTGCTTCACCTCCAGGGGATGCCCTTCTCAGGACATCCCAACTCAGCCCCTCACAATGGTACAGTCCGCAAACTACACCTCCAGTTGATGAACAAAAGTTCGAGCTACAAAACGCTATTGAAGAACGCCTGAGCCCTTGAGGGTTGATTCTTTTCAGTTTCTCCGAAACTGAGGGTGGGACTTCATCTCTTTGTGCTGGGGGAGACTGATTTGCTCCTGCAGCTCCGCCTGCACCTTTTCCTGGTAAATGGTGGTGACCCCCTCCTTCGGCGGCCACCAGGCACCAAAACGAGTAACCTTCCACATGCCTCGTAAGGCATTATGGAGCACATCAGGTTGGCCCCGTGCATATCAAAGCAGCGGCTCTCCACCTGTTCCGGGAAGAGCAGTGCTGCCAATTCTGGTAGCCTCACGCTGAAGCAGCCCATTGATGGGAGGCCCGGCTCCACCCACACCCCCAGGTAAGTGAGTCAGCGCGGGGAACCCACCCCGGCTGCTCCGTCTGGTCTGCGGGGGTTCTGCCGTGGCCCGGGATGTCCACCCCCAGCAGCTCTTCACCGTTTTGGTGGGACCCTTTCCAACCTGGGGACCCCGTCCTGGCACCTCTTTTTCGCTGAGCAGGTGAGTTGCTGGCAGCTCCGGGAGCCCAACCCCGGCTGCCTCTGCCACCTCTCTGGGGGCCTGGTCCCACCCGGGCAACCCGTGCTTCATTTCTTCATAAGGGGAAAGTGAGGTCAACCCAAGGAGCACACCACCGGCTGCTCCAGCTGGTTCAGGGTCCGGCCCGCACCCTTGTGTAAGGCCGCGGGTGCCAGCTCTGCTCTTCTGGTCTGGCACCAGACCCGGCAGCGGCTGCTTGACAGCCGGGACTCCGGCGAAGTGCGACGGCACTCCCCCCGCCGTCCTCCGGCCATGGGGGTCTGAAGCGGCACTCCCGCTCCTCTTCCCTCACATCAGGGGATGGGGGACCCGGGCCCGTGGCAATCTTCACAGGGAGCAAAATGGAGCTCCCAGGCTTTGGGCTTCCTCTCCGCCGGGGCCTGGAGTTGTGATCTTGGGACCCTCCTCCACCTTCACAGTGAGTGTGTCGGAGCTCCCCGACTTGTGCTCTTCTGGGGGGACCAGGGTGGGCACCTGGCCCCTGCGTGCCCATCTTTGCCATTGAGGGGGGTTGCGCGACGGCACCCGCTCCCTCCTCCTCGCCTTCATCGGGGCCCAGAGTTGGGATCCCGGCCCCTGCGATCTCTCTGAGGGGGGTACGTCGGTGCTCTACCTCCTCCCCTGTTTATGGGGTGCCAGGGTGAGCTCCTGGCAACCCCTTGTTGCATAACTCAAGGGGAGTGCGACAGCGCTCCCCAGCTTTGCTTCGGGGCCCAGAGTTGGGATCTCGAGCCCCCATGTGGCAACTTTCATGGGAGCATAATGGCGCTCCCCGTCTTTACTTTGTGTGGGGGGCAGCCCCTTAGACTTGACCTATCCCGGGGGCATATCCAAGACCGGCGGCAGAACCATCACTTGCTTTGTCGGCAGTTCCCCAGAGGTCAAAGGTCACCTACAATTCTGGGGGACCTATCTCAGCCCCTAGGGGTCCGATCTTTGTGATCTTGCCTCTTCTTGCTCCTGGTGGGGCACCCTAGCCACAGGAAGCACTTTCCTTCACCCTCCTCATCACACGGAGGGTGAATTCAGCAGGGAGCAATCTTTACTAGCTCCTTGTGCCAGCCTTTCACCTGGCACTCCTCCTGAGCCTCTCTTCTCCTTGCACAGAGGCCCAGGCTTCTGCTCACTGGTCCTGGACCACTCTCCTGTCGCTATTCAGGATCCTGGGACAGTCAGGGGGTTTCTCCTTCCAACTTCCCATGGTGCCAGGCTCCAGCACCCTCTGCCTCAGCAGACCAAACCCCAGAGAGAGCTTCTCTTCCTGTGAAAACACTTTGTAAAGAATGGGGCAGGAGCTGGCAGGAAGTCTCTGTTTGTCCTATTAAACAGCAACATCTCACTTCACTGCCCCTTCTCCCTCCTTCCGGCCCAGGTCTCTGAGTTGGTTCAAGATGGTGTCGTCCAGGGCTCTCTTGCCACATGGACTCTGAAAGCCCCTTCCCCGCACTGCATTCTCCCTTGTGCAGCTTGGTGCCTGACACCAGGTGACAGCTGCTGATGGATTAGCCTGTAGCTCCACCCATCTTCTCTTCTTAGAGAGGAGGCATTCGCTCTTGGAAGGAGGTCATTAATCCAGCCTGCCAGGGTCAGCTCCCAGCCAGGCCCTGGTTATGAACTGACTCAGAGAAATATGACAGTTCTGGATGACCCAAAAGCAGTACAAATATGACTTTGGACTATGCAGAATACTTCTTCTAATACAAGTTACAGTGCACTTTAGTGCGGTTTGGAATTTGTAGGCCTTAGGAACTTGAAACTAGCCCATGGGCTCCACATCCCCATAGGGGATTGATGAAGTGAAAAACAGTAAAACACACTGACTTTCTTCCCACTGTATAAAGCTTATTCCATGTCGCCACCCAATTCTTCATAAGTCCTGCAACACCAGTCTATCTGCACCTGCTCCTTGGCTGCGCACGCCAGGAATCTCCCCTGTGCAGCCTCTACATGTGTACACACACATGTACACATGTGTCTGAATGTAACCGGCCCGGTTCCCCTTACTTCAGCTTCAGTGCAGCAGCCTAGTCAAGCTAGGGGGGCACCAGTAAAATTCACATGCAGTCTCCTACATCATGAGTTCACTGTGAGTGAGTCCCAACTTTTGAGGCTCTCCCACAGTAAAAGCTCAACAATTAGGTGCTCAAAAAGCTAAAAACCTGGGCGGCTCAGATGGTCAGAACCACCTTCTAACACATTACCTCTGAGATAAGCCTGTTTGCTCATGCCAAGCTACCAAGGAGATGAGATGGGGTTATTTTAGAAGTGTATTCCTTACCCTGACTAGAAAGAAGGGCCCCTTTTTGGGCAACGTTGCAAAGCATTGCTAGCTAGAGACCCTCATGTCTAAAAATGTGGAACACTCCTTTGTAAGTTAGAAGAGAGATTACAGTATGGAAGCAGTGACACTGTCCACTAAATCCACAATCACTCAATGGTCAATTTCTAAGATTCCGCTGCCACACTGTGGCACACTCATTCAGACCCTGCTCTTTCAGTGTGTTAATGGTATCAAACACCTTTGGATCTCTCTACCTCACTTCAGCAGGTGCAATACACTGCTCCAGATGCCACGCCAAAGGTTTACCATACTCTTCTATTTTTCACTGCCAACATGTGGCAGGTGTGGCGCTCCCCTCTAAATAATGCTACAAAAATTCCGCCAGTATCTAGCATGCCTCCCCTTCTTTGTGCTACCGGAAGGTAGGTGTTCCATGTTTCTTCATACCCTAACCAGATCCCAATACCTTACATGGGTATCCAGGTGCTCTGTTGCTGGGATCAGTCTAGAAGCCAGGTCTTGAGTCTCTTCCTGAATTCTGCCATAGAGGGTGATGACCAGAGGTGGAGGAGAAGGTTGCTCCTGGTCTTGGCGGCGAGGTAGGAGAAGGAACAGCCCCCACTGAAGCTTCCACCGATGCGTGGTGACTGTGCGAGGACAAAGGAGGTGAAGCAAAGGTCTCTGGAGGGTTGGTGGAAGTCCAGGTGGTGGCTGATGTCTGCTGGTACTCGGTTGTGGAGGGCTTTGTAGGCGTGTGTCAGCATTTTGAATTGGCATCTTTTCTGCATGGGGAGTCAGTGGAGGTTCCTGATGTGGGGGTGATTTAAGTTCATCAGGGGAGTTTAAGGTTGATTCTGGCCGCTGAGTTCTGTATCTTCTGGAATCCCTTCATGAGTTGTGAAGTGGTTCCTGCGTATAGTGTGTTGACTTAGTCCAGCTGGCTAGTGACTAGGGCTTGAGTGAAGATTTTCCCAGTCCTGATGAGGAGCCATTTGAAGATCCTCCGGGGCATGCAGAGAGTGTGGAAGCAGGTGGCATAAAATGTGTTGATCTGTCGTTTCATGGTGAGTTTGCGGTCCACTGTATTGATATGTCGTTTATGGGGGGTTTGCTATCACTTATCACTGCTCCCCGTTTGCAGGTACACCTGCGGTACTCATAGCACACTTCACTATATCCCACTGTCACAATGCAGCTGGACTGACACACTCCATATTCTACATCCCCATACAGTAGGTGTGTTACATACCTTCAAATCCCAAAACCAAGCTTCGTCATGAGTGCCACATTACTTTGCGTGTCACTGTCTCCATGCACATGATGGGGCACTCTCCTCTAGATTTCACATTCATAGCTGTGGCAAATTTTTCAGCATTCAGATGCCACCCTGTGGCAGCATTTTTACACTCTCTGACCCAGATGTCACACTATGGCAGACATAGCTTACTCCTTTCTTTCTCACTGCCATCCTGCAGCTGGCAATCGGTACTGCTCTATTTCCGACAGCTAACCTTAGGCCTACTTTACTCTGCTATTTCACACTGTCACTCACCAATTTACATATATACATAAGCTGTTGGAATTACTTTATGACATTGCGCAACAAACCCCTCCTCTCCCGCAAGGGGGGGGTCTAGTACAACCACTCCCAAGTATGCACATCATCTTGCCCCCTAATGTGGTTAGTTGAACATAACCTGGAGAGAGGACCCTGCGCACTAGCTCCATCCCAGTGGCGACCCACCCCATTATCTCAACCAGCATTTAAAATAGGCACACCTGCCCTGGTGACACATAACCCTGACTGAGTACCTCATATTGACCATACAGTATACACCTCTACATCTTTAGTGGCTAACAGTCCGGGTTATTCTTCACCTAAGCGCAGCAGCAAGAATACATTTTTAGCATCACTTTAGAATGACCGTACTCATCACATTTGCTGATCATTATAATGCATTGCAATTACAGCCCCTAAAGGCATCACAGATGAAAGCACAGGATTAAGCATATACTGCCTGAAACACTAGCAGTGGCAAGATAGCCGCCGTGAGGTTGTGGTGAGAAGTCGCTTGTGTACTCTCTCCCTAGATCACCCAGACGGACATGGAATAAGGCAAAATTACCCCCTTATGGATTTGAAGATCTGGATACATTCAGGTTGGCACAGGGCTTGTTCAAGATACCCTGCAACTAAAATGCAAATTAGCCGGATACTATTTAAACTATCAGAGTGGAGAACAGAGCTCTGGACACAATTGGTGAAAATGCCGACACGTCTAACCAAAACAGAAAAAGAAAAAGAAAAGGATAAAGAAAAGGAGAGAATGAAAACGCAACAGGAAAACCCAGCAAGCATGCAAGGGGCAAGCGGAAGAAATGCCCAGGCATGTGCAAAGAAAAGTAGTAATGACGTACCCTTGGGACTGCAACAGAGGGGTCCGGGTGCCATACGAAAAATAACACTACCCCCGGCTCCAAAGGGGAAAAGAATAGAGAAAATTGAAAAGACGGAAAAAGCGGGAAGATCTGAGAAAAGCGAGAAGTCATATACAAAATCAGACACTGCGCCAGCAGGGGAAAGTGATCACCGCCGGCCCCGGCTAGATTTGGATCATCCGACTGAAGACGCCACCTCAATCACAAAACAAGGCTCTAACAAGGGAAGAGAAGCGGCACTACGGCAGCCTACCCTGATGGAATCGTTCACCTCCAGGAGAGGCTCACAGCCGGACACGGAGCTAACGACGAGCAGGAACGTCCTCGAGGACGCATCAACAGACGCACCCGGCACGGAGGCAGCGGTTGCCAGGCAACCCCTATCCACGGCAGAAACTCTCACTAGCTGCAGCGGCGGCGGCGGAGGCAGAGGTAATGCCGAATCTAGCAGCGCAACAGACAAGGTAAAGCAGAACACTGACAGCGGAGTGAAGGAGGCTAAAGGGGGAATCAATAATTCGCTAAATTCAGTTGCAGTCGAGGGGCCACATAGACTCGAATCAGGAAATGCAGACATGATGGCAGCGCTAATTCAGGTAAACAGCAGTAAAAACGCTAAAGAAATGAACAGTGAATCCACCAAATCAAACACAGCAGGAAAGAGCGCCTCACTGAGAGCTGATAGAGATAGAGATTGGGGTCTGGAAAAAAAAGAAGGTGTCTCACTAGAGGGGGAATGTTTTTTCTCAGTAAATGAAGGAACTGACACTACCCAGTCAAGTGATGTCACGTCAGATGAGGGGGAGATAGAAGGTGAAACAAGCTCTGAATCAAGCTCACCAGCGGAAAAGTCTACACAAAAAAAGAGAAGAGTGAAGGCCAGAAGGCATGGTGGAACACTTAATTCACCCTCTGCAGGAGGCAAAAAGCTAGACTGGGACTATTCCGCAACGTCTCAGACCTACCTAGAGGTGGATAATTTGCAGACTCAAGTTAATACCCCCATGTCAGAACAGTTTCACCCCCCCCTTCAATATGATATGCTCCACGCTTAAACAGATTCAAGGAGAAGCAAGGACTGAAAGCCGAAGAGCTAGACAGGCCGCGAAAAAGATCCAGAATACCCTCAGGAAGGTCAATAAGCTGTATGAAGGCGTCGTTGAGAGAGTGACCGAGGTAGAGGAGAGAACTGGAAAACTAGAGGACGACGTCAGGGGGTGGCAAGACTTTAAAGAGGAACAGGAAAAATTGTCAAGTGACCTCCTATGGAAGCTCGAGGATTTTGAGAACCGCCAGAGGCGGAACAATGTTCGCATTTTGGGAGTGGCGGAAGGAGCAGAGGGGGAGGACATTATGCACTTTGTCGTTAATCTGTTGAGAGGCGCATTCCCCGAGTCACAATGGGAGTGGGAAAGAGAGATACAACGAGCGCACAGATTTCCCTTTACCATCAAAAAAAGTCGTGGAGATCAGGGCCAGGCAGCTCAGCATGTTTTGCCTAGAGCCATTTTGATTTATGTCGGAAATTATCTCCTCAGGGAGGAGATAATGGACAAGGCTAGACCAGACAAGAAAAGATCCTTTCAAGGAGTCACCTTCTTCGCCAGGCCAGACTTTTGCCATACAACGGTGGAGAGAAGATGGAGACTCAGGCAGCTTATCAAACCATTCCAGGCCTTGGGATATGAGGCGTTTTTGTTATTCCCAGCAAGACTAAAAGTGGTTACAAGAGGCAAAACAAATATATTTCTGTCTGAGATAAAGGCCCAACAGTTCTTGGCAGAGATTAAGTCACAGAAAGGGGGCTAAGAAGTTCAAAGAGTTAGATGCTAGACTTTGATTCATCGTCATTTGTAAGGTTTGTTAAGGCTAAAGGGCAGTGCATGCAAATACAGAACTATACAAAGGGGACACACAGAGGGGGGATATACACTATTCAGGGGGTCGGGTGAAGGGTGAAGGGGGGGAGTGGAGCGATCCCCACAGATCTATGCGGCTACACATAGGTCTTATGGACCTATTTGCCTGTAAGGGGGGGTGGGGGGTGGGAGCCAGAAGGGGGGTAGGGTGGGAGTAGGGGGTGAGGAGGGTAAAGAGAGGGTTAAAAAAACAAAAAAAAGGTTGAAAATATGTAAGCAGCACAAGAAAGCACAATTCAGAGCACAGGGAAAGTATATTTATTGGTATGTACTAGCTAGAAGGATGAGGATATACGATGCACATGAGGCTTATACTGAGAGCATAGCGATAGATCAGGGATGGTACATAGAGCTGGATGAAACCTATGACACATTTTAATGGCTTGCAGGATAGCTACTATTAATATTTGTGGCCTTAATGATACAGGTATAAGAGTAAGAGTGGCGGCATTGTTTAGGATACTTAAGCTGGACTTGATTTGCCTCCAAGAAACGCATGTTGAAGCTTCTAAGAGCTATATTATGGATCATCTAGGGTTTACGGTATTGGCAAATACTAAGCAAGGGACGAAGCATAGAGGAGTGGCAATTTTAGGAAGACCCTCTGATGTAGAAGTAATAAGGAAAGCAGAAGATAAATGGGGAAGGTGGGTAATAATGGAAATGAAATTTAAGGGTGAAAAATGTACCCTAGCTTCTGTGTATGGTTCGACAGAAGATGAACCAGACCTTTTCCAATTTTTAGACACAGAGTTGGCATTACGGCCCGAGCCAATCGTGCTATGTGGAGACTTTAACATCCATGATGCTACCAGCTCATTTGCACAAACGGGGAGTACATATACAGGGAGGAAAAAGAGAACCCATAGGGCCTTGTCAGGTATGGTAGCAAATAATTCCTTAGTGGATCCATGGGTTAAACTGAAACCAGGTATAGATGGTAGTACATTCTATTCGGCCCCACATAAAGTACTTGTCAGGCTGGATTATTTTTTGATGTCATCTTCCTTGTTACCAGAGGCACAAATAGATAAACAACCCCGAATCGTTTCAGATCACAGTCCTTTGATTCTAACTATTAGGCTGGGCCAGGCGCAACGGAAAGATACGCAATGGACCTTTGATAGAGCCCTCTTGAAGGATGAAGGGTATAGGTCTTATATGGTAGAATGGATCAGAGCCTTTTGGGAAATTAATAGAGGTACGGCCCCAGTTGGAGTGGTCTGGGACGCCTTTAAGGCAGGAGCAGGAGGAGAGATAATGAGTTATGTGTTTTCAGCACAGAAAAAGACAAGACTCAAAATAAATGAAGTTTTTCAAAAATTGATAAGGGTGGAGGAGGAATTGGCGCAGGATTTAAGAGATAGGGCACCAATAGAAGAGCATTTGTTAAAAATAGTGGCTCTTAGGGTGGAAGCGACGGAAAACATCTCTAAAAAGCAGTAGAGAACTATTTAACCAAGAGGGAAGCTGCTTACGAGTTAAGTGAGAAGGTAGGCCATTTATTAGCAGTACGCACTAGACAGAGGCTAGCAGCATCAGACATTGTCGAGATTACGAATGAGAATGGAACATTGGTCACTGAAGTAGATGGAGTGAGAGAAGTGTTTAGGCAGTTCTATGAAAAACTATATACTAGAGATAGTGCAGGAACAGTGAGCGAGGTGGGAAGTTATCTAAGTGATATTAATGCACCAGGTGTAACAGAAGAAGAAAAAGATAGATTGGACTCCCCTTTTACTTTAGAGGAATTTATTATGGCATTAAGTGCGCTTCCTCCAGGTAAAGCTGCCGGACCAGACCAGCTCCCAGTAGAGTTTTACAAGGTATTTTATCAAACTGTGGGAATTGAAATGTTCAAGGTTATGTTGGAGGCACAGAAGGGGGATAAAATACCTGAGTCATGGGGGGAAGCAGACATCATTGTTATTTTAAAAAAAGGGAAAAACCCGACACTCCCAGGTTCATATAGGCCTATTACATTAATGAATGCAGACACTAAGGTATATTCCAAGGTTTTAGCAACAAGGTTAGCAGGGGTAATAGAGGGATTGGTAACCCATACCCAGCATGGCTTTATTCCTGGAAAAGGCACCACACAACACATCAGGGAGGTGATTACAACGTTTGACGCAGCAAATGTCTTGCGGGACTCTATCGCCGCATTATTTTCGGATCCCGAAAAAGCGTTCGATAGAGTATCCTGGGAATACCTATGGCAAACATTAAAATGGAATGGATTAGGGAACAATTTCATAACAGCAATGCAGACTCTCTATAAAAACCCGTCAGGAAGGATAAGAGTAAATAGAGGTAAATCGGCAGCAGTCAGGATCGAGAGAGGGACCAGGCAGGGCTGCCCATCTTCCACATTACTATTCGCTCTTTATCTGGACCCATTAATAAGGAAACTTGAAACCAATGGAAGGATTCCACCAGTAAGGCTGAATGTATGTGAGATAAAGACACTCGCCTACGCTGACGATATCGCTATTTTAACATCTAATCCCAGCATGGCTATAGTGGAAATTGAAGCCACAGCACAAAGCTTTGGGCAAATATCTGGGTATAGCCTAAACAGTTCCAAAACCCAAATAGTATGCAACCAACATATGGTGTTCAATGATCACAGAGTCGTGGGCTCAGCTGTCTATTTGGGGGTTGCAATCACAGCTGACTTAGACGCGCTGGTACAGAATAATCTAGCACCACTGATGTCAAAGGTTAAGTGCGATCTGGACCGTATGAATAATCTGCACTTGCCATTAGTAGGTTGCACCAATGTTATTAAAATGCTAATACTGCCAACATTTTTGTACTTCTATAGGACAATACCGTTGTTGATTGAAACAAAATGGTTTAATGATTTGGAAAAAATTCTGAATAGATTTATTTGGGCCCATGGTAAGACCCGTAGGGCATATCGCTTTATGTCATTGCCTAGAGAGAGGGGTGGTTGGGGTGTGCCTGACTTTAGATTATACTATTGGGCATCGGCACTTCAATACATGCGGGGCCTGATAGGTGGTGGTGGTATAGACGCTAGAACAACGAATGATTCATCTAGGATATATTCCATCGTTTTAGGACCAGAGGTAGAGAATTCCTTCCTCAAATGTATTGATTTTGCATACTTTAAAAGAACTAGATTCAAGACGGTCCAGGCTGCAATTAAGATTTGGAGTGCGGTGATGAAGAGAATTGGTCTGGATCGATATAACTGGTATACAAGGTTGTATAGAAATATGTCCCTTCCAATCCAGATTTTTGGTGACAGTATAATGGCGGGCTGGTTGGAGAAGGGTGTAGTACAGCTGGGGGATGTGAGGAATACTGAGGGGGTGTTCCAGTTCACAGATTTAATTACTAAATTTGGACTAGATAGGAGGGATCTTTTCAAATATTTTCAGCTAAGAAGTTTTCTGGGGAATAAGCAGGGTGGAAGTGTAGGGTTTGAGAAGGTAGAAATATTGGAGAAAATAATATTGGGGGGAGATTGCTCTATACGTTGTTTTTACGCAAACTTGTTGGCAGGGAAACTAGACGACATAGACAAGCACAGTGAAAAGTGGGCAGTTAAGTTGGAAGGGGAGTCCTGCTGGTTTAAAGAGTCAATGGACTTAGGACAGTCTCTCCTGTGCTCTGCACCACTGCAATCGCAGCAGTATAAAACCCTTTATTCACTATATTTCACCCCAGCAAAAATAGCAAAATGGGGGGGGTAACACAGGTATCACATGCCCAAGATGTAGCTCACTGGATGCAGATTTAATACATTTATTTGCTGTATGCCCCCAGATACAAACAGTGATAAGGGATATAGAGAGGTTTCTGGACGTCACTCTGAATATCCAGATCACTTTAAAAGCCCCAGAAATACTGCTTGGGATAGTTACAGATACTAATGTTATACAGAAAGAATTCACCTTTGTTGCAATGGCAGTTTTTAGGCTTTGTATAGCCAGGGCTTGGTTGGACAAAAACTCCCCAGCAATGCAAGTTTGGTTGGCTAATCTCTTATCAACTTATAATTTGGAAAAAAATATCTATGCCCGGAAAGGTAGGAAAGGGAGGAGACTGGGGTTAAAGATATGGGATTCCATTATAAGATGGAAAGAGGGGTTGGGACTGTGGGGTTAGGTTAGGACATGTTATATTGGTTGTATTAATTTAAATTGATGTCTACATGATGCTTCGATGAATTTGTACTATTGGTGTATGATGCAATATATCACATGAATTTAATGTACAGTTGGTGAATATGCATTGAATTGTGCGAATTGTGCAATGGTGTAAATAAAAATATAATAAAAAAAAAAATGAAACACTAGCAGTAATGTCTGGCAACCTAACCCCACTTTGCTTATGTTTCTACCTTTGTAGGTACTTCACATTACACAGGTGACTTCCAGTCCCTCTAAAAGAAATAATGGTTAAATGAATTTGTGATGCCAGTACTCCTCTTCACCTCCAGGGGATGCCCTCCTCAGGACATCCCAACTCAGCCCTTCACCATGGTACAGTCCGCAAACCACACCTCCAGTTAATGAACAAAAGTTTGAGCTACAAAACGCTATTGAAGAAAGCCTGAGCCCTTGAGGGTTGTTTCTTTTTAGTTTCTCCGAAACTGAGGGTGGGACTTCATATCTTTGTGCTGGGGGAGACTGATTTGCTCCTGCAGCTCCCCCTGCACCTTTTCCTGGTAAATGGTGGTGACCCCCTCCTTCGGCGGCCACCAGGCACCAAAACGAGTAACCTTCAACATGCCTCGCAAGGCATTATGGGGCACTTCAGGCTGGCCCATTGCATATCAATATTCAATAACAATAGGAGAGGTAGGGAGAATGAGGCACTCTCTTAGTCCCCGGTTAGTTATACAAAAACAAGAAAAGAGAGGTCAGATCAAACACTTGATCAATCTAAGCGTAAACTATACAGACCACAGTTCAAGGAGTCAACACAAGATTAGATTATCACATCCGATTTGGGTGATAAAGAAAGCCCTCACACACTGACCTAGTCAGTGTCATGCTTCATCATCGGGCCCCACCGACAGAGGCCGAATGCCTCTGCGGTGTGCTACGACGCCAGAAAGACTGCGGAGCAGGTTTTTGTGTATGGAGGGCCTGCTCTTGTTTACAGTGAAATATTAAAAGTGCCTAAAAAAAGGGTATCGAAAAAATATATTTAATAAATGATCCCTGAGGCACAAAATAAAGAGTATTACGTGTCTGTATTTATATGCCAAGGTTCAAGGTTGGTAAAATACAGAATATACTCAATTCCTCAATTGCATATCAAAGCAGCGGCTCTCCACCTGTTCCGGGGAGAGCCGTGCTGCCAATTCTGGTGGCCTCACGATGCAGCAGCCCATTGACGGGGAACCCACTCCGGCTGCTCCATCTGGTATGCGGGGGTTTCTGCCGCGGCCCGGGATGTTAACCCCCAGCCGCTCTTCACTGTTTTGGTGGGACCCGGTCCAACCTGGGCACCCCGTCCTGGCACCTCTTTTTCACTGAACAGGTTAGTTGCTGGCAGCTTAGGGAGCCCAACCCCAGCTGCCTATGCCACCTCTCGGGGCCCGGTCCCACACGGGCAACCCGTGCTTCATTTCCTCCGTAAGTGGGAAGTGAGGGCATACCGAGGAGCCCACCACCGGCTCCAGCTGGCTCAGGGTCAGGCCCGCACCCTTGTGTGAGGCCGCGGGAGCCAGCTCTGCTCTTCTGGTCTCGCACTAGGCCCGCCAGCGGCTGCTTGACAGGCGGGTCTCCGGCAGAGTGCAACGGCACTCCCCCCGCCTTCCTCCGGCCATGGGGGTCTGAAGCGGCACTCCCCCTCCTCTTCCCTCACATCAGGGGATGGGGGACCCGGGCCCGTGGCAATCTTCACAGGGAGCACTATGGTGCTCTCTGGCTTTGGGTAGCCTCTCCGCCGGGGCCCGGAGTTGGGATCTTGGGCCCCTCCTCCACCTTCAAAGGGAGCGCAGCGGAGCTCCACGACTTGTGCTCTTCTGGGGAGACCAGGGTGGGCTTCTGGCCCCTGCGTGCCCATCTTTGCCGTTGAGGGGGGTTGCGCGATGGCACCCGCTCCCTCCTCCTCACCTTCATCGGGGCCCAGAGTTGGGATCCCGGCCCCTGCGATCTCTCCGAGGGGGGCACGTCGGTGCTCCACCTCCTCCTTTGTCTATGGGGGGCCAGGGTGGGCTCCTGGCAACCCCTTGTTGCATAACTCAAGGGGAGTGCAATAGCGCTCCCCAGTTTTGCTTCGGGGCCCAGAGTTGGGATCTCGAGCCCCCATGTGGCCACCTTCATGGGGGCATAACGGCGCTCCGCGTCTTTACTTTGTGTGGGGGGCAGCCCCTTAGACTTGACCCATCCCGGGGGCATATCCAAGACCGGCGGCAGAACCATCACGTGCTTCGTCGGCAGTCCGCCAGAGGTCAAAGGTCACCTACCATTCTGGGGGACCTATCTCAGCCCCTAGTGGTCCGATCTTTGTGATCTTGCCTCTTCTTGCTCCTGGTGGTGCACCCCAGCCACGGGAAGCACTTTCCTTCACCCTCCTCATCACACGGAGGGTGAATTCAGCAGGGAGCCGTCTTCACTAGCTCCCTGTGCCAGCCTTTCACCTGGCACTCCTCCTGGGCCTCTCTTTTCCTTGCGCAGAGACCCAGGCTTCTGCTCACTGGTCCTGGAGTCTTCTCCTGTCGCTATTCAGGATCCTGGGACAGTCAGGGGGTTCCTCCTTCCAACTTTCCATAGTGCCAGGCTCCAGCACCCTCTGCCTTAGCAGACCACACCCCAGAGAGAGCTTCTCTTCCAGTGCAAACACTTTGTAAAGAATGGGGCAGGAGCTGTCAGGAAGTCTCTGTTTGTCCTATTAAACAGCAACACATCACTTCACTGCCTCTTCTCCCTCATTCCTGCCCAGGTCTCTGAGTTGGTTCAAGATGGCGTCGTCCAGGGCTCTCTTGCCACATGGACTCTGAAAGTCCCTTCCCCTGCAGTGCCTTCTCCCTGGTGCAGCTTGGTGCCTGACACCAGGTGACAGTTGCTGATGGATTAGCCTATAGCTCCACCCATCTTCTCTTCTTAGAGAGGAGGCATTCGCTCTTGGAAGGAGGTCTTTAATCAAGCCTGCCAGGGTCAGCTCCCAGCCAGGCCCTGAATATGAACGGACTCAGAGAAATATCACAGTTCTGGATGACCCAAAAGCAGTACAAATATGACTTTGGACTATGCAGAATACTTCTTCTCATACCAGTTACAGTGGAATTTAGTGCGGGTTTGGAATTTGTAGGCCTTAGGAACGTGAAACTAGCCCATGGGCTCCACATCCCCATAGGGGATTGATGAAGTGAAAAACAGTAAAACACACTGACTTTCTTCCCACTGTATAAAGCTTATTCCATGTTGCCACCCAATTGTGCATAAGTCTTGCCACACCAGTCTATCTGCACCTGCTCCTTTGCTGCGCACGCCAGGAATCTCCCCTGTGCAGCCCCTACATGTGTGCACACACATGTACACATGTGTCTGAATGTAACCGGCCCGGTGACCCTTACTTCAGCTGCAGTGCAGCAGCCTAGTCAAGCTAGGGGGGCACCAGTGAAATTCACATGCAGTCTCTTACATCATGAGTTTACTGTGAGTGAGTCCCAAATTATGAGGCTCTCCCACAGTAAAAGCTCAACAATTAGGTGCTCAAAAAGCTAAAAATCAGGGCGGCTCAGATGGTCAGAACCACCTTCTAACACATTGCCTCTGAGATAAGCCTGTTTGCTCATGCCAAACTACCAAGGAGGTAGGATGGGGTTATTTTAGAAGTGTATCCTTTACCCTGACAAGAAAGAAGGGTCCCTACTTGGGCAACAGTGCAAAGCATTGCTAGCTAGAGATCCTCATGTCTAAAAATGTGGAACACTCCTTTGTAAGTTAGCAGACAGATTACAGTATGGAAGCAGTGACACTGTCCACCAAATCCACAATCACTCAATGGTCAATTTCTAAGATCCCACTGCCACACTGTGGCACACTCATTCAGATCCTGCTCTTTCAGTGTGGTAATGGTATCACACACCTTTGGATCTCTCTACCTCTCTTCAGCAGGTGCAATACACTGCTCCAGATGCCACGGCAAAGGTTTACTATACTCTTCTATTTTTCACTGCCAAATGTGGCAGGTGTGGCGCTCCCCTCTAAATAATGCTACAAACCTTCAGCCAGTATCTAGCATGCCTCCCCTTCTGTCCTCCACTGGAAGGTAGGTGTTCCATGTTTCTTCATAACCTAACCAGATCCCAATACCTTACATGGGTTTCCAGGTGCTCTGTTGCTGGGATCAGTCGAGAAGCCAGGTCTTGAGTCTCTTCCTGAATTCTGCCAAAGCGGGTGATGACCAGAGGTGGAGGGGAAGGTTGCTCCTGGTCTTGGCGGTGTGGTAGGAGAAGGAACAACCGCCACTGAAGCTTCCACTGATGCATGGTGACTGTGCGAGGACAAAGGAGGTGAAGCAAAAGTCTCTGGAGAGTTGGTGGAAGTCCAGGTGGTGGCTGATGTCTGCTGGTACTGGGTTGTGGAGGGATTTGTAGGTGTGTTTCAGCATTTGGAATTGCCATCTTTGCTGGATAGGGAGTAAGTGGAGGTTCCTGGTGTGGGGGTGATTTAAGTCCATCTGGGGAGTTTAAGGTTGATTCTGGCCGCTGAGTTCTGTATCTTCTGGAATCCCTCCATGAGTTGGGAAGTGGTTCCTGCGTATAGTGTGTTGACTTTGTCCAGCTGGCTAGTGACTTGGGCTTGACTGAAGATGTTCCTGGTCCTGATGGGGAGCCATTTGAAGATCCTCCGGGGCATGCAGAGAGTGTGGAAGCAGGTGGCAGAAAATGTGTTGATCTGTCCTTTCATGGTGAGTTTGTTGTCCACTGTGTTGATCTGTCGTTTATGGGGGGTTTGCTATCACTTATCACTGCTCCCCGTTTGCGGGTACACCTGCGGTACTCATAGCACACTTCACTATATCCCAATGTCACAATGCAGCTGGACTGACACACTCCATATTCTACATCCCAATACAGTAGGTGTGTTACATACCTTCAAATCCCAAATCCAAGCTTCGTCATGAGTGCCACATTTCTTTGCGTCTCACTGTCTCCATGCATATGATGGGGCACTCTCCTCTAGATTTCACATTCATAGCTGTGGCAAATTTTTCAGCATTCAAATGCCACCTTGTGCAGCATTTTTACACTCTCTGACCCAGCTGTCACACTATGGCAGACATAGCTTACTCCTTTCTTTCTCACTGCCATCCGGCAGCTGGCAATAAGTACTGCTCTATTTCCGACAGCTACCCTTAGGCCTACTTTACTCTGCTATTTCACACTGTCACTCACCAATTTACAAATATACATAAGCTGTTGGAATTACTTTATGACATTGCGCAACAAATCCCTCCTCTCCCGCAAGGGGGGGTCTAGTACAACCACTCCCAAGTATGCACATCATCTTGCCCCCTAATGTGGTTAGTTGAATATAACCTGGAGCGAGGACCCTGCGCACTGGCTCCATCCCAGTGGCGACCCACCCCATTATCACAACCAGCATTTAAAATAGGCACACCTGCCCTGGTGACACATAACCCTGACTGAGTACCTCATATTGACCATACAGTATACACCTCTACATCTTTAGTGGCTAACAGTCCGGGTTATTCTTCACCTAAGCGCAGCAGCAAGAATACATTTTTAAGCATCACTTTAGATTGACTGTACTCATCACATTTGCTGATCGTTATAATGCATTGCAATTACAGCCCCTAAAGGCATCACATATGAAATCACAGGATTAAGTATATACTGCCTGAATCACTAGCAGGAATGTCTGGCAACCTAACCCCACTTTGCTTATGTTTCTACCATTGCAGGTACTTCACATTACACAGGTGACTTCCAGTCCCTCTAAAAGAAATAACATGGTTAACTGAATTTGTGGTGCAAGTACTCCTCTTCACCTTCAGGGGATGCCCTCCTTAGGACATCCCAACTCAGCCCTTCACCATCGTACAGTCCGCAAACCACACTTCCAGTTGATGAACAAAAGCTCGAGCTACAAAACCCTATTTAAGAACGCCTGAGCCCTTGATGGTTGTTTCTATTCAGTTTCTCTGAAACTGAGGGTGGGACTTCATCTCTTTGTGCTGGGGGAGACTGTTTTTCTCCTGCGGCTCCCCCTGCACCTTTTCCTGGTAAATGGTGGTGACCCCCTCCTTTGGCGGCCACCAGGCACCAAAACGAGTAACCTTCAACATGCCTCACAAGGCATTATGGGGCTCTTCAGGCTGGACCCGTGCATATCAAAGCAGCGGCTCTCCACCTATTCTGGGGAGAGCCGTGCTGCCAATTCTGGTGGCGACAAATGCAAAAACCACAGTTGATGGACAGTTTTTTGCACTCCAAACCCCCCCAGTCCAGACATGGCCATATGCAAATCAGTCTGACCCTGTGCCTCATGGGAACAGTCCAGCCTGAACTGCCAAGCCATGCCTTCCCTGGACCGGAAACAAGCTTCCGAGGACCGGTTTCTGGCATTCCAGCCGTTTTCAGCCCGGCTTGCTTGAATCCAGTGGTGTGGAGTGCATGGGACTCACTTCTGAGCATACCCATCCCACTCGGGGTGACAAATGCAAAAACCACAGTTGATGGACAGAATGCAGAACAATGTCATACATTCACCCCAGTACAGAGATCTGGGCCTAAATCCATCGTTTTTTTGCACACCACACCATCCCAGTTCAGACATGGCCATATGCAAATCAGTCTGACCCTGTGCCTCATGGGAACAGTCCAGCCCGAACTGCCAAGCCAAGCCTTCCCTGGACCAGAAACAAGCTTCAGAGGACCGGTTTCTGGCATTCCAGCCCTCTTCAGCCCGGCTTGCTTGAATCCAGTGCTGTGGAGTGCATGGGACTCACGTCTGAGCACACCCATCCCACTCGGGTGACAAATGCAAAAACCACAGTTGATGGACAGAATGCAGAACAATGTCATTCATTCACCCCAGTACAGAGATCTGGGCCTAAATCCATCGTTTTTTGCACTCCACACCACCCCAGTTCAGACATGGCCATATGCAAATCAGTCTGACCCTGTGCCTCATGGGAACAGTCCAGCCCAAACTGCCAAGCCATGCCTTCCCTGAACCAGAAGCAAGCTTCCGAGGACCGGTTTCTGGCAATCCAGCCGTCTTTAGCCCGGCTTGCTTAAATCCAGTGGTGTGGAGTGCATGGGGCTCACGTCTGAGCATACCCATCCCACTCGAGGTGACAAATGCAAAAACCACAGTTGATGGACAGAATGCAGAACACTGTCATACATTCACCCCAGTACAGAGATCTGGGCCTAAATCCATCATTTTTTTGCACTCCACACCACCCCAGTTCAGACATGGCCACATGCAAATCAGTCTGACCCTGTGCCTCATGGGAACAGTGCAGCCCGAACCGCCAATCCATGCCTTCCATGGACTGGAAACAAGCTTCCGAGGACCGGTTTCTGGCATTCCAGCCGTCTTCAGCCCGGCTTGCTTGAATCCAGTGGTGTGGAGTGCATGGTACTCACGTCTGAGCATACCCATCCCAATCGGGGTGACAAATGCAAAAACCACAGTTGATGGACAGAATGCAGGACAATGTCATACATTCAACCCAGTACAGATATCTGGGCCTAAATCCATCGTTTTTTGCACTCCACACCACCCCAGTTCAGACATGGCCATATGTAAATCAGTCTGACCCTGTGCCTCATGGGAACAGTCCAGCCCGAACTGCCAAGCCATGCCTTCCCTGGACCGGAAACAAGCTTCCGAGGACCTGTTTCTGGCATTCCAGCCGTCTTCAGCCCAGCTTGCTAGAATACAGTGGTGTGGAGTGCATGGGGCTCACGTCTGAGCATACCCATCCCACTCGAGGTGACAAATGCAAAAACCAAAGTTGATGGACAGAATACAGAACACTGTCATGCATTCACCCCAGTACAGAGATCTGGGCCTAAATCCATCATTTTTTTGCACTCCACACCACCCCAGTTCAGACATGGCCATATGCAAATCAGTCTGACCCTGTGCCTCATGGGAACAGTGCAGCCCGAACTGCCAATCCATGCCTTCCCTGGACTGGAAACAAGCTTCAGAGGACCGGTTTCTGGCATTCCAGCCGTCTTCAGCCCGGCTTGCTTGAATCCAGTGGTGTGGAGTGCATGGTACTCATGTCTGAGCATACCCATCCTACTCGAGGTGACAAATGCAAAAACCACAGTTGATGGACAGAATGCAGAACAATGTCATACATTCACCCCAGTACAGAGATCTGGGCCTAAATCCATCATTTTTTTGCACTGCACACCACCCCAGTTCAGACATGGCCATATGCAAATCAGTCTGACCCTGTGCCTCATGGAAACAGTCCAGCCCGAACTGCCAAGCCATGGCTTCCCTGGACCGAAAACAAGCTTCCGAGGACCTGTTTCTGGCATTACAGCTGTCTTCAGCCCGGCTTGCTTGAATCCAGTGGTGTGGAGTGCATGGGACTCACGTCTGAGCATACCCATCCTACTCGAGGTGACAAATGCAAAAACCACAGTTGATGGACAGAATGCAGAACAATGTCATACATTCACCCCAGTACAGAGATCCGGGCCTAAATCCATCGTTTTTTTGCACTCCACACCACAGCAGTTCAGACATGGCCATATGTATATCAGTCTGACCCTGTGCCTCATGGGAACAGTCCAGTGCGAACTGCCAAGCCATGCCTTCTCTGGACCGGAAACAAGCTTCCGAGGACCGGTTTCTGGCATTCCAGCCGTCTTCAGCCCGGCTTGCTTGAATCCAGTGGTGTGGAGTGCATGGGGCTCACGTCTGAGCATACCCATCCCACTCGGGTGACAAATGCAAAAAACACAGTTGATGGACAGAATGCAGAACAATGTAATTCATTTACCCCAGTACAGAGATCTGGGCACCAGTAAAATTTACATGTTAGTCTCTTACATCATGGGTTCACTGTGAGTGAGTCCCAACTTATGAGGCTCTCCCACAGTAAAAGCTCAACAATTAGGTGCTCAAAAAGCTAAACATCTGAGCAACTCAGATGGTCAGAACCACCTTCTAACACATTGCCTCTGAGATAAGCCTGTTTGCTCATGCCAAGCTACCAAGGAGGTGAGATAGGGTTATTTTAGAAGTGTATCCCTTACCCTGACTAGAAAGAAGGGTCCCTACTTGGGCAACTGTGCAAAGCATTGCTAGATAGAGACCCTCAAGTCTAAAAATGTGGAACACTCCTTTGTAAGTTAGCAGACAGATTACTGTATGGAAGCAGTGACACTGTCCACCAAATCCACAATCACTCAATGG
Organism: Lissotriton vulgaris; assembly: GCF_964263255.1. NCBI lineage: Eukaryota > Metazoa > Chordata > Amphibia > Caudata > Salamandridae > Lissotriton > Lissotriton vulgaris. The sequence continues at coordinate 1,114,182,957 of NC_141687.1, forward strand.
TCAATTTCTAAGATCCCATTGCCACAATGTGGCACACTCATTCAGATCCTGCTCTTTCAGGGTGGTAATGGTATCACACGCCTTTGGATCTATCTACCTCACTTTAGCAGGTGCAATACACTGCTCCAGATGCCACAGCAAAGGTTTACTATACTCTTCTATTTTTCACTGCCAACATGTGGCAGGTGTGGCGCTCCCCTCTAAATAATGCTACAAACCTTCAGACAGTATCTAGCATGCCTCCCCTTCTGTCTGCCACCACCGGAAGGTAGGTGTTCCATGTTTCTTCATACCCTAACCAGATCCCAATACCTCACATGGGTATCCAGGTGCTATGTTGCTGGGATCAGTCAAGAAGGCAGGTCTTGAGTCTCTTCCTAAATTCTGCCAAAGAGGGTGATGACCAGAGGTGGAGGGGAAGGTTGCTCCTGGTCTTGGCAGCGAGGTAGGAGAAAGAACAGCCCCCACTGAAGCTTCCACCGATGCATGGTGACTGTGCGAGGACAAAGGAGGTGAAGCACAGGTCTCTGGAGGGTTGGTGGAAGTCCAGGTGGTGGCTGATGTCTGCTGGTACTCGGTTGTGGAGGGCTTTGTAGGCGTGTGTCAGCATTTTGAATTGGCATCTTTTCTGGATGGGGAGTCAGTGGAGGTTCCTGATGTGGGGGTGATTTAAGTCCATCTGGGGAGTTTAAGGTTGATTCTGGCCTCTGAGTTCTGTATCTTCTGGAATCCCTTCATAAGTTGGGAAGTGGTTTCTGCGTATAGTGTGTTGACTTAGTCCAGCTGGCTAGTGACTAGGGCTTGAGTGAAGATTTTCCTGGTCCTGATGGGGAGCCATTTGAAGATCCTCCGGGGCATGCAGAGAGTGTGGAAGTAGGTGGCAGAAAATGTGTTGATCTGTCGTTTCATGGTGAGTTTGCTGTCCACTGTGTTGATTTGTCGTTTATGGGGGGTTTGCTATCACTTATCCCTGCTCCCCGTTTTCAGGTACACCTGCGGTACTCATAGCACACTTCACTATATCCCACTGTCACAATGCAGCTGGACTGACACACTCCATATTCTACATCCCCATACAGTAGGTGTGTTACATACCTTCAAATCCCTAAACCAAGCTACGTCATGAGTGCCACATTTCTTTGTGTCTCACTGTCTACATGCATATGATGCGGAACTCTCCTCTAGATTTCACATTCATAGCTGTGGCAAATTTTTCAGCATTCACATGCCACCCTGTGGCAGCATTTTTACACTCTCTGACCCAGCTGTCACACTATGGCAGACATAGCTTACTCCTTTCTTTCTCACTGCCATCCTGCAGCTGGCAATCGGTACTGCTCTATTTCCGACAGCTACCCTTAGGCCTACTTTACTATGCTATTTCACACTGTCACTCAGTAGCAGGCTTACTACACTTCAGTATTTCTAATTCTGAATACTGGGCAAGAATACAGCACTCGGAAAAACAATTGGTAATACCATGGTTTAAACACAATAAATGACCTTGCCATACAATATGTGTGGAATAGACCCAAACCCTCAGCAGGGGGATGGTCCTGCATCTGAAGGATAGATATTGGGCTGTTATCCTGAAGATATACACTCAACAACACACAGCTTTGTAACAGAGCAGTTCATGGATGTAAAATGTTTTCCAGCTTTTGAACAATTTCTGGACCAGATTGAGCCACCTTTGGCTAGATCGCTTTTTCTGAAACTCAGATATGGAATTCTCGCAGTGAATGAGCTCAGGAATAGGTGGCAGGTGGCTAGTATATCACCCTTATGCCCTGCATGCTTGTCTAACACAGAAACTGTGGAACCTTTTTTTTCTGAATCCTCCTTGCAAAACCCAGGACTAAGTGGATTGTTCCGATGTGTCTGTGATTGTCCCTGGTACGATACACATATTACAATTCTAAAATAATGAGTGGGTGTTTTTCTTAATATCCAGGTACTTACTGCATGCTTGGAAATAAGGTGCAAATGTATTAATAATGTTTAAAATGATTTCAGTGACCCTTAATTAGGTGCCATACCAGCATGAAATCATTGTAGAGCTACTGAAATGCTTGCCCAAAATGAGTGGTCTTGTTATATACTTCCACTTTATGGAGGGTAATTAATGCAACATAGTTTTTTTTGCTGATGTTAATGTATTTAATGTAATTTTATTATTTGCTTTTATACATGATGTGATTGTACTATATTATATTGCATAATATGAAAATGAAAATATGAAATAAGTAAATATGAAAATGAAATATGAAAGTAAGAGAATGTAAAATATATTTTATGGTCAAAAGTGACTGAAAAAACATAATTACTACTACTACAGCATGTCTTTATTCCCCACTGCTACTCTTAGTTAGGAATACTGTAGTCTTCTAATCCCCATTAGAACATTGGAATGTTTGGAGCTCAATTGAAGACAATCGAGTGCTCCCTGCTTCAACTGGCCGGTAAAGGCTCGCAGATTTGAATCCCCTCTCGCTATGAGAAGCCTTTGTTTTATTTGTTAGAACATTTGCCCTCTAGTGGCAGAATGTTCTAATAGCCTTATAGCCCTTCATACCAGGCATATACCGGCTATTAAAGTCCTGTTCCCTTGTTAAAGTCCCTCGCCTTCGGCTCTGGCCTTTAACACAGGAGTGGGCCTTTAATAGCTGGTATAGCCCACTACGGCGGGCTATAAGCCTATATTGGTCCCCCTTCTGTCAAATAATAATGGCCATATTTATGAGAGCTTTGCATAATGCTTGCATCACACAATGTTGCACATGAGTGACACAAACATCTAAGTCAGATTTTTTTAAACCACGCAAAGTCACTTTATGTGGCTTTGAATGGCTTAAAAAATCTGGAGTAAGGTATAGCAATTCGCTGTGTTGCCTTACTCTGCGCAGGGGAGTAGTTCCCTCAGTGTTGAGGTGGGTATTGCTACACAACTCCCATGGCTTTTGATGCATTCTCAGATTTACATGGACTTCTAAACCTGGGAATGCGCCAAAATCTAAAGCCTCCCAGGAGATGAGTAACGAGGAGAAGTATCCTTATTTCTCCTCATTTGTTCCTCTTTCTTCATGTGCTGCATTCTGCAGCACATGTAAAGAAAGACAAAGTCCTAAAATCCTCTCTGGAATGTTTTTGTGAAGGAAGGTGCCCCTTTCTGCACAAAAGCAATCCTGCATGCAACAGAGGTATCCTTGCACCATAGTGCAAGGGTACCTCCTTTAATGCTAGGCTGCCAAGACAGTCCCAGCGCAAGGAAGAAGGACAGGAATGCACCGTATTGGATAAATACGCCACATTTCTGCCCTTTCCCTTGATGCAGAGCAGCGGAGATAGGTGACTTGCTGCACTGCCCTATCCCACAAAAGACATTATTATGCCCTTAAGTGTCCTGGCCCAGAATTTGCTCAGCAGCCCGCGACCACCGCTACTAAATGTCGGTGTGCCAAATACAAAGGCTGCGTAGTCTTGATTCTACCTCATGCCTCATTAGTTTACCACCAGACACTGTCCTTTGAAATCACAGTTGCAGGTTATTTTTCATCCCAGCCCTCTCCCTTTGTCAAGTCTGATTAGATTAAAAAAAAGTGCTTGTGGGCCCAACCTGCTTAAATTAAGCACCGATCCCCTTATACCACAATGCTCAGATGCATACACAAATATTTATGAGATTCTTCACATCTGTGTGAAACACTGCTGTCTGCTACTGAATTCTGACCTAAGCAAAATAACCTCTTGTGGTCATTTGAAGCAGAGTTGTGAGGCAGCTGTCTGGCCTTAAAATCACCCCAGCTCTGACTATGCAAGAGAAGCTTGCATCTATACTTTCTATATCACATCTCAGTTTTGTGTGAGGTAAGGTTGCAGTGCCTCTTCATACATCCTTGTGTCTGAGTGAATCCTGTAGTGATGCTTTGTAAAGTTCAATCCAACACCAGACAAAGATAATGAAAGTTTTTTTATTTCAAGTTGGTCTTCACACCTCAGCCTACTAGACTTAGCTTCAGGTCTGGCTCCAGTATAACTGCTCTCACACTTAAATCAATACATATACAATATATAGTTCAGAAAGCACAGTGTTCCATAACAAAGATGATATATGCTGAAGATTCTCACAATGGCTGGAAGTTCTTACAATGACTGATGAATAAATATTAACAATAGTTTAGTACAGAATACCACACATCTCCCTCCCAATAGTAACAATTAAAGGACTACAAAGATTGTTACAGAACTATAAAAAGAAAATATGCAAAACTGTAATACATAAATAACATCCTAAAGCAGAAAATAATCATTTAAATACTTTGGTTTACTAGGTAGTCCCGTATCTCTAGCTTTACTCTCACCGTTTGCAGCTTGACTCTTTTTAGAGCAATCTGCAACCAATTCCTTGCAATCATTGGAAGAGAGTTTGGCAACCTTGTTTAGATTCCACACTCAGTGATCTTCTGTGTTCTTGATGGCATTCTTAAACACTTTTATGACTTTCATAGGCGGTAAAAACATTTAACCTTGATAAATGAAACCTTTACGTGGACTACGGATTTTACCATATCCCCCACTGTCACCACTGTTTCTTTCACAGCTTTTCTCATATCAAATTGTCTTTTGTTCATACACATTTTCTTTACTTCTGTCTCAATTATTTCTTTGTCCCCCTCTATCCCAAACATAGGGATTTTTTTATTTGTCCAAGAGGGACCCAACATAGTACAAGCCTTCCTCTTAAAAAATACCTCAAATGGAGTCCTCCAGGTCATGAAATGGAGAGAAAACCTATAACACTTCACTATGTTTTGAATTTTAGTATACCAACACTTTTGATTGGACAAAGCCCTTTGAATGGTTTCTTTAAGTACTCGATTAAACCACTCAACTATTCAGTTTGTTTCTGGGTGGTAAAGAGAAGATTTCTTGTGAATAATCCCTCTGTCACCCAAAAACATGACCATTTCCTTAGATGTAAATTGGTCTCCATTATCAGACAACAAAGTTGAGGGAGAACCTTCTTTTTCAAAAATATCATTAGGAAAAGCTAAGACATCCTTAGTTTCTATGGAGTTTGTGATTTTTACCTTAGACACCTAGAGCATACATCCAGGAGCACAATAACATATTTGACCACACTAGTGGGCCTAATGTCAATGACAACCTCATCTCAAGCCTCTTTGAGAAGTTGCTTCAGTGTCATGGGTTGAACTTAGGGTTTCAATACGTTGTCGCTACTCTCATACTCTACACATCTTTCCACGCATAGATCCAAACCCAGGCACCAATATGTCTGTCAAAGTATTTCCTTTGTTGTGCAGATGCCCGGATGACCTTCCTGGGCGAAGTCAATTAGTTGCATCCTAAGATTTGTTGGAGGAATTAACCTGGTAACCCTCACTAAGAGACCGCTCTGGCATGCCAGTTCATCCTTTACCCAAAAAAAACACTAAGCTTCATCCACTTTGGAATGTTTGCTCCAACCTCCTCCGATGCCGCTCAACACAGCTTGTATTGTAGCATCTTTTCAGAGCTCATTTGCCCATACATCCTCCTTAATTATGCTTTCATTGACAAGACAAACAGCATAGTCATCAAAATCATGTAACTCTTCTCTTCCCTGCTCCTCATTTTCAGGATGTCTCAAATCAACCAGGCGTGAGCAGCAATCAGCTAAGTTTTTCTTCACACCAGGAACATACTCTACCAGAAATTTAAAGCCTTGGAGAGCAACCACCAATTTCCTTACTCTAGAGGATACGTTGTCCAGACCTTTCCTTTCAAAAATCTCCTTCAATGGTTCGTGATCAGTTTTAATTGTAAATTTGCAACCCGACAAGAAATTAAAGAGTTTTCTTATTGCCCAAAATATACCTAGCACTTCTTTCTCGATTACAGAATAGTTGAATTCTGCACCTCTCAAACTCCTGGATAAGAATAACATGTTTTTTACACACCTTGAGCTTCTTGCATCATGAAAGCTCCCACTCCTGCAGAACTAGCATCAGTCATGACCACAATCTCTTGACTTGGCTCAAAACTGTTCAAACCAGTGGATTTGGACAATAGCTCTTTAACTAAAACAAACTCTCATATTCTGAATTCCAAGCAAAACTCGCACCTTTCTTCAAATTATGCATTTTATCGGCAAAATTGGGTATGACTTTGGAATAATATTCGGACATTGCCAAAAATGTGACCACTTCTTCCTTATTACTAGGACTGGCCATACCATTGATAGTATCAACCAATTCTTTTTTAGGCTCAATACCAGAGCCAGATATTTTGTTACCCAGATAATCAATTTCAGTGAGATTGAAATTGCACTTTTTAGCTTTCAGAGTAAGACCATTGTCCCTCAATTCACCCAAAACTTCTCTTACTCTTTCTTTTCGTTCTTCTAGACTGCGTCCAAAAACTAGTATATCATCTTGGTAAATCTTAATTTCCTTGACGTCCTTAAAGATATGTTCCATCATCCTTTGAAAAACTGATGCTGCAGATATAAGGCCAAAAGGCATCCTGAGGAATTTGAAAGTTCCAAATGGAGTAATGAATGCTGTTATATCTTGAAAATCAGGATATAACTTTGTCTGGTGATACGCAGATGTTAAATCGATGGAGGAGAAGAATTTAGCTCCATCTAATAAAGTGGATTCCGGGTTGGTGGTAGCAGCCCGGCGCCATTTACCGAGAGACTCTGCATTACGGCAGACTTGATTGCAATTGCGCACTTAACCTTTTAACTGCATTTTAACCTTGCTATACTGTGTTTTAAACTGTCACTGTGTGCAAGCGGCGATTTAATTATAATTGCTTCCGGAATAGCTGGCGAGTGTTTCTATTTCTGTTTGCGTGCAGGGCGGCTGATTTATAGCGCTACTCGCATTCTTACCTGAAACAGCGGCCCCTCTGCCTTGGTCCATCGCGGCTTTTGCCGATTGTGTGGAGGGCGGCTCACCTACCGCGGCCCTTCGTGCCGGTCTGGTGGTGGGAACGGGCGCCATATTGGGAGGAGCCAGAGAGCGCAGGGACCTGTGGCAGCGGTCCAGTCGCTCGAGGCTCCCTCACATAAAACGCAATGTGCTGGAGGGAGCGCAGCGGACGTGCGCAGCGGGCGCGACGGAGGCGCGCCGGAGTCGCGCTAGAGTCAAGCTCGTCTGCGCTCGTCCGCGAGCGTCCGGGGCTAGGGGCTAAGGACTCTGTCTGTCCTCTAATGTACACTTCCGCTGATTTACTAGCGCTGCGGCCTTCCATCATGATGTGCCCCCCCATTCCCCTTAACACGGTGAAACGGACATCTCGCCTAGGCATTGCCAATCCTATTACTCTAACTACGGACTCTGCCTCGAGTTACGCGGTTTCCGAAAGCACCTCAGGTACTATTTGTAATTTTAAATGTGTTTATTTAAACACCCGTTCTATGACCAAACATCAGACAGACATCTTTTTGTTACTATCTGATACTAAACCGGATTTACTCCTGTTGAGCGAAACATGGCTTACACCGGATTCACTACCGGATATCCTAGCTGCCTTGCCTGCTGATTATTACATTATCTCTGTTTTACGACCGGGAGGTAAAATTGGTGGCGGGGTGGCCATTATCTCCAATAAGAAACATCAACTCAGACAACTTCCCTCCTTAGATATTCCTAATGTGGAGAATATTGTTGCTAAGCTGGATACTGTCAATGGGACACTCGTGGTGGTTCTACTATACCGCCCTCCCCAAACTATGACCATGTTTCCTGCTATTCTTGCGGAGCAACTGGCCATGCTAGCCACCAATAATTCTAAACTACTCCTGATTGGGGATTTAAATCTTTGGTTTGATAGCATACCATCAGACCCCCAAGCAGGTGAGACGAGGGACCTTCTGAGTGATCTGAATCTTATACAACATATAGATACTCAGACCCACCAAAAGGGCCATAGTCTCGATCAACTTTGGTCATTGAATTTGACTATTAATGTTACTGATATTAAACCCTGCAGCTGGTCTGACCATTTTATTATTAGTTTCTCATTTTGTGTTGCGAAAGCTCCTCAATTTAAGCTGAAGGCTACCAGTCTGACTCGGAAATGGTCCTCGTTGGACATGTCAGTTTTTTTAAATTTGTTAAAGTCTACTTTGCCAGAGCAGAGTTTAGATGTGGAGATAGCCGATTGTAGGCTTCAAGATTGGCTAACCTCAGCCATTAATGTCTGTGTTCCCCTCACTCGCTTTGACAACTCACGCGGCGCGGACGCGCATAAGTGGTTCACGCCGGAGTTGAGAAAATTAAAACTTGAAGTGAGGCAGCAAGAGAGAACATGGCGTACCAACTACTGTCCCGAAGCAAGGATAGTATATTGTTCAGTTCGTAAAGCCTACCAAAAGACATTGCACACTCACAAAACTGCTTATTTCTCTTCTAAAATACTTAATGCGACTAACAAGTCGAAAGAAATTTTCAGGATTGTGACTGAGTTGTGCAATGATGAGAGAACTTCTCCCCCGGTTGTCCCTCACAACTGCTCTGCAACTCATTGAACGACTATTTTAATGATAAAATAGTGTTGATCAAGGATACTCTATCCAAGCTGCCAGTCTGTGTCCCGATAGATGACACCTTTTTTAACCCTCTTACTTTGCATTCTTTTCCTTTAATCACTGATCAAATCTTTCAAGATTTGCTCACGAGAGTTAAATCAGGATCTCCTCAGGATGCCTGCCCTCCCCAAGTAATGAGAGAAATAGGTCGGGCACTCCCAAGTAGCCTGATTCCACTGCTTAATAACTCCCTTAAGTCAGGGAATGTTCCTAATAGCTTTAAACAGGCCTTACTGATCCCTTTAAAAAAGAAACCTGGTATTGATTCTTCAGACCTCTCTAATTACAGGCCAATATCGTTACTGCCCTATCTATCTAAAATATTGGAGGCGCACGTAACCAACTGCCTATCTAGTTTTGTGGAAGCCTCTGGCTATTTACAACCTAACCAGGCAGGGTTTCGGCCTGGTCACTCGACTGAGGCAGTGATACTGGCTGTTCAGAACACCTTAAGGTCTAACGCAGACAGGGACCTGCACCAGGCACTGGTGTTATTGGATCTGTCTGCTGCGTTCGACACGGTTGACTATAACATCTTGGTCAACCGTGTCGAACAGGCCGGCCTTCGGGACCTGGCCTTGGCCTGGCTCAAGTCCTTTATTTCAGGACGTACCCAATCGGTTCGACTGGGTTCTTTTACAGCCTCAAAAAAAATTTCCTTTTGTGGGGTTCCTCAAGGATCCTCCTTGTCTCCCTTATTATTTAATTTGTATATGCGGCCTTTGTTGTTCTCTTTACGAGAGTTTAAGGTTGATGTATTTAATTATGCAGACGACCTGCAGTTGGTCTTTGTACTAAACTCTCACAATGCTGCTGAGGAATTCCGAGCAACTATGTCTCTTATCCAGAGGTGGATGTCCCTAAACCACCTCAAGTTAAACCCGGGAAAAACAGAGCTTATCTTACCTGGGAAGAGTGAGATCAGTTGGAATCCTAGCTTTTGGCCGTCGGATATGGGCTCTCCCCCAAAAAAATCCCGCAGGGTAAAAAGTTTGGGAGTGACTCTTAGCGAGGATCTCACCTTGGCAAGTCAAATCGGAACTGTGGTTTCCTCGGGGTTCTTTCAGTTGAGGAAGATTAAAAAAATTGCACATCTCCTCACAGGTCTGGCCTTAATTCAAACAGTTAGTGCCCTAGTCCTGTCTCATATTGATTTCTCAAATGGCCTCTACCTGGGGGCGCCTATTGGCCAACTTAAAAGACTGCAATACTTGCAAAATCAAGCTGCAAGACTTATTTGCAAAGTCCCTAAGTGGGAATCAATTAGACACGGACTAGAGACTTTGCACTGGCTGCCTGTGGAGCAGAGAGCCACATTTAAGGTGGGCTGTATTGTGTTCAAGGCTCTGGAAGGTAAGGGTCCTATGTTCCTTAGACTGTTACTGCGCAAATACAAACCCTTGCGCAGTTTGAGATCCATCCACAAAGACCTTCTTGAGGTCCCTCGTTTCAAAAAGAAACGTCAGGGAGGTAGCAGTTTTCAATTTTTAGCCGCCTCATTGTGGAATTCCCTCCCTCTGACTCTGCGACATAGTAAGGACCTTCTTGTTTTTAGGAAGTCATTTAAAACTTTTCTTTTCTCCCAGGCTTATGGTAAACAGTGATTGTATTTCTTTTATGTACTGTTATGTTGATTCTCTCACCAGCGCCAAGAAGCCCCCGGGCGTATGTGCGCTTAATAAATAATAAATAACATAACATAACATAACATAACAACATCTCAGAGATGTTGAGCAGTGGATAGTGATCCACAACCACGCACCTGTTAAGTTATCCTAAGTCTATACAAAGTCTAGACTCTCAATTAGCCTTAACTGCCATAACAACCTGGTCTAACCGTTCCGTGGCTTCATCTTCACTGATGATACCACTGTGCAATATTTTGTCAAGTTCAATTTTCATCTTATCTTTCACTTTGATGGGCCCCCCCCTTTATTTTACTAACAACTGGCACTGTATTGTCTTTTAGATTTATCTTATTTTGATAGCCTTTCAAACATCCTAAATGTTCATCAAAAACTTCTGGGAACTCTTCTTCAAAGGAAGAACTATTCACTTGCACTTGACTAAGTAGCTTAACTGTTTTGTTCTCTTGATTTACATGCATACCACAAGACTCATCCTCCTTTAACCTCACAGAAGAAGTCTCATTAGGATCTAGTATGACCCTGTGGTCTTTCTGATTAACCCAACTAATCAATGAATCACTCCTCTCAGAGACATATACTTGTCAAGAGATGAATATATCCTTAAAGTCAATCTTACTAATAAAATATCCTGAAAGTTTGATGGGTTCACCTCCATAACCCTTGGCTTTAATATCAGGTTCGAATAGCACCACCTTATCTTTCAAGTTTTCATCATACACACTTCTGGGAATGACCATGATTTTTGTTCCAGAGACAAACAACATTCACACAGGGATGTTTTCAATAAGAACCATTTAAAACGGACCATTTCTATTTCCTTCAGAAGTCCTCAAAATTATTTCTTCTACTTCATACTCTTCTTCATATATAACTTTTTTTGCATTTCTTACACATGGCTTTCCACCCGATGCAGTCTTTAAAATTCGCCATGTGTCCATGCTCCCACACCTGTAACAAGTTCCCTGGAACTTCCATGGATTGATAACATCTCTACTATAACTATGGGCCTTATTTATGAAGGCCTTGCGTCAGTTTTGCCCGCCGGTGCGTCACTTTTTGTGACGCACCAGCGGTGTAAAAAATGCTGTTGCGCCATATTTAAAAAGTGACGCATCTAGGTAGATGCGTCACTTTTTAAACCCCTGCGCCACATTATACCTGCAGCATGAGAGATGGGACCCCCTCGAAGAATAAATTGTGACCAAGGAACAGAGGGGAAAGAGAGAGTTCGTTCTAGAAAGGTTGTTCCTTCAATGGTCATGAACTTCACTTAACAATATACATAGAATTATTTAAACAAGGTGACAGAATTATGTGACAATGTTTACTTTATCATTATTTTTATTTTCATTTAATGTAATTTTTCATTTCTCTTTTTTATATAAGAAAGACATAATTCATCATAAATACATTTTTAAAGTGAGTATTTTTTGCTTTTAAGAACAAATACAATTGTTAACACACCAATGATTGAAAATATATACACAATTATAGTACACAATTAATTTTAAGAAACCCACCTGATATCTAGCACCCAACTCAATTCACTAGCATACACACATACATACTACAATCAACCCACACTACCAAAAAGGAAAAAGGGGGAAACTGAGTATTAGTTGACAAGATCAAAAAATGTCAATACTAGGGTCTCAGAAGAAATTCGAGACCACTGCACCAGGTCGGTCGACGCGCATTTCGGTGGGTAAACCACCTTCCTCAGGACCTTTTTTCTTTTTTGACTCAGGGATATCAGGGGACGGTGAAAACAAGAAGGTTTCTATTCCTTTGATACTCTTTTCCTACCAGCTGAGAGATTTTAAAACAGTCGCCGATTTCCAAGGAAGATGAGAGTATACTCTGCGATACAAGACACTCGGATGTATGCAGAATAATGAACGGTGCTACAAACCCCTCTAAAAAAAGATATACTCTCTATTAAAATACCGTCCAGAAATAATAGACACTGCAATTGTCGAGACCAAGTTACGTTACATCAAGAATCAATCTTAAATCTACTCGTGTCGCATCGTTGAGGGCATTATTAACCATTTAAAAGCCAATTTGGTTTACGGGAGAACAGACAACCTCTTAACAGACTGGAGTAATCGCTACCATCGCACCCTGTCTTGTATCGCGATTTGGTGCCTTTTGACATGTATCCTGTTTTAAAATCTCTCAGCTGGTAGGAAAAGAGTATCAAAGGAATAGAAACCTTCTTGTTTTCACCGTCCCCTGATATCCCTGAGTCAAAAAAGAAAAAAGGTCCTGAGGAAGGTGGTTTACCCACCGAAACGCGCGTCGACCGACCTGGTGCAGGGGTCTCGAATTTCTTCTGAGACCCTAGTATTGACATTTTTTGATCTTGTCAACTAATACTCAGTTTCCCCCTTTTTCCTTTTTGGTAGTGTGGGTTGATTGTAGTATGTATGTGTGTATGCTAGTGAATTGAGTTGGGTGCTAGATATCAGGTGGTTTTCTTAAAATTAATTGTGTACTATAATTGTGTATATATTTTCAATCATTGGTGTGTTAACAATTGTATTTGTTCTTAAAAGCAAAAAATACTCACTTTAAAAATGTATTTATGATGAATTATGTCTTTCTTATGTAAAAAAGAGAAATGAAAAATTACATTAAATGAAAATAAAAATAATGATAAAGTAAACATTGTCACATAATTCTGTCACCTTGTTTAAATAATTCTATGTATATTGTTAAGTGAAGTTCATGACCATTGAAGGAACAACCTTTCTAGAACGAACCCACATTATACCTGCGTCAGGTATAATGTATGCAGAGGGGGCGCTCCCCCGCAAAAAGCCTCGTAATAGTGACGCAGTGAAATCTATGAGATTTCACTGCGTCACTTTTAGGACGCTGTTGCGTCAAAATCTTGCGCCTGCCTCACAGCATGCGTAAGACTGACGCAAGCCCTTTCACATGGGGCTTTCCCCATGTGAAAGGACGCATTGTTGAAGTTGCGTCACTTTTGTGACACACTCCAGCAATGCGTCACTTTTGCACTTACAGATACGTCAGAAATACTGACGTATCTGTAACTCCTTGCGACATGATGCGTCATACATTAAATATGACGCATCAGGAATGTCGCAAGGAGTGCGCAGTGAAAAGTGACGCATCGCTGTTTTCACGCAGCGATGCGTCACTTTTCATAAATGAGGCCCACAGTTTGCTATATTGTGAGCTACTTTTTTACTTTTTTTCTCTTGGGAGATTTTTTGCAATGCTTTGTTTATATTTGAATGTATTAACTACTTCTACATGTACTTCTTTATATCCCTCATCATCTCTTTTTTTAAGTTCTGCTACGCATGCTTTGGTATGTTCACAAGTCTTTGCTATTGTGATTACCTCTGAGAGAGAGGAATTATCCTTTTCCCAGCAAGCTTCTTTATTTTATCCAAAGTGCACCCTAACATAAACTGATCTCTTATACTTTCTTCATAATTTGACACGAAAATTACATGTAGATGCTTACTCTCTTAGCACAGTGACATAGTCTTCAACATTCTCTCCTACTCTCTGAATACGTTTTCCAAAGCGATGTCTTTCTAAAACTGTTGATACTTTACGTAAGAAATGTAAGTCTAGTTTTTTTAGACGAATCTCATAATCATTGAGATCATCTGCTTCCTCTGTGGATAACTGTGGAAGGCGATGAAAAATCTCGTCCTGCTGGACCCAAACAGTGAAGAAGGAGAGACATTTTCCTTTCAGCACTGAGTGACACGCCACATACATGAGCATAATGAGAAAAATAATTTTTTTCCACTGTTTCCAGGGAATAGGAGGGTTAGCAAGACTTAATAAGAAAAATTGAGGAGGAGATACATTTTGCATTGTATACACCAAAGAAAGAAAGAGAAAAGAATTTAAAAAAAAATAAACTCCTGCATCCGATTGATACCTGAGAATCCACCTGTAAGGATAATGGTTAATGCAGGTAATAGGAGAATGTTCACACTTTACATGTAAATGAAATAGTTATATAAAAAAAAATGTTTATCTGAGTCTGTAACTGTTTGTAGTGAAAACGTGGTTGGCAGGCCAAAGTGTGCCTGTCACTGAGATGTTTCTATTCATTTATGAGAATGGAATGTTTCCCATGAAGGCAAAGGCTACCAGCATGAATAAAAGAGAAGAATGTCCAATTGTCTTGAAGAAGAACTCATTTAGTGAAGGATTGTTCAAAGTAGTATATTCTTGTAGAATACTGAAAAGAAGGTCAGCATTCCAGATCCTTACAGAGAATGACTGTAAGATAAATTAGTGGTCTAGTCTTTCATGAATTATGGAGGAGAAAAGGAATTGACGTCATCACAGAAGAGCCGGTCACAGAAGTAGGAGGATTGCTTGCTCGCGTGGTCACAAAAACAGGTGAGATTGTTTGTTGACACTGCTCTAGAATGTACAATGCACATTAGAAGTGACCGACAATTCAAATCTAAACAGAGAGTTTAGTAAACACACCAGCAAAGTTTTAATGAATGATTAAACGTTTTCATGATGAGAAAAATGCACATCAAAGCGAGCGTGAAATCTTAAGCAGCAACCATGCACATTAAAGTAAACGTGCAATCTTGATCAGAACCATTAAAGCGCGCAAATGACGAGCAACTCGCAAGTGCTGAGGTAGCGCGCAAATTCAAGCTGAACAATTAAATTCTCCTCCGCAGTCCAACAGTATGCAGATGAAATATAAGTCACAATTCTGTCCATCAACTGTGTTTTTTGCAATTTTCACCCCGAGTGTGCTGGGTATACTCAGACGTGAGTCCCAGGCTCTCCACACCACTGGAGTCAAGCTATCCAGGCTGGACAAGGCTGATAGCCAGAAACCGGTCCTTGGATGCTTGATTCCGGTCTGGGAAAGACATGGCTTGGTAGTTCGTACTGGACTGTTCCCATGAGGCACAGGGTCAGAGCTGATTTGCATATAGCCAGTGTCTATCCCAGGGTGGTGTAGAGTGCAAACAAACAATGGATTTAGGCCCAGATCCTTGTACTGGGGTGAATGTATGACATTGTTCTACATTCTGTCCATCAACTGTGTTTTTTGCAATTTTCACCCCGAGTGTGCTGGGTATACTCAGACATGAGTCCCAGGCTCTCCACACCACTGGAGTCAAGCTACCCAGGCTGATGAAGGCTGATAGCCAGAAACCGGTCCTTGGATGCTTGATTCCGGTCTGGGAAAGACATGGCTTGGTAGTTCGGACTGGACTGTTCCCATGAGACACAGGGTCAGAGCTGATTCGCATATAGCCAGTGTCTAACCCAGGGTGGTGTGGAGTGCAAAAAAACGATGGATTTAGGCCCAGATCCTTGTACTGGGGTGAATGTATGACATTGTTTTACATTCTGTCCATCAACTGTGTTTTTTGCAATTTTCACCCCGAGTGTGCTGGGTATACACAGACGTGAGTCCCAGGTTCTCCACACCACTGGAGTCAAGCTATCCAGGCTAATGAAGGCTGATAGCCAGAAACCGGTACTTGGATGCTTGATTCTGGTCTGGGAAAGACATGGCTTGGTAGTTCGGACTGGACTGTTCCCATGAGGCACAGGGTCAGAGCTGATTCGCATATAGCCAGTGTCTAACCCAGGGTGGTGTGGAGTGCAAAAAACGATGGATTTAGGCCCAGATCCTTGTACTGGGGTGAATGTATGACATTGTTTTACATTCTGTCCATCAACTGTGTTTTTTGCAATTTTCACCCCGAGTGTGCTGGGTATACTCAGACGTGAGTCCCAGGCTCTCCACACCACTGGAGTCAAGCTATCCAGGCTGATGAAGGCTGATAGCCAGAAACTGGTCCTTGGATGCTTGATTCCGGTCTGGGAAAGACATGGCTTGGTAGTTCGTACTGGACTGTTCCCATGAGGCACAGGGTCAGAGCTGATTTGCATATAGCCAGTGTCTAACCCAGGGTGGTGTGGAGTGCAAAAAAACGATGGATTTAGGCCCAGATCCTTGTACTGGGGTGAATGTATGACATTGTTCTACATTCTGTCCATCAACTGTGTTTTTTGCAATTTTCACACAAGTGTGCTGGGTATACTCAGACGTGAGTCCCAGGCTCTCCACACCACTGGAGTCAAGCTATCCAGGCTGATGAAGGCTGATAGCCAGAAACCGGTCCTTGGATGCTTGATTCCGGTCTGGGAAAGACATGGCTTGGTAGTTCGGACTGGACTGTTCCCATGAGGCACAGGGTCAGAGCTGATTTGCATATAGCCAGTGTCTAAACCAGGGTGGTGTGGAGTGCAAAAAAACGATGGATTTAGCCAAGATCCTTGTACTGGGGTGAATGTATGACATTGTTCTTCATTCTGTCCATCAACTGTGTTTTTTGCAATTTTCACCCCGAGTGTGCTGGGTATACTCAGACGTGAGTCCCAGGCTCTCCACACCACTGGAGTCAAGCTATCCAGGCTGATGAAGGCTGATAGCCAGAAACCGGTCCTTGGATGCTTGATTCCGGTCTGGGAAAGACATGGCTTGGTAGTTCGGACTGGACTGTTCCCATGAGGCACAGGGTCAGAGCTGATTCTCATATAGCCAGTGTCTAACCCAGGGTGGTGTGGAGTGCAAAAAAACGATGGATTTAGGCCCAGATCCTTGTACTGGGGTGAATGTATGACATTGTTTTACATTCTGTCCATCAACTGTGTTTTTTGCAATTTTCACCCCGAGTGTGCTGGGTATACTCAGACGTGAGTCCCAGGCTCTCCAGGCTGATGAAGGCTGATAGCCAGAAACCGGTACTTGGATGCTTGATTCCGGTCTGGGAAAGACATGGCTTGGTAGTTCGGACTGGACTGTTCCCATGAGGCACAGGGTCAGAGCTGATTCGCATATAGCCAGTGTCTAACCCAGGGTGGTGTGGAGTGCAAATAAACGATGGATTTAGGCCCAGATCCTTGTACTGGGGTGAATGTATGACATTGTTTTACATTCTGTCCATCAACTGTGTTTTTTGCAATTTTCACCCCGAGTGTGCTGGGTATACTCAGACGTGAGTCCCAGGCTCTGCACACCACTGGAGTCAAGCTATCCAGGCTGATGAAGGCTGATAGCCAGAAACCGGTCCTTGGATGCTTGATTCCGGTCTGGGAAAGACATGGCTTGGTAGTTCGGACTGGACTGTTCCCATGAGGCACAGGGTCAGAGCTGATTTGCATATAGCCAGTGTCTAACCCAGGGTGGTGTGGAGTGCAAAAAAACGATGGATTAGGCCCAGATCCTTGTACTGGGGTGAATGTATGACATTGTTCTACATTCTGTCCATCAACTGTGTTTTTTGCAATTTTCACACGCGTGTGCTGGGTATACTCAGACGTGAGTCCCAGGCTCTCCACACCACTGGAGTTAAGCTATCCAGGCTGATGAAGGCTGATAGCCAGAAACCGGTCCTTGGATGCTTGATTCCGGTCTGGGAAAGACATGGCTTGGTAGTTCGGACTGGACTGTTCCCATGAGGCACAGGGTCAGAGCTGATTTGCATATAGCCAGTGTCTAAACCAGGGTGGTGTGGAGTGCAAAAAAACTATGGATTTAGGCCCAGATCCTTGTACTGGGGTGAATGTATGACATTGTTCTTCATTCTGTCCATCAACTGTGTTTTTTGCAATTTTCACCCCGAGTGTGCTGGGTATACTCAGACGTGAGTCCCAGGCTCTCCACACCACTGGAGTCAAGCTATCCAGGCTGATGAAGGCTGATAGCCAGAAACCGTTCCTTGGATGCTTGATTCCGGTTTGGGAAAGACATGGCTTGGTAGTTCGGACTGGACTGTTCCCATGAGGCACAGGGTCAGAGCTGATTTGCATATAGCCAGTGTCTAACCCAAGGTGGTGTGAAGTGCAAAAAAACGATGGATTTAGGCCCAGATCCTTGTACTGGGGTGAATGTATGACATTGTTCTAAATTCTGTCCATCAACTGTGTTTTTTGCAATTTTCACCCCGAGTGTGCTGGGTATACTCAGACGTAAGTCCCAGACTCTCCACACCACTGGAGTCAAGCTATCCAGGCTGATGAAGGCTGATAGCCAGAAACCGGTCCTTGGATGCTTGATTCCGGTCTGGGAAAGACATGGCTTGGTAGTTCGGACTGGACTGTTCCCAAGAGGCACAGGGTCAGAGATGATTTGCATATAGCCAGTGTCTAGCCCAGGGTGGTGTGGAGTGCAAAAAAACGATGGATTTAGGCCCAGATCCTTGTACTGGGGTGAATGTATGACATTGTTCTACATTCTGTCCATCAACTGTGTTTTTTGCAATTTTCACCCCGAGTGTGCTGGGTATACTCAGACGTGAGTCCCAGGCTCTCCACACCACTGGAGTCAAGCTATCCAGGCTGATAGCCAGAAACCGGTCCTTGGACGCTTGATTCCGGTCTGGGAAAGACATGGCTTGGTAGTTCGTACTGGACTGTTCCCATGAGGCACAGGGTCAGAGCTGATTTGCATATAGCCAGTGTCTAACCCAGGGTGGTGTAGAGTGCAAAAAAACAATGGATTTAGTCCCAGATCCTTGTACTGGGGTGAATGTATGACATTGTTCTTCATTCTGTCCATCAACTGTGTTTTTTGCAATTTTCACCCCGAGTGTGCTGGGTATACTCAGACGTGAGTCCCAGGCTCTCCACACCACTGGAGTCAAGCTATCCAGGCTGATGAAGGCTGATAGCCAGAAACCGTTCCTTGGATGCTTGATTCCGGTTTGGGAAAGACATGGCTTGGTAGTTCGGACTGGACTGTTCCCATGAGGCACAGGGTCAGAGCTGATTTGCATATAGCCAGTGTCTAACCCAAGGTGGTGTGAAGTGCAAAAAAACGATGGATTTAGGCCCAGATCCTTGTACTGGGGTGAATGTATGACATTGTTCTAAATTCTGTCCATCAACTGTGTTTTTTGCAATTTTCACCCCGAGTGTGCTGGGTATACTCAGACGTAAGTCCCAGACTCTCCACACCACTGGAGTCAAGCTATCCAGGCTGATGAAGGCTGATAGCCAGAAACCGGTCCTTGGATGCTTGATTCCGGTCTGGGAAAGACATGGCTTGGTAGTTCGGACTGGACTGTTCCCAAGAGGCACAGGGTCAGAGATGATTTGCATATAGCCAGTGTCTAGCCCAGGGTGGTGTGGAGTGCAAAAAAACGATGGATTTAGGCCCAGATCCTTGTACTGGGGTGAATGTATGACATTGTTCTACATTCTGTCCATCAACTGTGTTTTTTGCAATTTTCACCCCGAGTGTGCTGGGTATACTCAGACGTGAGTCCCAGGCTCTCCACACCACTGGAGTCAAGCTATCCAGGCTGATAGCCAGAAACCGGTCCTTGGACGCTTGATTCCGGTCTGGGAAAGACATGGCTTGGTAGTTCGTACTGGACTGTTCCCATGAGGCACAGGGTCAGAGCTGATTTGCATATAGCCAGTGTCTAACCCAGGGTGGTGTAGAGTGCAAAAAAACAATGGATTTAGTCCCAGATCCTTGTACTGGGGTGAATGTATGACATTGTTCTACATTCTGTCCATCAACTGTGTTTTTTGCAATTTTCACCCCGAGTGTGCTGGGTATACTCAGACGTGAGTCCCAGGCTCTCCACACCACTGGAGTCAAGCTATCCAGGCTGATGAAGGCTGATAGCCAGAAACCGGTCCTTGGATGCTTGATTCCGGTCTGGGAAAGACATGGCTTGGTAGTTCGGACTGGACTGTTCCCAAGAGGCACAGGGTCAGAGCTGATTTGCATATAGCCAGTGTCTAGCCCAGGGTGGCGTGGAGTGCAAAAAAACGATGGATTTAGGCCCAGATCCTTGTACTGGGGTGAATGTATGACATTGTTCTACATTCTGTCCATCAACTGTGTTTTTTGCAATTTCCAACTAATTATGGGGCATATTATCAAGCCTGGGCGATAAAATTATCGCCTCTTTATCGAAAGGAAACTGCCGATAAAGTGGCGATAATGGGCTTGATAATATGGTCTATAGAATTCCAATCGAAGCTCATGTTAAATGTGAAGGACATCTAACATGAGCTTTGATTGGAATTCCATAGAGCATATTATCAAGCCCATTATCGCCACTTTATCAGCAGTTTCCTGCTGATAAAGCGGCAATAATTTTATCGCCCAGGCTTGATAATATGCCCCTATATGTTCTGCATGTGAGACAAGCCTACACTTCGGCTGGATGTGTTGAACCTTTTGTATATGTGAGTGACGTTTGTGCTGTTCATGTCTAGGTGTGAAAGAAGCTTGCATATTCTCCTCATAGGAGTGACAGAATACAATAGTCTATTCCCAGCATATTCCGTGCATGCTAACTTTACGAGGACATATAGCACTGCAGTCTGCACTATCCACGTTCACTTATCCTGATGCCATCATGACTCTATGCATCAGTTTTATGAGAATAGTTACCTTGAGAAAAAGTATTCATGTGTTAGGTACCTGGTGCAGAATTAATTTCAAATCAATTTGAATATAGTTTTCTTTTGTAACTGAAATGGAAAACATACGATTTAGACTTGAAGGATTTAGGTCTTATTAAGCGTGCTCCGCTGCAGCCTATATAAGGAAGAGAATGGAGGCATAAAACTTGTAAAATCTAATTTTTAAATAAATCGTGCCATTGAATATTAATGCAGCTGCACTGGCTAGCATGGCAGTTTCCAAACAAGCTTCTGCCACATAAAATTATACCTTGGGGCTTTGTTTGAGTCACCGGATAAATATACGTCTGCTCAACTCCATTATCCTCAAGCACTGGAATTTCGGTTTATGTGGAGAAACAGTTTAGCAGGTCTGAATTTAAAGGGAGTGTAAGATCAGAGAATGCCACAGCAGGATCTCAAAAGTCGTTTTATCCCTGTTAGAAGCACGTCGTTATTTAAAACATGAGGACATATTTACATGAAAATGACGCAGCACAGTGCCGCAAGCAATTTTGCTATACCGAGGTGCATCATTTTCGAAACGCAGGGATGTGCCGTATTAACAAGAATGTGGCAGACCCCTGTGTTCACCCCTGCGCTGCATCTAAAACAGCTGCCTAGAATCAATGCAGGTATCCTTGCACCATAGTGCAAGGGTGACTACTTTGCATGGATTAATGTGTTTGTACAGGAAGGAAAACCTTCCTGCACAAAAACAATCATCAATGGTGTTCTGCTCCTTCTATGTGTGCTGCCCACACATAGAAAGAGCAAAAAAAGAAGAGAAATAATAGTATTTTTCCTCGTTGCACCACATTAACAACTCCTTTTAAAAGGTACAGCCTCGGATTTACAGATCCTTGTCAAACTGGAGCAGTGTCAAAAAGCCATGGGTGTTGCTGGGAACACCCAAAGCAACACCCATTGCATGCCCCTTTACCGCAGAAAACTACGTTGCAGAAGGCCTTATTTACACTTCTGTATTAAGCCACGCAAAGTGGCTTAGTAGGGCCTTGTAAATATGGGCTAACATAAAGTGCAACATGAGAGAGTAAAAAAAAGTGACACTCCAGTGGTAATAGGGGCTTGTAAATATGTTGCCCCAGCTTCTTCACACCCTGAGTAACTCTTCCGGGTTGATTGAAGCATCGAGGTGCTGCCATTGGTCCACCATCAAGACATCATGCTCACTAGGAGTTTTGCTTTCCAGTGTGTAGACAGAATTATATGGCTGTGAAGCAGCTGAGGTCCAGTAGTAGTGGGCACAAGCTTTCTGGTAGTTCTACTGCTGAGCTAGTGTCTTGGTCCACAAGGTCAGTCTGTCAGAACACAAAGATGGGTGTTTTGAAAGTCCCTTATTCTCCCCATTCTTACCCTGGTGAGTGACGCTGTGATGCCGAGTCACTAGTTTAATCAGTTCTACTAAGTCCAAGTGCAAAATAAATCACAGAAATGTCATCTGAGGCCATGGTATGTTCCAAGCATTAGTGTGGAATGAAGAAAGCTGAGTACCTCTGATTGATTGTTAGTAGAAGGCAGACATGGAATAGGCATCATTCTGAAAAAGCAACGATTTTTAATGTTCTCTAGCTAACACCTCATGAATCCAATAAAGAAGACCTACATCTGATGATACTTTGGGGCATATTTACAAGGCCCCTGTGCCACCGGAGCATCACTTTTTTTGACACTCTGGTGGTGCACAATGCTGAGCTATAGTCACAAGGCCAAGCAAAGCCACCCTGCATTGCTTTTCATGGACTTGTAAATATGGCCCCCTTTCACACATTATTCTGCGTGAAAGGGCCGCTCCATGGATGTTGCTGTGGGTGTTCCCACCCACCAACAATGGATTCTGAAGCATTCCCAGATATGCAAGCTTTCGCAAACCTTGGATTAAGTCAGATTCTAATGTCTCCCCAGGGGAGGCATTGAAGTGACACAATGAGAAGGAATACCGTTCTTCCTCCTTGTTTTTTGCTCTTTCTTTGTGTGCTGCATTCTGCAGGACACATAAAATGAGGAAAACGACATCAATTATTGTTTTTGTGCAGGACGTTATCCCACCCTACACAAAACCAATAATACCTGCAAACCCAGGCACCCTTGCAGACCCTTGCACCATGGCGCAAGGGTGCTTACGTTGGTGCTAGGCAGCCATTTGTCTAGCCCTGCACTTTCCTAATGACGCAGCTCGGTGCAGCAAGATGTTATTTTCTAGTAAATGATTTCCCCCTATATTTCATAGCTGTGATTATTATTTTCCTCCACTAGCAGACATACCATAACACAGCTCTTATCCAATTTTCCACAACTAGAGAGTAGAAAAATCAATGCAAAATTCTGGTGTGGTATTGTTATCACTTCAAAAATAGACCTCATTTATTGACAGAGCATTAAAGAAATAACTGCAGTTGTGTCTCACCAAATTGAAGTAATGACATGACTGTAGTTACCTGTCCTTGCATCTGAGTCATAGATGAGAAACTATAGTTCCTACTCTTTACTAATGGTAGGCACATTATATTTTCTCTAAGCCTATGCAGGGAAGGGCAGTAACATGGAAGATTGGTCAACATACACTGTATGCCTCAGGTCCGGCTCTTTTCAGGGCCCCTTACTGCCTCATCTAAACGTATTTATATATGGTAAAATCATGTCCATCCTGCTTTTAATAAATACTCATGTGGAGGCAGGTAGCATCAGCCACCAGAATGTGGTGCCAAATGCTGTTGTTCACTCTAAATTTGTACCAGAACATGTTTTTATTCTGAATGATGATACCAGGAAACTAAAGAGAGACCTAGTAGGGGGAAGGGGGGGGGGGGGGGGGGGCGGTGGGGAACGCTAGAGAGCCCGGCAGCAAGATGGCCAATACTTAACGAAGCTGTGCCAGCCAGGGAGATTAATCCACCATCATCCCTGTTACCAGAGGGGACACCAATCCTTCCTTGATGCCAATACTCATCCTGGCGGCTCCCGGTCAGGGTGAGCCCTTTCATTCTAGGACTGGAGCTGCTCAGCGGGGTATTCTGCACTGCCGACTGGGCCTAATTGGGCCCTGAGAACTGCATTGCGGGATCTTGGGATTGTCCCACTTCACTGGTAGGCACAACTCATTCCTCTGTGGCCCCAGGACTGGAAGCTGCTGAGGCCAGGCCAGAGGTTGCGCTGCCCCATCTCAGTGTTATGTGCTGCAGGGCTCCTGGGCATTACCCACCTGGATCTGGGTTGTAGACAGCCTGGCTTGGGGGTCCTTCCTCCTGGCTGTCTGACTCTGCCCACCTGTTCATGGTTGGGGGACAGGACTATGGCTTGGCCTGCTTTGCCTGAGAGGTGGAGATGCGTTGACCCCTTTCGTGTGAGTGAAAAGCGGGGCCGGCCGTGCTCTGGGTTCTCCCTTTGCTGGCAGCCACCCTAAAATATAGTGGCCATGAGGACTCAATGGGCAAAAGCAACAACAAAGACACCAAATTTTCATTTGAAACTCAGCATCTTACATGGACTGCAGAACCAGAAATGGAGAGTTATAGGCAGGAAAAATTGAAACTGAGAATGCCGCCCATGCCCAAGACACCCTTCGAGTCTGTGTTTATGGATCATAAGCCCAGCCTGACCTCCATAGAATGAAAAATTGGCATCCTCACTAATAGATTTGACCTCCCCAAGGGAAAGGTTGATAAACATGAGAAGCGTATTGACCAACTAGTGTGCCAAACATCTGATGTTGAAGATAGTCACACAACCTCTGGAGAACAGCTTTTGTGCATGGAAAAGTTAATGTAAATTATCAAAAGCAAAAAATAAGAAAGTATGTTCCTGACTAAATATTCTCTGCATTGTTCGGATTTCAGATTCTACTGCTTGGACAAGATGGAAGCCTATGTCGAAACCATGCTGAAAGTGCAGTTTGGTGATGACCTTCCCCATTGTTTATAGTTGAGCATGCACAACTTTCCCTGGGTCTGTGCCCAACTTCTGGGGTCCCAGCATGTACCATGGTGACCCGGCTTTTGAACTATAGCAATAGGGATAATATCTTACGTTTGGCCAGGGACCGTCATCTTCTTGTAACCATTCTTCACCTTGGCAGTCCAGGCTGCATGTCAGGAATTTCTGCCTGCCAATGGATCCACCAGAAAATGTATGTCACCTGCATCAATTTCAATGGGAGAATGCACTACTTCACAGACCCCAAGGCCACAACAAAGCTTGCTCGCAAACTGGCTTCTTCACCTGCGGAACAGTCGCCCTCTCCCGGGGTGCCAGTTGTGGCCACCTCAGCGACAACAACTAACTGCTCTCTGTCAACTTTAATATTGCTGCAGCATGGAGGCCATGGAGCCTAGGGTAGGGGCCTGCCGGTTGCCTGTGCCATCCCTGTACACTGTTGTCTGTCGGCAGAGAACTGGCCGCAATTGGGGGTGCGCCCTTTATGCTACTATGCAGTGTGGGAACAGTGCATGTGACTCCCCCTTATACTGTACCTTCTGGAAGTGGCTGGGGTGTTCGTTTGGTCATCCTGACGCGTACCTGGGATGATTCCCTTTGCACCTTATGTTTGTTGGAATGCTCTTTCGGATGGGGGGTGGGTGCTAGAAATTCAACTTATTGTAAGAGTTGAAGTGGGAGGGAGGTGGAGTGTTACGTGATGAGTTTATTGTTTGTTTTTTAACAGATGTTGGCTTCCCACTAGTCACACAGTCAATTCTGCTACAGTTGTGTCTATTCCATACAAGATATATTCCACAACATGGGACATTACAAATTTCGATAGATGGCCACTATCAAGTGTCTAACCTGGAATGTAAGGGGCCTCAATAATCAGCATAAAGCACGGTTGGTGCTTGCGTACTAGCAAAAGACATCAAACTGACATATATGTTGCAGGAACTGCATCTGACCGATGGGAGCCGATCCCGACTGTGTGCGGCTGGGCCACCAAAACACATCTCTCAATCTACTCATGTACTCATCCATAAACGCTTACCTTGAAGCACGTGCCAGGTGTTGTGCGATACGAGTGATAGGGCAGATTTGTTATCCTGGCAGGGACTCTATAGGGTCACCCTACAATATTACCCTTGGTTTATGGACTTAATGTGGATTACTTAGACTTTTTTGCAGAAGTCTGGCAGCTGACAGCCAACATGAGCCCAGGAGCAGTGATTTAGGGCAGTGACTTCAATGTGATAATTGATGATCATCCTGATTAGTCCAGCAATACTCGTTGGCCACATGTGGGATCCGCCGTACAGTTGTGTACTCTCATAATAGAATATGACCTTACAGATATGTGGTTGCTGCGACATGGCTACAGCACAGAGGGAATATGTATTGCCTCCCCACACAACACCTGGTCCAGAATTTATTATTGGCTAATCACCAGGGACGTGGTGAATTGGACCTCAAATGTTACACACCTTTCCAGTACTTTATCAGACCTTGAACCCGTCTTATTGGAGCTAAAACACCTCAGACCTTGGAGCAAGAGCTTTCTCTTGGAAAGTCCGCCTTAATGTTCTCAGAGACAAGTTGTTCAGATCTGAAATCAGAACTGCCATTCTGGATTACTTTCCACATAATAAACGCTCATTTGACTCCCCTTCCTAGCTTTGGGAAGTGTTTAAGGTACTGATCCGTGGGGAATGAATTGCCAAACAATCCGGTGTACTTTGCATGCTGCGGAGGGAACTTACTCAATTAGAGATAGACATTTGTTCACTGGAGCTTAATTTTCTTTTGCCTCTGGGGACTCCAGCATGCTGGAAACTAGGGGCCTTATTTATGAAGGACTTGCACCGCTGGTGCGTCACTTTTAACATGGGAAAAAGTGGCGCATCGGCGGCGCAAGTCCTTCATAATTAAGGCCCTATGTGGGGCAAACTATTGGAAAGTGAAGAGGCAGCAATCTCGGAAAATCGTTACCTTGGTAAGGAGGTGGTAGCTCGGCCATATGGAAAGAGGGCAGGGCGGGGAAAACACTCTCCAGACTACTCCATAAGCCCTGGGCCAGTGACCTCATCACTGAGCTGGTAGATGACGGGCAGGATACACATACATTTCCCTATGCCATTTGACGTGTCATGGCCACGTTATACACAAATTTGTATATCCTAACACTTTAACATGCTCCTGCTACCCTGAACACAAACATTGATTCTATCAAACACTCTGTCTTCATAATGTGCACTACTACTAGATGCACCTTTTACAATAGAGGCTATTGTGCAGATTATTCAAAGCATGCCGGCATACAAAGCGCCAGGCCTAGATGGATTAAGTTAGGCATTTTGTAAAGAATATTCTCAAAGTCTAGCGCTACACCTTCTGGAAATGTATTAGGATTCTCTGCTGTGTGGTGTACTACTGCCCTCCCTCTTGAAGGCTCTCATTGTAACTGTACTGAATGCAGGCAAATCCCTTTGTTACTGAAAATCTACAGACCACTATATACCATTCATGTGGATAACAACATTGTGGCCAAATTGATAGCCTCTTGTCTTCTCCCCTTGCTCCAAACCATTTTCTTTCCAGACCAATCTGGCTTTGTTCCTGGATTATTGACAGTGCATATTTATGCACTCTATTTGCACTCCTTCACTCCATTTATTCCCCACCTCAGCACTACAGCAGTTTTGAGTGATGCCATCAATGAGTTCAACTCACTGAAGTGGCCATATCTGTTCCACCTCCTGTCCTGCAATGAAATAAGCAGTAACTTCCTGTGCCTCATTCAATTGCGTTATACAAAAATGACAGCGTGTTTGCATGTCCATGGTGTGATTACACCCCCCTTTACAGTCTCAAGGGCCACCCTTCAGGGATTTCCCCTCTCACCCATTCTCCTTGCTTTTGCAATGAAGCCCCTGGCTGCTCAGTTACATCAACACCTTTCCTATTGAGGGCTGGCATTTAGCCTTTTACATTTTGTTCTCCATCTTCACTTATGATGTCACCCTGTATGTTTGAAACCTTCAAAATAATTTCACTCCTACTATCAGGGAAATTATCCGTTTCAGTGGCTATGCTGAGATAACCATTAATTCAATCTGTATCATATTTCCACTGACTTCAGTCACAGAACTCTTTGAGTCTGATTATCTTCTACAATCGACAGAGGCATCAGGCTGATACTTTGGAGTCTGGTTCAGTCAGGACATCAATGAACTCTGTGAGCGAACTGTTGTAGGTTTATGACATGGTTGGAGGACTGCATACCAGTATGGACAAAGCTGCTACTATCACTTGCGGGGAGAGTTACTATTGCCACAATGGTGTTGATCCCCAAACTTGTGTATCTATTCATTAACCTTGCACTTCTGCTTATTGTTACTTTCAAAGTCACCTCAGCTCCAACCCAATCACCTTAATATAGGTGGGCAAATAGCCCCGGATGGTCTGGGAAGTACTGAGTGCCAAAGAAGCCTCCTGAGGTGCGGTTTGATGTGAGGGCAGAGTGGAAGGTCAAGTATTAGTCTTGAAGCTGAGTTCTCCCACACATCCCCTGAACATGATCAAATAGCACCCTGCATGCTGCTCTATACAGGCCCCTAGATTCCCTCATGCTAAGATTGCTGCTGTGGCATGCACTATATGGGCATCAGATAGACAGAGAATGTGTGCAGGGCTTGATTGCTTGCAGGTCCTGTCCATAAGACTTGTGGGTCACCCTTTGCTCCCTGCCTTTGATGACACCTGCGCGCATAACCGCCAGAGAAATCTACAACTCCGCACCTTTGTTGATATATATCTATACAATTTCTTCAATTCCCTGCAATGTTTACTCGATGATCCGACCCACACACCTCTAGATTTACTTACCTACCACCAATTGTGTGCTGAATTCCAAGCCATGCACAGCACTTTTCCAACAGCCCTCCCCAACCTCTCATGCCTTGGAATTGCTGCTCACAAACCCATCCTCATACAAATGCATCACTTGACTCTATGCAGGAAAGGGCCACAGTGAGCATTCCCCCAAGCCAGCCGCCTGGTCTTCTAACCTGGACCGCTCTCTTACTGAGGAGTAG
Source organism: Lissotriton vulgaris (assembly GCF_964263255.1). NCBI lineage: Eukaryota > Metazoa > Chordata > Amphibia > Caudata > Salamandridae > Lissotriton > Lissotriton vulgaris. Next base: position 1,114,211,711 of record NC_141687.1, read on the forward strand.
CGGTACTACTGCTGCACTCAATCTAGAGCCCTCTCCCTGAACTACAGACTCAGACTAAATAATTTAAAATTCTTGCTTAGTGTGTATCGCACCTGTAGGAAAGTACGGTATGCTTCTTATGGTTACCCTCACTTTTTGCTAAATGTGATACTGTTTTTGACTAGTCTGACTGGGATCCTGCTAATCAGGACCCCAGTGTATCTGCTTTCTCCTTAAACTGTTATGCTATGTACTTAGGTACACTTCAGATTGGATACTGGGGTACCCTTGTCAGTCCCTAGTATATGGTAGCCATGTACCCAGGGCATAGGTAACCCAGAGGCCTCCCATGGGCTGAAGCATGTATTATGCCACCCACGAGAGGCCATGTAAAATGGAACTACAGGCTTGCCATTGCAGCCTGTTTAAGTAGGTGCATGCACCATTTACTTAAGAGATAGGTTTACTATATCTAAGGGTCACTGCATTTAAAACTTATAAGTCACCCATCTAGCAGGTCTTTACAATCCTGAGAGCAGGGTGCTTGGTTCTAGGTGAGAGGGTGCCACTGCATGAGCAGAACACCCCTGCAGCCTATGGAGTCCATTCTCCCGGGTTGTCAGTGAGGCAGCCATTTACAACATTGAGAGAGGCATTTTGCCACTGCATGATGACCAACTCTAAAATAGCTAAAACAAACCCTACTGTGTTTGGTGTCAAACATGTTCGAATCATACCCCCGCACAGGTAACTGATGTGGGAGGTATGATTCCACCCCTCACAAGCAAGTTTTGTGGGGTCCTTGGGGTTCCCGGTACCAGCTTTCTAGTCCCGGACAGCACAAAATGGTTGCTGCTGACCAGAGACACATTTCTGCCCTCCTGCTGTCGAGCCAAGCTTGAGCAGGGGAAGGCAGAACAATAGGTATCCTGTCACAGGGAGGTGTGACCACCTCCCAGACAGGATTTAGTGTATTAGGACTGGGTGGGTGCGCTTGCCAGTTATTGAAAGTCTGTACGAGAGGCACAGTTGGTGTCCCTGTGCATAGTTCTGTTCAAACTAGTCTTGGGAGCTGTTGGCTCCAGCTCTGGCACATAACTGGACAAAGGGCATGGTGGTAACCGCCTCACTGTCCAGACCCTCCCCTGGGAGGGTGCCCTGAATCCTTCCAACCCACTCCCTTGGGTACTTAAGGGCTTACCTGGCTGTAGGACCTTAGATTCGACGTGGACAAGATTTCAAACCAGAAACCACTGAACTTCAACCGTCTGGACACTCTAGAGTTTGCTGGATTTCGATTGGGCCCAACTTCTTCTCCCTCTCAGTCTGAAGCATCGTCTGTGCCCGTGCACCATACAGGATCTGTGCAGGACCTGTGGAGCATCAAGGACAACTGAAGATATCTCCCTTGGAGTGAAGAAGCCACTCCACTGCATTCTCAGGCACCGCAACACTGCTGTCTGGTCTGCTGATCATGAGCTCCCTTGAAGCCTGAGCTCCCTCTCACTGAGTTTGAGGTCAGAATCCCTTGTGGGGGCTGTAATACCTGAACCCCTGGGCACTTTGTACATGTGCAAGTGCATATGCTTGTTGGACTTTCCCGAACAAGTGTATTGGGCTCTGAGTAGCCCCAACCTCTGGTACCATTCCTACCAGGAATTTTGACCTCCTTGCCCTGAGTGCTCTATGGGGCTGTTGTTTGGTGAAATTGCTCGAGGTCCTCTAGCGACTCCTGTGCCCCTGGCCTGTTGGTCCATTTGAGGGTCAACTTTGCTTTTTTGGGCTCCCCTGGTTGCTCTAGTATTGCCCTGACTCCCCTGTGTTTAGTGAGTTTCCTGGAACATGCTGGTCCGAACCGTGCACATCCTTGACCTTCAGCAGGGGTTGCCGTTCTCAAGGCTTGTTGGTGTTCCCACCGGACACCGATCCCCCAGCACTCTACATCCTTTGTGTGATAGCTCGTATCCGGCTCCTGGTTGTCCTCAATGTCTCCTGGTCCTTGTGGCTGCAGAGTCAACGACTCTATCAACAAACCTGAAGCACCCAACATCAGTGGGCCTTCATCTACCGAGCCCCTGGTCACTCCTAAGTGACCCAGACTCTGTCCCATCTGCTTTCAGGCACTCTTCAACAACATTCCACATTTTGGATTCCAAGGGACACTTTTCTTCCTTCCAGCAGCAGCTCTTTTTGAAAGTCCTCCATTGGGTTCGATGGTGGTTTCCGACACCACTTCAGACCTATGCACCCGGCTTCCCTGGGATAGGTAACTTGGGTACTTCTGTATGCACGGCTGGGGTGGCTCTCCAACCTCATATCTTCCATGAGGTTTCTTCAAAGTACACTGTGAAGGATCCTTCAACTCTAAAAATTCAATTGCGACTTTTCCATAGAATTGTACGGAGCACGTGGCCGTGTTCCCACATTGCACCTGTCCTCCGTAGGGTCCCTCTCTACTGACCTTGGGTGGTTCCTTGAGGACCCTGTGATTCTACGTCCGCTCAACACTATCTTGAATTGAGTCGTGGTCCTTACACCACTTTCTTAGTATATGGTTTGCCACACACTGTGTATTAGTGCTATTTACTGTCATTTCTGAGCTTAAGTAATGTGTGCTTTGTGATTCTTTCTGTGTAGGAGATACTGTGTCATACAAGTGTTATATTAATAAATACACATTTTTTTAACTAATTTGGGGTTCTCCTTTCATTTAACCAAAACTATAAGATTGCATTCTGGTAAAACAAGCTGCCTGGCATTCCTTCAAGACTAAACCTGAAGGCTGCTCTCCACAGCTATCACTTGGATTGCTTTCTAGGGTTATCTTTGACCTCCTAAATCACCATAAGGGTTGTCTGGACAGGTGCAAGGTGTCCACTTTAGTAAGTGGACAGCCTATACCTGGTTAACTTCTCACAGCACCCCTACACATATGTAGATGGTGGGACTGGCCAGTTAGGTGGATGTGGCCTAACAGCTAGGGCGGTCAATCTTAAATTTGGGGAACCGGGTTCCAGTCGCGGGAATGACACTCAACAATCACTTAATCTTCCCGTGCCTAAGAAAAATGAATGTGTGCTTGTGTAAATGCAACTGGTGCAAGCGCTCAGATACCCGATACCTTTGGGTCAGGTTCGCGCTACATAAAACTCAGAGAAAAAGAAAAGAGTGAGGTATGTCCCAAACTGAGTGCAATGAGAAAGGTTGTGAAGGGGGTCATAGCTTGGTCTCAGCAAAGATGGTCACTTGCTATTTTTCCCCGTCTTGTACTGCTCTTGCATGTCCGGTATACAATGCCCTAGATGAGCTTTCTCTACCTGCTATGACCTGGACACGTGACTGATGTTGTTCTTGGACCGAGAGAGTACTCGCTTTCAGGCGAATTGGAGGGAAGCTGCCCCTGTGAAAGGCCTTCCATCACACATGACCCGCCCTTCTGCTCTTGGGCGCTTTAGCTTCTCCTCGGCCTTGACGGAGGCTTGGCGCCCATACCGCCTCCTCTCTGCAGCAATTTGCTAATTTGGGAACCTAATAACATATGCCGACAGATATGGTTGTGAAATGTGCATTAGCAGTACAAACTCCTGTACCCTGAGTAGCGGCCATTTGGCGCTAGAGGGCATGAACGGGCGAGATCAGAAGTGGAAAGCAGGCTTTCGCAACCGCATCTTGTAAAGACAAGAGTCAATCAGCGAGCTGCCAATTATCTTCAATTAATTGAATGTGCCATGGTTAGCTTAGCAGCTGAAGTCTACGTCCCCTGTTCCCATTGTAATCTTAGCCGATGCAAGATTTCTAGCGAAATATAAACAGGATTTCACCTGGAAGCCGCAACATGTAATCTGCGCCTGGAGTTAACATGTCTCTGAAAGCAGCAGTCGTGTACGTCTAATGCGACAGTACAAACAGTTTACTGCAAGGATTCGGGGGCAGATTTATGATAACTGGCGCATCCCCAGGGATGCGCCAGTTATTTTGCGCCGCTGCTCCGCCACCCAAGGTTCGCCGCATTTACAATGCGGTGCACCATGGGGCAAAAACACCACAGATGCGTGACGCATCTGTGCCGTAAAGGTGGCGCATTGCTGGACTTGCGTCGCAAGCGCGACGAAGCTCCAGCAAGGCTTGGGGGTGCCCCATATTTACAATGCTGCGTCAAGACCTACGCCTGCTTCAAGCAGGCACAGGGTTTTGACGCAGCATTGGCCAGAAAGTGACTGAGTGAAATCTTATAGATTTCACTCAGCCACTTTTGAGAGGCGCACCTGCCCGGAAAGCCCACCCTGCGCCGGAACGCCCACAAATGGTGCAGGCCTTTACAACGTGATGCATCTGCCTAGATGCGTCACGTTGTAAATGGGTCGTAGGGATGTGCCACATTTACGCCGCAGTTGCGTGACGCAAACGTGGCGCATTCCCAACATAAATCTGCCCCAAGTGTTGGAGACGCCGGTAGAACAGCAGATGGAGATTACAGCCTATGGGGAAGATTAACCATGGGCAAATACACAATATTCACTATTCATTCACAATACAGTTCTCGTATGATTATTTATTGCTATTTTCTTAACATGATGAAGTCACAGTATGATGAAAGAAAAAGGTCTCTTATTATTAGGGACACCAGTTGAATGGAACAGGCACCTTCTTATAGAAAGGCATAATTTCTTAATCTTTTCCTTTTTAAAAGGCTTTACTTGTATCCATGTCCAGACGACTTTAGCTGGAGACATTGCTGATTGGTATATACATACTCCCAGGAAGATAGCTAGAAGTACGGATGTGCACTGGATGCTGATTTGGGGGTAGGGAAGAAGATGTAAGTGTACAAATGCCTTCACAGTATCAAGAAGTGGTACCAGGATGTGAACTTAATATTAGATGAGCCACCATATAATGTTGTGTACAGAAGAACAAAAGAGGATGCTAAGGTTAACCTAAGGATGCTCATCTAACAGTGAAGCTGACATGTTAAAATGAACAGCAAAATAGTTTGTGTGCCATAAGAGGAATACCAAGTACCTTCTTGGGTACCATAAGTAGGGCCTCTTAATAGGATTACAGGTACCTGTCCTGTCAGAATGTGGTAAAAGGCATGAACACAGTTACCAATTTGTGTTTCAAAATGATTTTTCAGTGTCTTCCTGTAGTTTGGTTTGTCAGGTTAATGCATTCGTGTGTTTTGTGTTCAATATACTTAGCTTATGAAGTCCCCATATTGTGATGTGGGGATACTAGACGGCAAGAGTCGATGTTTTCAGCTAGGATCCCAGCATCAAAATGCAGGGATGAAGAGTTTTTCCTCCCTGGAAATGGGAATAAGGCTGGACTCAGGAATACCGTATAATTCTGTGTTCTTCAAAATTTTATGTAATATAACGGGCCTAAATCCGTACCCATATACCAACTGCTTGGATTAGGTCGTAAATGAATGAGGGCTTTGTTGGGGCTCATTGTGTAGGGCAGAAGTCACAGCAGATACATGGAAATCTGTGTAACATTTGCAGCTCTCTCAATTGTTCAGGAGCTGGGCAGGCAGCAGCCAGTTGCAGCAGTTAGACATAGCCCCCGCAATATCGCACCAGATCTGGTTCTGGTATGCCTGGACCAAGAACTACTAGATACTTAGGGGCCCATTAGGATGTAGAGCGGATCTCCACCGCCCGCATGGCGGTGGCGATCCGCCCTACATCCTAGCCCGCCCGCCACGCTAATGACCCCCTTAGTTTGTGAACCCTGTAAAACTGGGCTTAGTGACAGCGGTGAAGTCAGAACGGCCTGCAACAGTATCCCCTCTAGGAATATCACTTAGGCTTTAATATTATTTTATTCCAGGCTATATATTAATTATACCCTTGCCCTGAGAAGCATAATGCACAATGTGCCTTCACCTCTCTTTTTATTAGATCTAGTGCTGGCCAGAACTCGTGTAATTTTGTGTAGCATAATTACACAAAAGTATGTGTGATGACGCAAAATGCATCTTGCGCTCAAAAATTACGGCAAAGAGTCCATTCAGGTAAATATTCTACTCGAAAATGTAATTTTGAGTTGATTTCTGGCTTCTGGCATTCAAAACACTCCTGTTTTCATTTTAATTTGTAGTTTTCCACTCCAAAATTACTTAATTGTGTGCTGGCAAAAAAAAATCAACCTGAAATGTTTGTTGATTGCATGTTAAAGGAACTGCCACTCAAGTTCAATACATTGTTTTTCGTGTCCAGATTTGTAGTTTCATACTCAAAAATTGCCAGAACAGTATGCTCGGATACAAAATCTACCTAAAATGCTGTTCAGTTAAAAAAATTATCCAAACATTGCATCTTACAATAAAATCCCCCCAGAATGACGAAATATATGGTAATGGCATAATCTCAGTAATTTCGCGTACATTTTGTTATACAAAATTATCCAAATTACACCAATTACTCCGGAGTGATTACAATTTCTCTCAGGCCTAATTGGAAGCGTTGGGAAGGTAGAATAACGGCAAATAAACTATTTGGAACTAAGTCACAGCGTTTGTGATAGGATTAGTGACAAACTGATGCGTTGCCTCAATGATAAGGGTTGCAGGAGCATTTATCTGAATTATAAAAAGGGGAGGCATACACATTCATTAAAAATTAGGTTTGATAGAATTCATTTGACATACATTATCATCCAGAACTGAGTAATATGACAGGAAGCCATCAATTAAAGAATATCAGAAAATGGAGGTGAATTTTGAGACGGACAAAAGAAGATAGCTTCAAATTGTCCTATGTTTTTAAGCCAAAGTAGAGAAAGGGATAAAGAACAGTTCATGAAGGAGCAATGGGTAAAAAAGCTAAAGCAGTGCTCTTAAAATCTCTAAAATTATAATGTTGGTGCTAAATGATTCATTGGCATTGTAAAGTCCCTAACAGTAGTATAAGTTGAGATATCGTCATCCACAATATTCCATTAATTATTTTTGTTGTTTATCTAGGATAGTTAACACAAGGAAGGTGCGTCACTAAAAAAATATAACAAAAAAGATGGATTGATTTTCAAATATTAAATATGAGAATTCAGCCATCCAGTGGATGCTGACACACAGGGTCTGATTGGTGAACAGACATAATATTGAGTTTTAAATTTCAAACAATAGAAGTATCGAGTTTTAAATATAGTTTTTGTTAATATCGAAGTCAGTAATATTGTTTGCAAAAATATATCGTTTTTAATAATATCGAGGTTTATATTAGTGTTATGTATTTTAGTATGTATTTTATATGTATGTGTTCTATATTTTTTGTTATGTATTGTAGTTTTTATTTCAATATATTTTTTTAATTTTTTGAAGTAAGTAATTTTTTTTCTAAAGTAAATTAAGCATTTTAGTACCATAGCGGGTTGTGGGTTTATAGGGGAAAAGGGTGGGAAGTAATTTAATTATAGTAAATTAAATAATACTTTGCAGAAATTATTAATTATTTTCAATACAATTTTGCATTTTAGTTCCGTAGTGGGTTGTGGGTTTATAGGGGGATAGGGTGGGAAGTAATGTATTATAAGTGAGTAATTATTCGTTTTTATTTATTGGTATTGAAAATAAATGTATTGTTAATTATTTATTAATTGGTAATACATTTTTATTAATGTATTAATTGAGAAGTTTAATAATTGTGTTAAAAAAATTTCGACCGGGTGTTGGGTTTATAGGGGAATAGGGTGGGAAGTAAATTAATTATAATAAAGTAATTAATGAATTTTTATTTATTGGTATTGATAATTAATGTATTGCTAATTAATTAGCAATTGGTAATTACTTTGTATTAATTGATTAATTTTGTTAATTTATATTTGGAGTGGGTTGTGAGTTAAAGGGGAACAGGATGGGAACAAATGTAATGTTATTAAAGTAATTATTAATTTTAATTTATTGGTATGCTTAATTAATTTAAACGCAATGAATTATTAATTGGTTATTTAATTTAAATAGTTGTTTAATTGATAAGCATGTTAATTTTAACCCTCTGCTATCCAACACTTTCCCTACTGTTGCACTCACTGGAGTGAAAATAGTAAATTTTACCCCTACACTATCCAACACTTTCCCTACTGTTGCACTCACTGGAGTGGGAATAGTCATTTTTACCCCTACGCTATCCAACACTTTCCCTACTGTAGCACTCACTAAAGCGGGAATAGTCATTTTACCCCCTATGCTATCCACCACTTTCCCTCCTGTTACACTCACTGGAGTGGGAATAGTACTTTCTACCCCTTCGCTATCCAACGCTTTCCCTACTGTTGCACTCATTGGAGTGGGAATAGTAATTTTTACCTCTTTGCTATCCAACATTTTCCATACTGTTGCGCTCTTTGGAGTGGGAATAGTAATGTTAGCCCCTACGCTATCCAACACTTTCCCGACTGTTGCACTTTCTGGAGTTGGAATAATAATTTTGACCTTCAAGCTATCCAACACTTTCCCTACTGTTGCACTCCCTGGAGTGAGAATAGTAATTTTAACCCTTTCGCTATCCAACATTGTCCCTACTGTTGCACTCTCTGGAGTGGGAATAGTGATTGTTACCCCTACGCTATCCAACACTTCTCAACTTTTGCACTCACTAGAGTAGGAATAGTAATTTTAACCACTACGCTATCCAATTCTTTCCCTATTGTTGCACTCTCTGGAGTAGGCATAGTAATTCTAACCCCTATGCTATCCAACACTTTCCCTACTGTTGCACTCACTGGAGTGGGAATTGTAATTTTGACCCCTTCTCTATCCAACACTTTCCCTACTGTTACACTGTCTGTAGTGGGAAAAGTAATTTTTACCCCTACGCTATCCAACATTTTCCCTACTGTTTTACTCTCTGGAGTGGGAATAGTAATGTTTACCCCTACGCTATCCAACACGTTCCCTACTGTTGCACTCACTGGAGTTGAAATAGTAATTTTTACCCCTATGCTATCCAACACTTTCCCTACTGTTACACTCTGTGGAGTGGGAATAGTAATTGTATTCCCTCCAGTATCCAATATTTTGTTCTACTGTTTTTGTTATTGTAGTGTAGCATTTATTTTAAAAAGATTAAAAATATTGTAATTTTTTAATTTGTTATATATATTTTTTATGTTTTTATTCATATTATTGTTGTATGTGTATATATATATATATATTTATAATTTATAAAATGATTCTTAACAATTTATAAGTTATTAAAATCATTATTTATGAATATTATTAAGTAAGTAAGTATATTATATTTTATATGTATATGTCTAATTTATTTTTACATTGTGTGTATTAGTTATAGTTTTTAAACATATTAAAATATTTGTAACTATCTTTCTTTTAATTATATGTATTATTGACTTTATTTTACATTTATTTACATAAAAAAACAATATGTTTAACAACGATATTTTTACCAACGATATTTTTGTGACAACGATATTTGTTTTCTTGATATTTGTGTACTTACCATAATATAGATAATACTTCGGTATTCTGGACATCGATATTCTTGCATCGATATTTCTGTAGCTCGATATTCTGACTGATTACGATGCCGGTTGCGCCGTTCGTCCAACCACCCCTGCAGTGCTCCGATTAGGAATGGTGCAGCCGGGGAAACTCCTCCCACTGTATTATATTGCAACCACTGCTACTGCAGAGCTCTCATGGCCGGCAATGCCCCATTCCCCGGACATGTTGCTGCAAGTGCATACAAATGCAAAAGAATCATGTGTAGTTGTACACATATGCATGAGACATGTGGTGACATGCTTTGTCCACCATGTACTCCTATTCTGGTGTGTGACGATATGTGCACAGTCTCGTAAACGGGGATACATTCCCCGTGAGGACTTACCTGGATTCTGCCACCGACAGAACCTTCTACTTCTGGGTGCAGCTGCCGGGAGACATTGAGGAAGGGATCCATCCAAAACTCCACATGGTAATCGTCATTTCTGATGACTAGAGGCAGATGGTTGGACCTCCGCATTCGGGTCGTCAGAAACCCACATCGTATTCTGGACGTCAGTCGGACCTCCCTGTACTGCCCTATGGCTGCTGTACCTCTTTGACTGCCAACTCGGCAGTTGGAGGAATTGTTGGAGCCCGCGGTCTGTCAGCAGTCGGTCAGCTGTACAGGCTGGATGCAAGGTAATGGGGTTGCAACAACTGCTTCTGACGAGACCTTCGGTGGATAGACCTGCAACTGACAGAATGCGGTCAGACCGGCATTGTTATCAGGCTCATATAGACAGTATGTACTGTTTGATTGTGCTGCAAATGTTCTATGCCTCTTCTCTAGCTAATTTCAAGGTCAGTTTAGGAAGCATAATTGTGTGATGGAACTGCACAAATGTATCCATTTATGTAGTTATTTATTGTATGTATTAAGTGCATTATTGCTCAAAGGTATCCTGGTGCTGACAGAATGCCCATTAGAAATAGTACTGTGCAGCTATTAAAAGAATAGCCAAGTTTTCAGTTTTATCCTTAATTTCAGCAAATTGGTATGGCTTCTCGAGTACCATGGGAGCAAGATCTACTTAGTGGCCGCCTAGTAGGAAAACGGTCTGCCTCATAGGTATGTTTTTTAAATTTCGGGCTTGAAGCAAGAAGCAGGCACAAGTGGAGAAAAGCTTTCTGGATGAAATATATCAATTCAATAGCAAATAGGGCTAATGTCATGCAAATCCAAAAAACAAATGCAGAATTTGTTAAAACTGAATCAGTTTCTCAATGAGAAGCTGATGTAGCGCCCCAAGGTGAATATAGATGTGTAGATGATATGACGGATCGAGTAGTGAGCGTGCTGCTCGTTCCTGCACCAGTTTAAATTGATAGGTTTGAATGATGGAAATCCAAAATACAGAGAACTGACATAGTTAAGGTGAGAACTAATGAACGCCTGAAGAATGGTAAAACGAAAAGATTTTAAACAAAAGACAATGAGGCATATTCTCAAGAACGTGTGATAACCATTGCAACTTCCAACATCGCAGTGTATCGCAGGAAAATTATTTATTTATTTATTTATTTAATTGCTTATATCGCGCCAGAATCGACCCATGAGGTATCTCCGCGCTTTGCTCGCATCAGTACTGAAGAAATATAGGCTTCGTGTGGTACCACAGGGTGGGTTATGCTTCCTGAAACAGAAAAGTTTTTAATGTTTTTCTGAAACACAGATGATTATCATTGTGTCTCAGGTTAGATGGAAGCTTGTTCCAGATGGTAGGGCCTATAAAGGATAGAGCACGTCCACCTTGTCTGACTTTTTTAATGGTGGGGATTTCCAGTAGACATTGGTTGCTGGAACGTAAAAGGCGTTCAGGTTTGTATATCTGAAGTTTTTGTACCAGATATCTGGGGCCTTGCCCATAAAGGCATCTGTGCACTAAGCAGCAGATTTTAAATTTAACACGTTGTCGTATTGGCAACCAGTGGAGATGTCTTAGCAGGGGTTTGGACGGGGTTCTTGCAGGAGCATTTAGAATCAATCTGGCGGCCGTATTTTGGACTACCTGCAAACGATTAAGCGCCTCCTCATTTGCTGATATGAGGAGGCCGTTGCAGTAGTCCAAACGGCTTATCACCAGGGCTTGCACAAGAGTCTTCCTGTGGATGTCAGGGAGCAGAGGGAAGACTCGCCTTAACTGGCCAATTGTTCTAAAACAAGCTCCTGTGACGAAGTTAGCATGCTCCTTTAAACTCAAATTCTGATCAAGTTTCACCCCCAAGTTCTTAACAACTAGCTTTGGGCATGGGACAGGGCCTAGTTCTAAAGGCCACCAGTCGGGGTTAACCAAGCATTCTCAACACTGCAGTACCATGCAATAGTCTCCAGATAATGCGTCAACTGACCGCATTAAAATCAACACCAGACCGCAAAAATGCACAACGCGAACGCAAAAAAAGGTGGGATGAGGCCAATTGCAATAGTTAAATCAGTGAAAACCAGCTACAGGCCTGCAAGTCACACACGTCAGGAGGGAAAAATCACCATAAAAGTAGAAAAAAAACTGATAAACAAATGCCAAACAACAGCGAAAGACAATGGACGTTGCCGGAGCAAGTACGGAGGAGTACCAGAACCGCACAAGCCCACCCGGAGGACCTGTCTGGGACATTGGGGTAAGGAAAGGCCAAGGAGAAGAAGAGTAGGAAGAAGCGCTTCAGTCCTCAGGAAAACAGGATCCTGATAATGGAGGTGGTCAAACACCATTAACAACTGTTCGTCACCTCCACTGTGTCATTGGCAACCAAAAATGGACTATGGCAGTCCATCATGGACAAGTTGAATGCAGTGGGAGTGCTGAAGAGGACAATGGAAGAGGTGCTGGAAAGACATCAAACGCAAAACCAAACTGAAACTCGCCAACAACCAGAAGGCAGCAATGCAGAATGGAGGTGGTAGTCCTGCGCCACAGGAGGAGCCGGACGACATGGAGGAAACGGTGTCCACTGTCATCAGTGGGGAGACAATGACTGGAGTCGGGGGACCTGATACTGCTAAACATAACCGGACACTACAGCAACAGGGTGAGTAATGACCAGGGACTGGGGGAACTGGGGGAGATGGCGACACTGGCACACATGTACAATTGAGCTGAGCACATCTGTGGACAAACCATGCCCCAGACCCCAACTCCCACCAAGAGACCAATGTACCCAAGTATGCAGCATCTCAGCACTGCATACGCACAGAAGGCAAAGGCACATCGAAGAAAAGGGATAATGGGCACCAAAAAAGAGCAGCAGGGGTCACACCACCGAAATGCAGTACACACATATAACATGAAGAGCACAGCAACACTGACAACAATGTGGCACAAACCGCAACACGTCCACAACAGAACACAGGACACAACTGGTGCCGACTGGGTGTAGACACTGGCCAATCACAAGTGGCATTGAAGGGAAATGTGAGATGACTATGTACAAATACAAACACACACACGTCTGTTATCGAAATGTCCACTGTCCCCCTCAAATAGGCAGCTCCTCCCAAACAGCCACAATGTACACAGTCATGCAGCCTGTAGTAAACTTGTACAATGCGACAACACACATGTGAACACATTGTTAAACTGCATCTCCCCTTCACATTGCGGAAGGATAATCAACACCTTCTGCAGAGCAGCCCAACAATCTCTATCTGATGACGAAGAGGACCACCATATCTTCGATTCCTATGCCCTCCAACAGATCATGGAGAGCCTCAGTAGCCCACCTCCAGGAGCAGGGTAGCCCAGTTGAAACAAGGAGACTCCACCCCCTGCACAGACCACACAGCAGGCAACACCCACCACCAAGGCTGACTCCCAGGACCCCCACGAAGAACACATGGCCTTCCAACGCTGTGTGTTAGGATGCCAGGAGCTGCTGGCTGAACAGGTGTGAGTGGGCTTTGATTGCATGGCAGACAAACTAGATGCCATACGTGAGTGTCTAAGTCCCATCAGTGACCACTCACAGTCCCAAACGGACATCCACAGTCCACTCCATGCTCTACAACGAACCATGGCTAACATTGCCAGAGTCCAGACTCAGAGACAAGAATGACCGAATAGTCAGAGTGGCTCCATCGAGCTTGCCGAGGAGGTTGGAAACAAGCGGAGGTTCATGGAGACTATGGAGCGGGCCACTGCGGAAAGAGCGGCTGTCCCAGCTGCACACCTGCGAGTGGTAGCTGGGTTCCTCAGTGACCCCAAAGCCATCTAAAATGCACTGCTGTGACATGGCCTGGCACTGATGCATGCTGCTTCTATCACTACATCCACATTTCCGCCCCTGAAGTGTCAGTGCCACACAGAGCTGGAGAAAGACCAGCACCACCCACATGTGAGGCACAGGCGATTGAAAGCGCCATTGTGGTGAGAAGGAGCAGTAGCATTTATCTCTGTCATATGGCCGGTTTCAGCTTGGTTCTGCCCTCTGCATCATCACCTTTCACTGTCCCCCAATGCACTCTGTGACACTCACTGGACCTCAATCAATCAATCAATCAATCAATCAATCAATCAATCAATCAATCAATCAGGCATGTATTAAACGTGACTACTTACCCATGAGCGTCTCAAGGCACTGAGGGTAGCAGGCTCCAGTGCCTTAGAGGGGGATGTTTGTCGAAGAGCCAGGTTTTGAGGTTTCTTACAAAGGTGGGGAGCGCTGCTGTTTGTTTGAGGTGGAGCGGAAGGGCATTCCAGGCCTTGGCTGTGAGGAAGGAGAAGGTGCGGCCTCCCGATCTGGTTTGCCTTTTGCATGGGACCACGGCGTAGTGGAGCTGGGCTAATCGCAGGGCTCTTTGGGGTGCATAGAAATTGAGTCTGCTGTTCAGGTAAGCTGGTCTGGTGCCGTGGAGGGTCCTGTGTGGGTGTGTGAGCATCTTGAAGGCGATTTTTGTTTTGATGGGGAGCCAGTGCAGTGTGCGAAAGTGCTGGGAGACGTGGTTGTGTTTTGGCAAGTTGAGGACCAGTCTTGCGGCGGCATTCTGGATGTTCTGTAGCTTGCAGGTGAGGTTTTTGTTTATTCTGGCATAGAGTTTGTGGCCGTAGTCTAGTCTGCTGGTGACCAAGGCGTGCGTGACGGTTTTACTGTGTTCTGGGGAGATCCATTTGAATGTTTTGCATAGGAGGCAGAGGGTGAGGAAGCAGAAGGACACGACTGAATTGATCTGGCGGTCCATTTTGAGCTCAGAGTTCAGAATGATTCCAAGTTTGCGTGCGTGGTCCGCGAGGGTGGGGAGGTTTCTGAGGGCTGGAGGCCACCAGGTGTCCTTCCAGGCATTGGAGTTTGGTCCCATGATGAGTACTTCCGTCTTGTTGGTGTTGAGCTGAAGGCAGTTGCTTTTCATCCATTTGGCGACGGCTTCCATGCCTTCTCGGAAGTTGTGTCTGGTGGTGTTGGGTTTGTTGGTTAGGGAGAGGATCAGTTGGGTGTCGTCAGCATATGACACGATGTTGAGTCCGTAGGACGATGGTGGCAAGCGGCACCATGTAGACTTTGAAGAGGGTCAGGCTGAGGGAGGACTCCTGGGGGACTCCGCAGGTGATTGGAATTGGTTGAGTTGTAAAAGAGGGTAGTCTGACTCGCTGTGTTCTGCCAGAGAGGAAGGAGTTGATCCAGTCGAGGGCATTTCCCTGGATCCCTGCGACGCAAAGACTGTGTAATAGGGTGCGGTGGGAGACTGTGTCGAAGGCCGCAGAGAGGTCGAGGAGGATGATGGCTGCAGTTTCACCTTTGTCCAGTAGGGGGATGCGGATGTGGTCTCTTGTGGCGAGGAGGGCAGTTTCCATGTTGTGGTTTGTCCTGAAGCCGGATTGGGAGGAGTCGAGGATGTTGTGCTGTTCGATGAAAGTGGCGAGTTGGCTGTTGATGGCCTTCTCAATGACCTTTGCAGGGAAAGGGAGCAGGGAGATGGGTCTGTAGTTTTTTGAGGTCGGTGGGGTCCGCCGAGGGTTTCTTTAGGATGGGGTTGACCTCGTGGGGAAAGGAGGCAGTTGCCAGGGAGCTGTTGATGGTGTGGCAGAGCAAGGGTGCGATGGTGTTGGTGGCTCTGTTAAAGATGTTGTTGGGGCAAGTGTCCGTGGGGGTTCCAGAGTGGATTGACTTCATTGTTTTCAGAGTGTCATTGGTGGTGGGGGTTGTCCTGCTGTCTATCGTTGGTTTCCGGGATTCTGGGGGTGGTTGGTGTGGGTTCCGTGTGTTGTCTGTCTTCATGGAAGTTGTCATAAATGCTCTTGATTTTGTGGTGGAAGAAGGTGCTGAGTTTGTCGCAGAGTTCTTGTGAGGGGGATGTCAGTCGATTCGCTGGTGGGTTGGGCGAACACCTTGATGATGTTGAAGAGTTCTTTGCTGTTGTGTGTGTGGAGATTCTGTCTTCAATCGCTTCTTTTCTAGTTTTCCTGATAAATTGGTGGTGGGCATTGGTGGTGGCTCTGAAGTTGTTGTGAGATTTGGTGTTCCTCCAGGCTTTTTCGAGGCGGCGGCTGGTGCGTCTGGACTCTTGGAGTATGGAGGTGAACCATCTGGCTTTCTTGGCGTGGGTGTTGTTGGGTTTCTTGCGGGGTCTATGGTGTTGGCGCAGTCAGAGATCCATCTGTGCAGGGTTCGGGCTGCTGTGTTGGGGTCGTCTGTTGCTGCGATGATTGGGGTGAGTTGCTGAGTGAGGAGTTGATCTGGTCCTCGGTGATTCTGGTCCAGTTTCTTAGAGGGAGCAGGTGGTGGTGTCTGTGGGAGGCGGGTGCCCTGAAGGAGAAGTGGATGCAATGGTGGTCGGTCCATGGTGGTTTGGTGGTGTGGCTGAAGGTGATGGAGGTTCCTGTTGTGAAGAGGGGGTCAAGGGTGTGTCCTGCTGAGAGTGTGGGTTTGGTCATGATCTGGCGGAGTCTGATGTTGTGGAGGTTTTCCAGGAGGGATGTGGTGTTGGGGTCCAGTTGGTTGTCGAGGTGGAAGTTGTGGTCTCCCAGGATGTAGTTGGTGGATATGATAGCATGCAGGGAGATGATGCCCGTGATGGTGGTGGAGTACGGTCCACAAAAAAGCACAAAGACAATACTGGGTGATGGGTAATATGTTATTTTATATAAATTCCATCATTTATAAATACCCACACATTGGTAAAATGCTGTCATCACTATGTGACATTTAAAGTGCTACATGATCAAGTGACTTATTGTGCTCAGTGTAAAAATTAGATGCGTATTACATACAGGGTGATAAGTATATGTACAAGGGAGGCTAGGGTGTCTAACAGGAAAAACAATGGCTCTGCTGCTTTATCCAAATTAATCTTTTGCACACAGATTCTTGATCTGGATACAAGCATTTATGCTGTAACTGACTCTAATACGGTTTGATTAGTCCAAAAGGGACATGCAGCAAAGATTTGCCCTCTCATATCGCTTACCAGATTAAAATGCATCGGCCTCCCTGCTCCAACGCAACGTCTTCCGGTTCAAGATACTCACAAGTATTGCACCGGAAGACGTTTATATACATTTTTCAACGTGGGTCATGTGATGCGGATAAGACAAGCTCAAGAATTAAAATAATTATAAAGAAGGATGCCCAGGGATATGGAAATCTAAAAATACGAAATCAGCCTCAGTTCCCCTCGCTGTAAATTAATATTGGGAAGCCGCTGATATTTAGCTCAGGATTAAACTAATATTGTAATGCGGATTGATCATAAATCTGGTAGCCATCTTGGAATGGAAAACACAGTGTCACAATGCCTAGTGTTCCTTGCCTCAATATATCTATAATCAAGTCTCTTACATAGATTTAATGTGTTTAATGTCAGAGTTATATCACAGTTCGCAATAGAAAATATCATCATACATGGAGGAACATAGTTCCTCGTTTATGTCTCACCTAGCGCTGATGGCAGCCATCTTGGAATGACAAAAATGCTTGATGGTTATAAAACCAAGCCACTCTAGGCTGGTAAAGTTGGACATTATTATTGCAGGCTCTTGATACCCATCTTTATTTTATATTTAAGACTGCCCTCACCAAGTCATAAAGGCACTACTTATTAGTTCATCATTTCATGCAAGCCCCTTGTTTCTGAATATCATAGCCATTAGATTGTCATTGGAGGAAACAATGAAAACTGATGGAAGGTTTCCTACAAAAATCACCTGGCCTAATAATGTGGTCAGTAAAAAAATGTCAATAAGAAATTTCAGATTGTTGATACACCTAAAAAGTATGGCCATATCTTAAAGTCACACCGATTATTACACTATACAAGGACTATATTTGCTGTACTCAAATGGCACAATGACTACACACAGACTGGTTACCGCAATGATCTCAATTAGATTCATTTTTCCCAGTCTTCTTTGCTATTGAGTCCCTGTTTGAATGTATTCAATTTGGACATATAAAATTGTTACAGTTTTTTCTTTTTATTGTACAATCACCTCCGCGGACATTCATTTGGATTATTAACACAACACACCATTTAAGATTTTCAATTTTGTGGCACTTATCCATCCAGTGTTCCACCAATGGAACAGTTCTTTTATTGGTAAGTATGGTGGATTTGTGTTCCGTAATTCTAACGTTACTTTCGCTTGATGTTTCTCCAATCTATCCCAGATTACAGGGACATAAGATGTGATTGATAAGGTTTTTTTGTACAGCAGTTAGTAAACCTTTCTAAAGGAATGAGTCACACCATTATGGACAATCACTGCTCATTTGATGATGTTGTTGCAGTTGTTGCAGGAACTATAAGGGATGGTACTGGTGGGCAGGGGAGCATTTGTAATACTCAGTTGTTTGTTCTCATTAACATTCCTATAGGTGTAGACAAGGCAATTTCTGATTGTTCGATTTCGCCGGAAAGAGAATATCAGTTTTTCTAATGTTACCTTACTCTGTGCATTAACTAAATGCAGATTTCTGTTTATGATTTCTTGACTTTGTTATTGATGTTGCTGAAGTTGGTTGCAAAAATTAAAGGCGCTTTCTGTGAATCTAATTTTTCTGTTTTGCTCTCAATAATTGAATCTCTGTTATAATATTTTGCCCTTCTGTATGCTTGTCTGATCAGTTTCTTTGGGTAGTCTCTATCTAAAAAAGTTTTAGTAAATTTGCTGGCACGTAAATTGAAATCCTTCATACTGGAACAATTCTGTCTCACTCTAAGGAATTGGCCAAAAGGGATATTAACCTTTTGGCACGCTGGATGGTTGCTGTTATAATGTAACAAAGTGTTACGGTCTGTCGGTTTAGGAAACAGTTCAACTTGGAAATTGCAATTCTCATTTTGTATCCTAATATTTAAAAAGTCACAACTAGTCCTGCTAATGGATGATGTGAAATGCAAATTAACATCGCCCAAGTTAAGCCAATTGATGAACTCAATCAGGACTTCTCTAGTGCCCTTCCAAAGAAAAAAGACATTGTCAATATATTGGGACCAGTTGGATATATTTTCAAAAAAAGGGGCCGATGTATTGAAAGTGTGTTGAACTTCAAACATAGCAATATATAGACACGCCAGACTAGGAGCACAAGTCGCTCCCATGCTGTTCCCCTTAACCTGTTTAAAAAAGTCTGTGGTAAACAAAAAATGCTGTTTTTAAGTATAATCTCTACACACTCCATAATGAAGGTCGTATGTGGTGACAGTTTACCCTCATCACTACACAAGAGATCCTTCACGATTTGTATTGTGTCATCCTATAAGGATATTGAAATCCCAACCTATCACTATGTCCCCCCTGACTAACAATAAGGATTGAAATAACTCGTCATAGATTGGGGCGCAGTCTTCCACGGGGCATAGAAACTAACAAATGTAATTGGTCTTTTCCTGCCTTTTATTAGGCACGTAACCCAACACCACCGTCCTGTCCCCCATCTTCATACTGTACAATTTCTACATCTAAATTCTGATTAAGAAAGATAGCAACCCCACTTTTAGACTCTTGGGCACATGAAAAACCTCTGTATTCCGACCAGGTTTTAAACATAGAAAAAGAGTTGATTTTAGCCGCAGATATATGAGTTTCTTGAAGCAATTTATTTATTTATTTAGTGTATTTTGATATCGCGCGCAGCTACCCCAACGGGGTGTCCCGGCGCTCCTGTGTGACTACATACAGCCTAAGATGGTTATTTGAGGCGTGAGTCGATCAACAGAACAGGTGAGTTTTAAGTGCTCTCCGGAGAGGTTGTTCATCCTTGATCAACCGGATGGCATTAGGAAGTTTATTCCAGAGGGCCGCTGTCAACACTGGGAAAGTTTTCCCACCTGAGCGGGTTTTCCTAAATCTAGGAACAGTAAGGAGATTTTTTGACGAGGAGCGTAGAGTTCTGATGTTATTATAAGGGGTCAGACAAGAGGACAAGTAGTCAGATCCTTTGCCTTGCATGGCTCGATGGGCTAAAACCAAAGCTTTGAATTCTGCCCTTTTGTGCAGTGGTAACCAGTGGAGTTCACGACGGTGGGGAGTAATGTGCTCACATAGGGAGAGACCGGCAACCAGTCGCACAGCCGCATTCTGTACTGTCTGGAGACGACGACTGAGCCCTACAGACAGTCCAGAGTAAAGGCCATTGGCGTAGTCCAGGTGCGAGGTGATTAACGCCTGTACTACGAGCTTCCTGGTGTTACTAGGCAGGAAGTGAATGAACTTTTTTATCATTCTAATCTTGGCTAGACATGCAGCGGAGACTGTATGCACTTGATGATGAAAAGTGAGGTTGGAGTCCCATCTCACTCCGAGATTCTTCACAGAGTCTTTTGGAAGAGGGGGGGCACTTAAATCGGTAGGCCACCAGATGGTAGGGTCCAGAGGAGAAGGCTGGTGAAAAAAGAGAACTTCCGTTTTCCCTGCATTTAGCCTTAAAAAATTATTGTCCATCCAATGGGCAATTGTGCGGAGCCAGTTTTTTAAAGGATCAAATGTTGATGGAAGAGTGTTATTAAATGAAAACAAAAGCTGGATATAATCAGCATAGGAGGTGACATTTATACCAGTTTGGGTGATGATATCGAAAAGAGGGGAAAAATAAACATTAAATAAAAGAGGACTCAGCGAGGAGCCCTGAGGGACTCGCCACCGAAGCGGGCGACTTTCTGAAGTAAATGGAGGGGTAAACACTGCCTGGGTCCGATTGGACAGAAAGGATGAAATCCATCCCAAGGCCGTGCCCTGAATACCCTTCGAATGGAGGCGTTCCAGGAGGAGGGGGTGGGAGACGGTGTCGAATGCTGCCGACAAGACTAGCAGCACCAACACCGCTCTTGATCCCTCGTCCAGCCTCCATCTTACTGCATCTGACATCTCAATAAGGGCCGACTCCGTACTGTATCCTGGCCTAAAGCTGTGCTGAGAGTCATGAAAAGCATGTTTCGAGAAAGCCTACAAGTTGTTGTTGAGCAAGTCTTTCTAGTACTTTAGCAGGGGCAGGTAATAAAGAAATAGGCCTGTAGTTGGTAGGCTCACTTGGGTCAGCACTGGCCTTCTTGATTATCGGAACCAGACGTGCTTGTTTCCAAGTGTCTGGAAAGGGTCCCTGCTCTAATGAGTTGTTCCAAATCCTATTCAGGGAGGGATTAAGGATGGGAGCTAGAGATTTATATTGTTTGGCGGGCCATGGGTCCAGCGGAGAGCCAGATTTGGTTTTAAGAAGTTCCGCAAGAGATTGTTCCAAAGTAATCTCCGTGAAGTTAGTGAACAGGGACTCAGGGCCAGAGGGGGGATGGGGGGTGGGACTTTTATTTGCAGGAGTGTTACTAGGGAAAGAGTCATAGATAGTGGCTATTTCATTTTCGAAAAAGACAGAAAGATTATCACAGAGAGTCTGTAAAGCAACTGGAGGTCGTTTCAATGCAAGAGGGTCCGTAAAAGATCTAACTGTCTCAAATATTTCCCTTGATGAACCTTGGGATCGATTAATTTTTTCTTCTAAAAGTTCTTTTATGTTCAATGATCTTCTTCCTATAGTTTTTCAAAGCAGCTTTATAGAGAGTCTTACGATCAGGTGGCTCGCATTTTTTTTTATTATTCAGCCCGTTGAAAGAAATCACTCTAAGCCCCCCGAAAGACATATATATAACTCAATAATAGCTCCAAAAAACATGCATTTTTCCAACTTATTTTTTCCATCAAAATCCAACAAAAACTTCCATTTTTTTTCTTTTTTTTCCCCACCCCCACCCCACAACCCTTCTCAGGTGCTCCCCTCCAGCACCTAGTCTTGTGGCCTTGCCCATCACCTTCACCCCACACTGGCCACCTGACACTCACCCCTCTCATGGAGGCGCCTTGTTGTTGCGCCTCTAACTCTGTGACCTCCCTGTTCCTCCCCTTCCCTCCCCCTCGTATTTACATTAACTCTGCAGTTGATTAAGCATCTCACGTGCCTCATCAACGTCCGTAAACAAATAGAATTTGCCTTTTATCAAGACTTTTAACTTTGCCTGCTGTGCCATTGATGCTTGGACACCTTTTTCTTTGAATAATTGTAAGATTTTTACAAAGTCTTTTCTCCGTCTTGCTGCGGCTGCTGACGTATCGGAGAAAATCCAACATTTAGTAGTAGGATTTGCATGAAATTGTCTCTGCTTAAAGACTTGTGACAGAATAGTTTCTTTGACCCTTACATCAGCAAAGTTGACAATAATTGTCCGAGGGAAAGGAGAATTAAGAAATTGACGAGCCGGAACCCGATGTGCACGAGTAACTGTTAAATCTCCCTTAAAGTCCGGGATTACCTGTTGCATAAAGAAGGAAGTAATCCATTGCACCATGACAGATCCTTCGATATTTTCTGGCACGCCTACCACTCGAAGGTTTGACCTTCTATTATAGTTCTCTAACTCATCCAGTTTAATTTCAAAAGCCTTGGAGGATTTAGAAATAGTGGATACCTCCTTTTGGATCGTGGTCATATTATCCTCCAGCCCTGAAATTCTAGATTAGGATTCTTGAAATCTATTTGTGAAAGAAGCCATTGAGTCTTCAATTTTATCCAGGCGGTTACTGATTACTGCCAATTCTGCCTTTCGAAATTGCTTCATTTCTCTTATTTCTCCTAGTATCATATTTAACATATCTTTCACCGAAAACTGTGAGTCACCAGTAGTCTTAGTGTCCATCTCCAAAATCGGGCTCTGAGTCACTTCATATGCAATCGCGTCATCCTTTGAATCTGATTTAGATTGCGACTTGATTGAAAATCCAGCAAAGGGAACAGTCGTGGTTAAGACTCCATTTTTATTCAAGGAAACAGTTTTTGTATCTGTGGGCGAAGAGTCTATTAAACTGACCACATTACTAGCAGATGTTGAAAAGTCTATCGAATTGAAAGGGGTTGGGGTTGGAGCCTCTGTTGAAATTGCCCTAGTCTCAATTATATTCGTATTGGCGTTAGTGACTTGTCCTGTGCCCTTTCGCTCAAATAACGTAAATTGTTTAGAGACTTTAGGAGTAGAAATTACCAAAGCATCTTTAGAAGTAGAAATCACCAGGGCATCTTTGGAAGCCAGCAGGTCATATGAAAATATAGAGTTCGCCTCTTGCACCATTCCTGGAGTTTTAACAGCTGAGCTTGAAAGGGCCGTATCTACCCTGACCACAGGTAGTTCTGAAACCTCCATCGGCTCTTTCCCCTCATTCCCTTCACTAGTAATACAGGTACCGAGATCTTGCTGTTGAGCCTGTATTATGTTCTCACTTAGAAGAATATTTTCACCTTCTCCAGAGCTCTCCGAGTTTTCAGCTGAAGAGTTCTCCCTCTCTGCAACTGATCCTGCCAGTTTAGCTTTTTCAGAATTTAATTGTTGACGCTTTTTTATCGCCCTGGTCCTAGCCGTCAATTGTTTGCCCATAATCAGATTACAAGGCGAAGTACTCTCACCTCAGAGTCAGTAATCTTCCGTTTTTTAGTCGGGCAAAATCGTTGACTTTGAAACCATAGAACCAGAGAACCGGAGCGTCAAAAGTTTTATAAGACAATGTATCACGATATCACGATATCGCGATATCGCGATATCTCCTATCACTAGCAGATACCTCTTATTTATTGCCCTGGGGTGGCGGGGGCCACACCTAGAGCCATGGCGGAGTTACAGGGCGATCCAAAGGCTGTAAGGTACAGAAGAGTACCCTCTACAGGAGCACAGTAAGGGTGCTAAAGCCAATTATCCCCAGGGAGGTCCTCGTGGGGGATCCTGGAGGAGCAACGGTACCCCGTTAGTCCTACGGGCGGTTGTGGACCTGAGCAACCGGGGGCTGCCTGCAACTCGTCGCCCCCCATAGCGGTGAGGGGCGTGAGTAAAGGGTGGACTGGAGGTCCGCCGTTGGGAGGGGCTATCCCTTCCCCCAAATTGACAACACAACATGGTTAATACCACTGAGGTTTAATGGCTCATCGGGTGGGCAGGTAGAGAGGGGCTGCCTGCCCCTGGAATCGCCCATAAGATAACCCAACATGTTGGCATATTGTTATGCAAATAAACCTGCAACAACTTTCTCCACCAAACAAATGTGTTGTGTCTGTTATTGTTGTGGGATGGCTGGGGTATGTGCCGATGTTGGCACAATGAGAGGCTGTGCCTTGAGTCATGTCCCACCACTGCTAACACTAGTGGTCCGTCAGTTTAGCACAGACAAGTGCTTGTTTCTATCCCAGTACCAGTCAGGCGGGCAACTACAGCCAAAGTTCGGGGGAGGGGGGCTGAAAAAGATTTTGGGGTGGGCTAGTTCTTCCACCCATAGGCAGAGTGGCTCTAAGAAGGGGTGAAAACACAACAAAAGCCTCATTACCAGTAAATGGTCTTTTAAAGACCTGTGAAGTACTCGGTGGGGCTGCAATTAGAGGGTCGCCATACCACAAAGCTGTCTCAGCCAGGCTGACACACATGACGGGGGGAGGGGCTGAAGCCTCGTGATCCCAATGGGTGTTGTGCGCCTGGTACCAGTCCATATTAGATCTGGTGCATGCGAGTGACTGAGAACACGACTGGAAGTAGACAAGGCCAACACTGCACTGGTTTATGGTAGAGATTCAAGTGCACTTCAGGGCTGTCTGTGCACGCTGAAACTGATGCTCCCGTGAGCCCACAATCATTTCACACTCGCCTTCTCACACACACACATTTACACACACGCTTTCCTTCCTTCTCTCACTCCTTCTATCCTCCTTTCTCATCTTTTTGTTATTTCTATTTCTTTTTCTCTCCCATTTCATCATTCTCTTTCACCCCCTAACTTCCTTTCCTTTCTCGTAGATATTTTGTTCTATACCTCACTCACTCATAGATGCCTACCTTTCTTTTCTCCTCCCTTATTCATTGCCTTCTTTCTCGTATTTCTTTATTGCCCGATCCATCTTCCCATTGTTTCTTTCTCCCTTTCTTTCACTTTCACTTTCTTTCACTCTCTCTTTCTCTCCCCTACCATGCATTCCAGTTTCTCTCTCTTTCGTCCAGGCTCTCTCACACAACACCTATGTGAACACAGGTCAATCAGATTAACGCTTTCACGTGGTCTCTCCCCCTCTCCCTCACACATACAAACACACACTCGCACGCACACGCCCGCGTAAACCCACATTTATTTGTTAATTACGCACCCCGCACAGTAGCAAGACCCATTGCTTTCTTGTATGTTGTGCACAAATCATATACACACAAACACACCTGTATACAAACACATGCGCACACGCAATAAAAACTTTGTTAAGAAAGAAAAAAATGTATGCAAGCAGGATAATACAACATTTTCATAGGAGCGACCTACACTGCTGCACAGCTCTGCCTGCATTGTTTTTGCCTAATCTTGTATTTTTTCCCCTGTGCCTAACTTGCTTTCTTGCCCAGACTTGTTTTTATTCCCCTGTGCCTGTACTTGCTTTCTTGCCCAGACTTGTTTTCATTCCCCTGTGCCTGTACTTGCTTTCTTGCCCAGACTTGTTTTTCTTCCCCTGTGCCTAACTTGCTCTCTTTCCCAGACTTGTTTTTATTCCTCTGTGCCTGTACTTGTTTTCTTGCCTAAACTTGTTTTTCCTGCCTGTGCCCAGTTCTCCCGCAGACCGCCCGTTTTTCCCGCCGATGCGTCCCTGCTGCCCAGCACACCTGCAATCCCATTTGCCGCCCCGCTCCCGCCTCCCAGTTGCTCCTCCCTCCCACATCCCTCATATGGAAGCCGCGCAGCGGTGAAAGGAGCGTCCTATGACCCTGCTCTCAGGCAGGTTGCTCCCCACACTGCTGCAAGGCTCTGCCTGCATTGTTTTTGCCTAATCTTGTATTTTTCCCCTGTGCCTAACTTGCTTTCTTGCTCAGACTTGTTTTTATTCCCCTGTGTCTGTACTTGGTCTCTTGCCCAGACTTGTTTTTATTCCCCTGTGCCTGTACTTGGTTTCTTGCCCAGCCTTGTTTTTATTCCCCTGTGCCTAACTTGCTCTCTTTCCCAGACTTGTTTTTATTCCTCTGTGCCTGTAATTGTTTTCTTGCCTAAACTTGTTTTTCCTTCCTGTGGTCAGTTCTCCCGCGGCCCCGCCCATTTTTCCGGCCACTGCGTCCCTGCGGCCCCGCCCACCTGCAATCCCATTCGCCGACTTGCTCCCGCCTCCCAGCTGCTCCTCCCTCCCATTTCCCCTAATATGGAAGCTGCGCAGCGGTGAAAGGAGTGACCTATGACTCTACTCGCAGACAGGTCGCTCCCCACGCTGCTGCACGGCTCTGCCTGCATTGCTTTTGCCTAATCTTGTATTTTTCCCCTGTGCCTAACTTGCTTTCTTGCCCAGACTTGTTTTTATTCCCCTGTGCCTGTACTTGCTTTCTTGCCCAGACCTGTTTCTATTCCCCTTTGCCTGTACTTTCTTTCTTGCCCGAACTTGTTTTTATTCCCCTGTGCCTAACTTGCTCCCTTGCCCAGACTTGTTTTTATTCCTCTGTACCTGTACTTGTTTTCTTGCCTAAACTTGTTTTTCCTTCCTGTGCCCAGTTCTCCCGCGGCCCCTGCCTGTTTGTCCCGCCGCTGCGTCCCTATGGCCCGCCCACCTGCAATCCCATTCACCGCCAGCTCCCGCCTCCCAGTTGCTCCTCCCTCCCACATCCCTCATATGGAAGCCGCGCAGCGGTGAAAGGAGCGTCCTATGACCCTGCTCTCAGGCAGGTTGCTCCCCACACTGCTGCAAGGCTCTGCCTGCATTGTTTTTGCCTAATCTTGTATTTTTCCCCTGTGCCTAACTTGCTTTCTTGCCCAGACTTGTTTTTATTCCCCTGTGCCTGTACTTGCTTTCTTGCCCAGACTTGTTTCTATTCCCCTTTGCCTGTACTTTCTTTCTTGCCCGAACTTGTTTTTATTCCCCTGTGCCTAACTTGCTCCCTTGCCCAGACTTGTTTTTATTCCTCTGTACCTGTACTTGTTTTCTTGCCTAAACTTGTTTTTCCTTCCTGTGCCCAGTTCTCCCGCGGCCCCTGCCTGTTTGTCCCGCCGCTGCGTCCCTATGGCCCGCCCACCTGCAATCCCATTCACCGCCAGCTCCCGCCTCCCAGCTGCTACTCCCTCCCACTTCTCCTCATATGATAGCGACCACGCTCAGCGGGGGCACCGTTGGCACGCCGCTGGCGCACCTAAGGCAAGCCCTTCTGCGACCGTCCATACCTGGACCGCGCCCAGCGCTAGAACCCCTGGCCCCCACGCCCCCCACCGCACCTGACCCAGACTCAGCTTCGACTCCGACTCCCTCCACGCTCTCAACACTGGCCGAGACCAACGCTGCAACCAGGCCGCCTCGAAACACACCCACGGACCCTTCTCCTGCTGCAGCTGCAGATTCACCTGCGACAGAACCATCAAACCACCAAGAACCAGACCCAACCACCTCCGCTGCAAACTCCTCAACACCCGCTCTGCATGCAAACACGCCATCGAGGTCTGGGACCTGCTCGACACCACAGGCCCGGACGTAGCCTTCCTGACCGAGACGTGGTGGAACGACTCCTTTGCACCAGACATCGCCGTAGCCATCCCAGATGGATACAAGATCACCCGCAGGGACCGCGCCAACAGCTTCAGAGGAGGAATAGCCATCGTCCACAAGTCCACCCTCAAGGTCACCACCCATGCAGATGACTCCCTCAACACCGCCGAACACCTGCACTTCTGGATCCACACCGACCCCAACACCACCCTCAGAGGAACTCTCATCTACAGACCCCCCGGGGCCCGCTTCAGAGACTCCATCGACGACCTCGCCAGCACCCACGCACTCGCCTCCACGGACTATATCCTCCTTGGGGACCTGAACTTCCACCTCGAGAAAAACAACGACGCCAACTCCTCCACGCTGATTGACAACCTCGCCAACCTCGGCCTCAGACAACTTGTCACTGCGCCCACCCGCGCCGCCGGCCACACGCTGGACGCCATCTTCTCCACAAGCAACCACGTCACCTTCCACCACACAACCGAACCCCACTGGACCGACCACTGCTGCATTCACTTCACCTTCAAAAAACCAACCACGCACCATCGCATACAACAGCTGTCTCGCCGCTGCTGGAGCAAAGTCACCGAAGATCAGCTGATCACCACCCTCTCCAAGAACCCACCGACCAACCCCACCAACCCAGACGCCGCAGCCTGCAACCTCAGACAGTGGATCAACGACTGTGCCAACACCCTCACCCCACTGAAGAAACCCTCCAACAACCACGCCAGCAAGAGAGCCACCTGGTTTACCGACGAGCTCCTGGTCTCCAACGCGCACGGCGGAAACTGGAGAAGAAATGGCTCCACGAACGCACACCAGACAACTACGCAGCCCTCAAGGACGCCACCCGCAGACACCACCACCTCATCAGATAGCCAAGCGATCCTCCTTCAAGGACCGCCTGGATAACAACGCACACAACAGCAAAGAGCTCTTCCGCATTGTTAAAGAACTCTCCAACCCCAGCGCCAACACCAACGACATCCCGCCCTCACAGGAACTGTGCGACTCACTGGCAATCTTCTTCAACCGCAAGATCGCCGACATCCACGAAAGCTTCAACGCCACGACCGACCCAACCACGCCAGACTCCACCCCTCTCCCGAACACCAAGAGCACCAACCGCCTGACCTCCTGGTCCAATGTCAGCGACGTCGAGACACGCAAGGTCATGAACTCCATCCACTCAGGATCACCGCCAAAACCAACATCCACGACGGAATGAAGGCCATCGTCGACTGGTTGAGGAGCAGCCATCTGAAACTAAACTCGGACAAGACGTAGGTCCTCATCCTTGGACCCAACCCCTCAGCCTGGGACGATTCCTGCTGGCCAACCACTCTGGGGACAGCACCGACATCCACCGACAACGCACGCAAACTTGGATTCATCCGCGACTCCTCCCTCTCCCTGTCCAAACAGGTCAAAGCCGTCTCCTCCTCCTGCTACAACACCCTCTGCATGCTCCGCAGGATCTACAAGTGGATCCCGACCAAAACAAGAAGAACAGTGACACAGGCCCTCGTCAGCAGCAGGCTGGACTATGGCAAGGCACTCTATGCCGGAATCCCATCCAAACACCTACGACGACTACAGCGCATCCAAAATGCCTCCGCCCGACTGATCATCAACGTCCCCCGCCGCAGCCACATCACCCCCCACCTGAGAAACCTACACTGGCTCCCCTTCGACAAGAGGATCACCTTCAAACTCCTCACCCACGCACACAAAGCACTCCACAACGCCGGACCAGCCTACCTGAACAGCAGACTCAGCTTCCACACCCCTCGCTGCCAGCTCTGCTCCGCCAGCCTCGCCCTGGCCGCCGTCCCCCGCGTCCATTGAACAACTTCAGGTAGCAGATCCTTCTCCTACCTCGCCGCCAAGGCCTGGAACACCCTTCCTACAAACCTACGGCAAACCGAAGACCTACTCGCCTTCAGAAGACTCCTCAAGACCTGGCTCTTCGAAACAGTAGCAAAGCTTCCCCCCCACCCTCAGTGCCTTGAGACCCTCAAGGGTAAATAGCACGCTCTACAAATAGATTGATTGATTGATTAACAAAGTATTGATTCAGTAATTTTACGAACTACAAGACATGAATGAATACATGTATTTATTATCTAGAAATATAAAAAATATCCAGCACAATATTAAATACCTTGCTTTAATATTTTTTCATTGTTATTTTATTTATATAACATATTTTAATACAATAAAGGCATTTATTTAACTACCCGGCATGCTATTGTTCATTTGCCTCTTTTGCCAACAGAACACAATATCTATGTAAATAAAAATCCCTACGGTTCTATATAAAGGGATATTAATTTTGTAATATGACATGTTCACATAAACTCACAGAACACAAGAGTTGGAGTTCTTTGCACACACATCTATGCCCAGTAGTTTCTGGGCACAAAGAACACTAGCGCCTTGACTTGAATTGCACGCACCTCTCAGCGTGCTGTTTGTAGAGGAGACATGAATTTAAGAATTCTCTCCGTTACATGACAGTGTGAGGAGAGGTGAAGAGATGTGCGGGTCCATGTGCTGCGAGCCCCACCCACCCCACATGCACTAAAGTTATCCCTACCAATGGCAACAATTCACCCAAGTGTCAGGAGTAGTGCTGTAATAAAGCACGTGGAGGGGGTAGCAAAGGACATGCCAGGGGTACCAGTGACTACCCCATGATTCACGACAGCCTTGCACTCAGTCGCTAGCACCAGCATGCAAGGGTCACTTTGCACACTTCGTGCAACTCATCCTTCCATCCCTTGAAAACTACCAATGGACTCGAGCCCTGGAAACATTCATTGTAACTGATGTGCAATGTACACGATCTACACTTTGACTAATGCATCTGGCTTAGTGATGCAAGGGCGCTCCATTGTGTACATCCGACACGCACAAAAGAGTTGAGATTCAATTGGAAGAGGTGCACTTTCCTGACCTCCACAAATAAATAACCTTCCTAACATCAAACACTTTCTTCTTTCAGAAATCAAAGTCCGTCCTCTCGCTGTCCAGAAGAGATGGCCACTACTGGACTGCCCACAAGCTACATGTTTTTGTTTTACTTGCTACCTCACACCAAAAGTCGGATAACATGGTGGAAGAAAATAGTATTAAAGTGCATGCACTGTTTGTCCTTCTTTGTTCACTTGATGTACAAAGGGAATGCCTTGTAGCTTTGCCTTTGTCTTTATATGTTCACCTGACTTATAAAATATACTAGTCTTCTTGTAGCATTGCTGACCAATACACCGCTAATGAAACACTGGTGTGAAATGTATGCTGACTATCCTCTCCCTTTGAGTAAACTTCGAGACTTTGTGACTGCCAGATCTTGGATTTTGGTATTGACAACACATTGATTGAGTAAGAAGGGAGAATTTGTAGCATGGTTACATGAATTAAAGATTTTTGACTACACCCATTCTCCAGAGAGGGGAAATGGGAATCATCTTTGTTGAGAGAGACGTGGTGGCCATCTTATTTGAGAAGTGAAAGGCTCTGCCTGTGGACACCAGAGGGAAGCAACTGTTAAACCCGATCAGAGCTGGGACTGTGGTGGAATGTGAAGGTTCTCTGTGTTGCAGTGAAAATGAGGTTCCAATATATTCCCAGTATTCTGACAGAGGGGCCTGCAAAAACTAACATTGCTCCTGTGACTGCCTCCTGGCAAAGAAAACTCAGTTTCACATTGCGAGTAAGTCCATAAAGATTTTATGGGAATAATGAATTATCTGTGTATGTCATAGAGGTTACTGACAGGGGGATGCAACATACATAACAACAGTTGCACATGGCAATCTAAAACCTTGGCAGCTATGCCCCCAGCAACCCCTGTTTTCCAGTCTCCAGGGGCCCCATCAGTGCTGTAGCACACACAGGCAGCACTACACTCTCTCGCCAGCGTTGGTTGTACCTGTGTGTTGCCTCATAACAGTCCTACCTCATAAATTAAATGGTGTGTGGGTGGGTGCAGGTGACCTGAGCTTCCAGGCCCAGAAGCAAGGGTGTTGAAGGCAACTCCCTCGAGGCCAGAGACCATTTGCATATTTACATACCTTTGTAAACTGGTTACAGAGGCTAAGTTTTTATCTGGTTCCAGTACCCCCTGGTCCCCCACTCTGCCTATTCCTTACATTTGAAATGTACATTTACTGCTGAGGTGTGACAGTGAGATTGAATTTCATGAAAAGAAATATAAAGAAGGGTTGCCAAAAGAAAAATGCCAGCCATGTGTTGTTTAAAGACACTGAAAGACCTTGTCTTGACACTAAATAGGGTTATACATAAAAATGTATGTATTCATTTGTAATATGTCTTTTCTGTCTTGGTTCCCTTTGATTATCAGTCATGGATCATTCAGGCAGCCCTAGAACACAATTAAATGTGTTTTCTATTTATATTTTCTGTTCGAAGTATACACAGATGAATGCTGAAAATACGGCTTTAGGTGATTACTTCGTTTTTGTCCTGTATGGTGCATAAAAATAATGTGTGGAATTGCGGGCTTGGATTTGTCTTTCAAAGTTTCAACGTATTGTCCATTAACGTCACTTCTATTTCAGACCCTTCATAGTTGTTCTTTGTTCTTCAGCCATAGGCAGTTCCTGAGACAATAGGATTGCTTCTGATTCCTGCCTCAATTAAATAATCTGCTATTGACTGTATTGTAACAAATGGCATAGCTTGTATGTTGAATGTTTCCCACTTTCTCATTAGAACTTAGAGAAAGACAATATAGAGACATTTCATTTAAATGTTGGAGGTTTCAAATCAAAATATACTAGATTTCTGGGTGGTAGTGCAAAGTGGTAGGTGGTGGGCCGGGCCACCGGGGGCGGGGCCTCCGTGTGCTTTGCAGGGGGGCCCGCTCAAGTTTTGTTACACCACTGACTGAAAAGTGACCAGTTAGCCTTCACAAAGGGCCTTCCAGTAAGCTACAATATGTTTGGAAGTGTTTTTAGTAACTTTGATCCACTTGAGCTACAAACAAAACATTTTTGTTAATATCTGCAAATATTGGAGCAGGTGATGGATTATATGGCAAATCCAGAAAATCCATAATAATGTGGAAAAGGTCATGGCCATATAAACACAAAGGGGCATATCATCAACAACCGGTGATAATTATCGCTAAGCGCACTTAGCGCTAGGATAATTATCGCCGGCCATCACTTATTTTTATTGCGGAGATAGCGCGCTATCAGCGACGCTCATCTCCAGATCAATAAAAATACCTGAGTTAGCTTCCAAATGTGCAATTATCGCTGGGATTCCAGCAATAATCGCACAACGTTTGGCGCTACGTTGTTGATAGGGCAGGGCAGAATTAACCATAATATCCACCTTCCATTGGATATCATTGCTAAGTCAAACTAAAAGCAGGCCTAAGGAAAGTAGCGATAAACGCTGTTAGAGCTACTTTTCTTATCGCTATGCTTGTTAGTGTGCCCATTGATAATTGGAGAAATGTCGGTTAGCAATATTTCTCCAGTTATTTTGGAAAGGAACGCCCACTTTGCATCTCATTAGAGATGCAAAGGGAGGGGTACTGAAAAAAAGGGTGATAACATACGATTATGCATGTTAGCACCCTCTTGGTAATTGGGCGATAGTTTTATTTCTGCTTTTTTTGCTTTTAAAGCCAAAAAAGCGGAGATAAAGCCCTTGCTGGTATGCCCCAAAATCCCTGTGGCCCTGCTTAAGAGCCAACACGAATGACAGCGTCACACGCATTCTGCCGAATCAAATCCTGTACTCAGTGTGTGTGACCACAAGGTTGGCGACGCCAAAGCTGCTCCCTCGTAGTGCTTCCTGAAGCTCTATCTCTGTTGAGCACATAAGGTTTGGAACAACTGCTCTATACAGCCAGAACTAAAATGAAAGAATCGTTCTTTCACTGTGGCCATACATTCCGGATTTCTTTCCGCCTCCTCCGAATCAATTATTACTTCGACCACTTCCTCTCCCAACAATGTCTATATAAATGAAAGACTCGCTCCCGCTAATTAACAACGCTGTCTGCTGCTAAAAGTCTCTGATGATAACATAATTTCACTGATGCTAATTAGCTGTGTGCCTGGCAGCTGCGCGAGACCAACATTCCTTTCCTCTGCTGATGAAACACACACCAGACCCTCTGTCTCAGCACCGTGATGGACACCCTCCAAAAGCTAACCTATAATTAGATACCAATTCAGCACATACATTTTTCCCCCAGAATTGTGGCAGAATGTTTATTGTTTCTCAGGAGAGGGCTCAGAAACGGGCTGAAAATTCCCTAAAGTGCAATTGCCTTTTTGACTAAGCAAACAGAATGAACTGAGCCGCAGCCTCAAGTGAATGATAGTGGTGCACGGCAACACAGGGGATCACTTGTTACATATCATTTCCATTGGTACCAGCGGGTGAGCCAATGAGAAATCTCGATCTCTGTTCTGCTGGTTGCTAACCCTTTCATGGGTGCAAGGGCGCAGGAGGGTTAGGGGTTGCTGAATTAAACAGAAAAATAGTGGCAAAGGATATGAAGGTGAAGAAATGTATGTTGTAAAGGATTGCTTTATATCTTAGATGTGTATAATGCAATTACGTGCATAACGTGTATAATGTAATCTGCTACACTTTTCCACTTTGAACTGTAATATGTATTTGGCAATGTATGCACACTGCACATCAGTACAAGTTTAAGAGGCAACACAGTAGGTTGTGATGCAGAATTGTCATAAATTGGCCCACGACTTTATTTAGACCAGTCTAGCGTGAGACAAAAGAGAATCAAGGAAAGAAAGTGAAAAATTAAAGATAATAGAAGGGAACAGAGTAGACTTAGACGAGCAGGCCAAGACGTAAGAAGATGAAGGAGAAAAGGGGAAGCTGAGTGATTCTGGGAAAGATATGGGCAATAAATGCATAGAAAGTTAGATAGCTAAAGATAACTGGAAGAGAAGAGAATGGACTAACAAAAGGCCTGACTTTCAGAGAATGTTTACCTCAATCCAAAGAAATACAACCACATTGAATCATCCAAGATCATAGCTGTAGGACAACTAAGTGAGTTAAAATGTTGCTGCTTAAACGTGCAGGGGAGATTTCCAAAAATATGGTGTAATGATATGCAGCACTAAGAGGATATAGTAGGAGAGCTCCATATTTACAAATATATGGGAGGAATTAGAGGCCTCCTGGAGAAGAAATGGGACACATACATGACGAAACACACAAAAGAGTAGAACAGGTCTGTTGGTGGTGTGTGACTATGTCAGTGACTAAGAGACAGTAGGCTGCATATGTAAACCAATGTTGTTGGAGATCATTGGAAACAAAGTTTCTCTGTTACAGACAGCTGTGTATGTGTGATTCAGTGTTGTTGTCCAACATTCTTTTGTTTTATTGATAGGAAGAAGATATGCTTCTTTCCCGCCAGTGGACGCCTAACCATTAATGTTCCTGGTAGATATGTATCCTTCTACTAGTAAACTTAGCGTTATTTTTCACCTAGCGTAACATGTGTAGTTACAGCTGCAGTAGCTTATTCTTATTTAAGGTCCTGAAGAATGCCGGGGTAACTCCCCTATCGGCTGAAACATGTTGACCGTACTGCACAAGTGCCATAGGGTAGTCATTCTACCAGGCGCGGTTTTTAATCCTTGACACACGGACTCCCGTACATACACTTTCTCAGAGCCTGTGTAGTCAATTTTATTTATCACTATCACTTTAGCACTGCACATTATCTAGTCCACTGCATGGCAAACATCATGGCTAGTCTTCTGACATCCAGCTCCATACCGGCACTATATGGCCAGTTACGACACGGATTGATCAGCAATTCCCACATGACGCATATTCCACCAAAGGGGTGGTCTGATGGGATTGATACTAGCTTTTTGTTTCCAATGATCTCCAACAACATTGGTTTACATATGTAGCCTACTGTCTCTTAGTCACTGACATAGTCACACACCACCAACAGACCTGTTCTACTCTTTTGTGTGTTTCTTCGAGTAATTGGGGAGCTAGTAGACAGCTCGTTAAATATTCCCCTTGACCCTCCACACACCGTTTGTTTCCAGTATTTAGAGCAACTTTTCAGTTGCGGGTCGATTTAAGATGAAAAATGCAAACCCAGCTGGTTTGCATTGTTAATAGCTCACCTAACTTAAGTGTGTGCGTTGCCCTCCTGTCCACTTTGTCACCACCTTATCTCACTTTCAATAGTTACTAGATGATAACTCCTTTTGTGCTTTACACTTGATGGGATTGTAATAAGATCATTCTGTTCTCTGGTGGTTCCATTATCAATAGATATATGTCTGAGATATTCACTTTTTGATAGGACTAGTCTGGTTGAGTACCACTCTTTTGGCCCCTGCCACAAGTAAGACTGTGTTGTTCCCCCCTTTTTTTCAGTTATGTCAGGTGTGCGCCTGTAGAGGGGCGCACTGCGCACCATGCAATTAACATCCTTATGTGAGTTATGTGACGTTGCACATACGTTAGCACATTCAGTTTGGTATTCTGCAGAACGATTGATGCAGCGTTTTTGACATTCAATTCACTCTCTACGTCTCGTTACCATGCGCGCATGCGCGATAGAGCAGTGTCTCTTTTTTGCTGTTGCTCCGGTACGTGTGTTTAACTCATTATTTAATCGGACATAAGATCACATTTCCATATGAGAAACGAAATGTTATATTAAAGGAAGTATTGACTACAGATTTTCCCGTAAGAACGAAGAACTAGGTTTTCAATTATAAACCTTCACCTGCGCGTTTTGAGTTATATGCGCATGCGCGTAGGAGTAGTTTCCCGTCTCGCGCTTGTTCCGATAGTTTTACTCTGTAGGAGGCTCCGGACGCCTCGTCATTTACTGTTTGGCGGCTATTTAAGAGCCGAAGGCGGCCCTGTGAGAGCCTCCACTTCCGCTTGGCTCACTGACAGAGGTACCGACGGGCAGGTGAGTGTCCTTATGGACTCCCCTCGTTTTAGCCAGACCTTGAAAGAAGATCAGTCCAGTTAGGTTCCGTTGAAACATGGAGAGCTTTAGGAACTTGTTACATTTTCTCTACAAGACAGTGATACTAAATGGGTCCTTGAGGCTCCTGACTCCTTGATATTGAAGGGGCCCCTAATTATGGGTATCCTAGTTAGTCTCGGTTGTGGACCACTATCAGCCCGTTGAACTAGCGCCATCAGCCTAGTTTTATTAAGTGTATTGATTCAAACTTTAGGTTTTAAATACCATTACAAAATTATCTAAATGTACCCTATAGTGTGTGTACTATGCTATCCTCAATGCAACACATGGGTAGCTTCGCTGGATGTGAACTTTAGTTGGACAGTTGGGTACCTATCACACGTTAGTTGGGTTTGTGTGTAGAGCATTTGGCTTGGGCACTGTAGAATTGTGTGTTCACTGTGACCCCTTTTTTCTACACCACAGAGCGGGACTCATACTCCCGAGCGGATGCCGGGTGAGGTGAGGTCTTCACCCACACAAAGCTGGGTGAGTATCACTTTGAGGAAAGGCCTCTTAGTGATGATGCTATTATGCTTTTTAAATACATGCAGAATGCCAATTATTCATGCAGGTGTGTTTTGTCTATAAAGTTTCTCTGTTACAGACAGCTGTGTATGTGTGATTCAGTGTTGTTGTCCAACATTCTTTTGTTTTATTGATAGGAAGAAGATATGCTTCTTTCCCGCCAGTGGACGCCT
Source organism: Lissotriton vulgaris (assembly GCF_964263255.1). NCBI lineage: Eukaryota > Metazoa > Chordata > Amphibia > Caudata > Salamandridae > Lissotriton > Lissotriton vulgaris. The sequence goes on from NC_141687.1 coordinate 1,114,248,891, forward strand.
AACCATTAATGTTCCTGGTAGATATGTATCCTTCTACTAGTAAACTTAGCGTTATTTTTCATCTAGCATAACATGTGTAGTTACAGCTGCAGTAGCTTATTCTTATTTAAGGTCCTGAAGAATGCCGGGGTAATTCCCCTATCGGCTGAAACATGTTGACCGTACTGCACAAGCGCCATAGGGTAGTCATTCTACCAGGCGCAGTTTTTAATCCTTGACACACGGACTCCCGTACATACACTTTCTCAGAGCCTGTGTAGTCAATTTTATTTATCACTATCACTTTAGCACTGCACATTATCTAGTCCACTGCATGGCAAACATCATGGCTAGTCTTCTGACATCCAGCTCCATACCGGCACTATATGGCCAGTTACGACACGGATTGATCAGCAATTCCCACATGACGCATATTCCACCAAAGGGGTGGTCTGATGGGATTGATACTAGCTTTTTGTTTCCAATGATCTCCAACAACATTGGTTCACATATGCAGCCTACTGTCTCTTAGTCACTGACATAGTCACACACCACCAACAGACCTGTTCTACTCTTTTGTGTGTTTCTTCGAGTAATTGGGGAGCGAGTAGACAGGTCGTTAAATATTCCCCTTGACCCTCCACACACCGTTTGTTTCCAACACATACATGACTACATTGGTGCCAACATTAGGTGGGGGACTCCCTTTAAACTCTAGCAATATGCTGATGGGATAGTCATGCATGAAGGAGCATTTGATGCAGGCTGGCTGGACAGAGAATACTTGAGAAATATAAAGTGGATCACAATCTGAACCCACCTTACCACTTCCCCCATTCCGGGTATGTCACATCTATGAACAATATGTAATAAAATACATTCAATGCCAATATAGTGCAGAAGATAAAATGCTGGAAATAGAGCAGAGAAGTTCACACAATTTGTGAAGTATTTTGGCAGAGTAATCAAGGTTATACTGCTTCACGGCATTTCCACAAAGTTATATTGTTGCAGTGTTTTGTGGATTTGTTGTCAGTCAAGCACTATGTTTTCCTCTTCGGTATATACCGGCTTCTGTAGATGATATGGAAGTAGAACAGTGTGTAAAATGTAAAAGGAACTTGGCATGAATGAATGAACAATACCATATTTTCATCCAGCAATATGACACAAATGTAATGCAAAATTTTGCATGCCTATTATATTACGCATTGAAAAATCAATAAAGAATTACTTGAAAAAAATCTACAGATATATGGCACAGCTGCTCTCTTCAGTGCTGACGCTCTTTGAGCATTCTTAACACCACACACACACACACACCTGTGCACCATAATGCAAAGTTGTGTGTGATGTTTAGCACATATTATGTATAGACTCATATTGTCTAGTGAGCCTTTCTCTGTCCAAATTGAAATAAGAGTAGCTTTCAGTTATGAGTAGAAACGTGGTTGTGTTTGTTCTACTGATTCCCACTAAACAATACTTTTATTTTTTACAAACACAGCAATGGGGCAGGAAGGAAGGGGTGAAAAAAAGTGCCAATGCATGACTTGAAAATAGGGTTTGCAATTAGTCCCAGTGGATAGAAAAGGTCATCTTGATTCTGTGGCCAACTGTGGACCATATTTATAGCCTCCCACGAATTCATTGGAAGCCATACACTATGTCAGATTATCCAGCCCAGAGAATCACATAGCCAGTTAATAGTGTTGGGAGTAACATCCCCTGCTCTTCAACATGCTAGGCAAATGTTTCTTGTGGCACTTTACCTCCAATGTGTATCCCACAGTGACTAGGACCATGTGCCATTAAAGGGCCCTCAGCTAAATCTGGTAAGCCTCAAATGTATTGTTCAGTATCAGGGTCTGTGGATAATCACTATCACATTTCCTTTAATACCAGTGGGGCCTCCTTGCTACATGTAACTCAATGGCTTGGATTTTGAGTTGCATGGTCCAGGTGGTGGGGTAAATTCACATGTCAATTTACTGCTACCAGAGGTAGATCTGGGCCAGTTCCATGCAAGTACGATTTAGGTCTTATGAAATGGGGAATGGCGATTTTCAGATTAACATGAATGGAGAATCAGGATTTCATTTAAGACACGGGGCCTGATTCACAGAACTAACTTAAGACAAAATCCTAAACTTACTACCATTTTGGTATGAACAGAAGGCACTGAGGGGCATATTAGCAAGGGTTTTTTTGGCTTTAAAAATCAGAAAAGCGGAGATAAAACCATCGCCCTATCAGCAAGAGGGTGCTAAATAGGGCGAGGGTGCTAACATGCATATGTTAATGTTGATGTTAAAGCTATTTATAAAGTGCCTCTGTTACCAAAAAGGTGTCCTGGTGCTTGGAGAAGCCCTGAAAAAGAAATCAAGCCAAATGGAGAGATGGGTGCGTTGTTTTTTTTGGATCAGTTCGTGAAAAGCCAAGTTTTTAATGTCTTTCTGAAAGCAAAAAGATTGGTCATGCTTCTCAGAGAGAGGGGAAGTGCATTCCAGGCCTTAGCTGTGTTAACTGCGAAGCTTCTGCCTCCCCAGTTAGCCTTCTTCACCCTTGGTATTGTTACCATCTTGGCGTAAGAAGAGCGTAACGCTCTAGTCGGGGTGTACCAATAGGTGAGTTGTTTAGGAATTCTGGCCCTATAAAGCATAAGGCTTTGAATTGGGTGCGTTTCCTTACTGAAAGCCCGTGTAGGGCTTTGATATGGGCGGAGATGGATTCGCATATTAGCAGCCTTTTGCACTACGCCTACTTTTGCATCAAGTGGGCTTTCCTGACATACACTACATGTTAGGACATCAATAGCGTGGGTTTGCGCTATCAGCAAGGATGCCCTAGCATTTTAGCAGACATTATTTTTTGGAGAAAACATCTGTTTTCTCCAAAAACTAACGTCTGCTAAATTTTTGACTTAGCCACCCCTAACATAGGGGGCGGATTATGCTGATACAACTACAGGGTCGTATCAGCAAGGTTATCGCCGTTCTGCAGGGAACATCGCTGGAAAACCAGCGATGTTCCCTGCAAAACAACGATTTCCCCACTATTGCAGGAATTTTATTCGTCTTGGAGATACGCGTTATTAATAACAGGATATCTCCGCGATAAAAACCTGCGATAGAGGGCCTTAGGTAAAGGAGCGATAAGCACGCTCTGCGATAGTTATCGCAAAGCGTTTCTGATATGCCCCTTACTCATTTTGGTATTCACAGAAGGCACTTACTCATCAATTAGTAAGTGCCTTTTGTGAATACCAAAATGAGTAAATGGTAGTAAGTTTAGGATTTTGTCTTAAGTTAGTTCTGTGAATCGGGCCCACGGAGCTAACATTATGCATAATCTTTTATTTGCCACTCATGAGAAGTTCCTTTAAAGAACTTCCAGCACAACAATCCAGAACTGGAATAACAAAGTCAATACATGTCTCCTTCATAGAACCTTCATCCAATATAAATGCAATCCTGCAAAGTAAACTTTCCATCGTCTTGCAACCTCTTAGAAGAGGTGTGGCGCAGGGGCCAGTGTGCCTGACTCTGGACCGCAGGGATAATGCTTCAATTCCTGCTGGCAGCAGGTTAGCCCTGCACCATGTGACTCTGGGAAATAGCTTGCTTTATCTTCCAGACAGCCCCTAGCTCCGGGACATGCCTCAGGAGGTAGCTGTGCACTTTACAAATGCTGCTGGTATTCATATTTCATATTTTGCTTCCTATTCCACATCAATGTCACTTCCTTATGACCGTTATTCTGAAAATAAGGATATATTATTAAAGTGAACCAAAATCTACAAACCTTGAAAAGAAAAACACCAATTAAACATTCTTTTACAACATATTCCCTTATTTACTTTTTAAAACTTCTTAATCAACCTAATATATTTTTTTTATCAAAGATGCTAAAAGCCACATCAAGGGTGAGGCGGGAGGGATAATGTTAGCCTCTGTGTCTTTAATGAAATCCTGATTCTCTATTCATGTTAATCTGAGAATCACCATGTCATTACAACAATGGAGGCCCGTTGTCACTGCTACTGTTCAATCTCTATATTGAGCCGTTAGCATGTAGCCTCAGAAACCATAGCTCAATAACGCCCTTTAACCCCTTCGATGCTGATGACGGCCCCCAGCCATCATGCACTACGGTGGGCGTGTGCTGATGACGGCTGGGGGCCGTCATAAATCCGCCCACTCGCGATTCTGCCGCACAGGCGCAGAATCGCGGCCGCGCCCAAGGGGTTAAACATCATGAATGGTCCAAAAAAGTGGCTTTATACGCAGATGACCTGATGGTTTTCACAGATAACTTTCAAAAATCTACTGCCGCAATAGAAGACACAATAACTAATTTTGGCAGAGTGTCAGGGTATCAGACAAACCAGGCAAACACTGAGGCCATGAGCTGGAACACGCACCCCAACACCCCATGCTCTAAAGACAAAATAAAATATTTGGGGATTAATCTGGTTAAAGATCTAGAAAAAATATCCCAGTTAAATATCAACAGAATTGCTGGAGAAACTAGAAGACTCCTTAAAGTATGGGATGAGCTACCACTAAGATTCCTGGGAAGATCCAATATAATAAAAATGTCCATCATACCCAAATTCACATACATCTTCAACACCATACCTTTGGAATTCAAGAGAGACGCACTGAAGACAATTCAGGGAGAAATAACGAGTTTCATCTGGTCATCTAAAGGAACAAGAATTGCATGGGGTGAACTAAGGAGGAAAAAAGAACAAGGGGGAATAGCCAGCCCTGACCTTTTTGAATACTATAGGGCATTCCAATTAAAAAAAATAATACCTCTCTCAAAGAGCTATCAATACTATCCCGATTTCTTTCAGAACATGACAGGAAGAACAGATCATTATCTATATAAATTCGGACACCCCAAATTTTAAAAAAAGATAAAACTAAAGATCCTAATCAACGCAGCAAAATGATGGTACCAAATCATAAGCACACTAAAAATACCATACTACAGCACTATGGCCCCTATATGGGAATCTCTGGGCACAATTGACTACTTAAAAGACTGCATGGCCTCCCCGCTGAAAGCAGCAGGAATCAAAGAATGGGGCCAGTTGATGTCGGAAAACTCCATAATCCTGTGGTTCCGACTAATCATAGTTTCCAACTTATCCATATCTAAATTCAAATACTATCAACACACTAGCTGGGCTAAATCACTCACTGAGAAAAAAAAGGGAAATGAGGATCTAGAGAAAGAAATCATAAAAGAACCTAAAAACACTATTGTTCTGAGCCCATTCTTTTGAGGCTTTGCCTGCTGTGTTGGGGGGCGGGGTTCAGGGTAGCAGCGCCGGGATACTCTAAGTAACTGTGCGCTTTAGAAATGCAGGATAACATAACATAACACAATATAAAAAAGAAATATCTGGGTGGTATTGGGCCCTCATTACAGCTGGGGAAGAACATTTCCTGATCCCAGAAACAATATGGAGGAAAGATATACCAGAGTTAGATCTACAAAGCATATGGCAAAGATCCGTGGAAAAGTGTTGGGCTACCATAAAACCGGCTGCCTTAAAGAGGAACCACCTCTTTATAATACACAGGGCCTATTGGACCCCCAAAAGACTATCAAAATTTAGGGGATCCAATATAAAGACCTGCCCTAAATGCGGAATGGAGAAAGCAAACGACCTACACATGTTCCAGGAATGTCCCCTCCTAGACTCCTTCTGGCAGGAAGTCGGTAAGACGTTAAGCCTGGTATTGAAAAAACAACTGGATGTAAGTATAAACCTTATTATCTTTGAGATGGACATCACTAATGATCTGGGTAAGTTGACAAAAAAACAGGAAAGCTTACTCTTCATATTGATACTACTAGCAAGGAGAGAGATGTGCATAAACTGGGTTAAACCAGCACCACCATCACATGGGGACTGGATGAATTCCATTATAAAAATAAATAAACTTGACGGGAAAGGAAAGCCCGGTAAAAAATACAGTTTTGGGGGAATTTAGGAACATTACCATCAATAAGGCACTTAATGCACTTGTGTAACCATGGAAAAAAACAAAATCCAATGATTAAGCGGTGAGAATAATTCAGACGGGAAACATCCCCACCGAGTAGTCAGGAGAGCTAGCTCCCCCACAAGTTAACGGAATTATTGATTATGGTACAGGACAAAGGAGACCCCAAACTGGAACAACCGCTAAGGGAAACTCCCCACCCAAGACGGCCAACATGGGGGAGTGAAGGCACAAACGTAGTAGCGACGGGTTCCCTCCAACTCCTTACATATAAAATCACACAATGAGGATAAAAAAACAAAAACAAAAACAATGGAGGCTACCATTATTCACATTGAATGCCTTTTAACACCACATCAAACATATGCTCAACTGGTCTACAATAATATCTTGTAAATGTATCCCCATTTGACCAAACTGCTGCTTTCAAAATATTCTCCAGGCTTCCGCCATACAAACAACACTTACTTGCCATTGCCCCACTAATGGAATGAGCTTTTGGTTTCGCCATATTCACACCTGCTTATTCTATCACACATCTCACCCACCTAGAGATTGTTTCTGTACTTACGGCTCTATATGGCTTAACAAATGAAATCGGCAATTGATGCTCACCATCCCTTCTATTCTCCCCAACTCCGCACTCATACTCTCTCAAACAATCTACAACACACAACTTCTTGCACTCTTCATACCTAGGATAAAATACAGAAGTCAACATAGTCTTAGTCCTCCTATGTATCTCAAAAAACACACCATCCGGGATGAAGTATCTATTATTATTCTCTAAACACTTCACATTAGTCATCCTTTTACATGAAATCAAACACAACAAAGTCACTAGTTTAATAGAAATATTTTTATTACTCAAAAATCTATTCAAAGGCCAGTCAATGAACAGTTTAAAAACTAAATTCACATCCCACATAACTTCATAACCAGCCTTAGGAGGCCTCTTAACCTCATTCTCTTTATTACTCTACATACCAATACATTGCTTCCAACAGATCTACCTCCTACAACTGCATGACCTGCTGAAACAGCTGACCTATAGCAATTAATGGTACGATCCCTTATTAAGCTCTTCCACAAGAAAATTCACAAACTCCACTACAGAGGTCTCCATGGGATCCAGACTCAGTTCCATGCACCAATGCACCCAAATCCCCCATACTCATTTGTACCTTTTCCTTGTTCCTGGTACCCAAGATTCTTTGAGTAACTCCACAGCCCCATGCAAAAGTCCCTCTACAGAACTGGATTGCCTGATACTTTCCAAACAAGAAGGTCCAACACACTGCTCTGAATCAAAGGATGAATTTCTCCTTGCCGGTTTACCAACATATCCTCTTCTGCTTTCATTAAAAAGGAACCTCGCAAGCCAACTCCAACACCCCTGGAAGACAAGCCTGTGACGCCCAAAAGGGAGTGACCAGAACCAACTGACAACCTTCTCTCCTCACCTTCAGTAACACCCTCTGGAAAATAGCAAAGGGTGGAAATTTGTACTCTTTTATAGTCAAACAAGTTTGTTGAAATGCTTCTATTGCTACAGCCTCTGGATCTGACTTTCAGCTGTAAAACCTCTCCAACTGGCGTGTCAACCTCGCCGCAAACAGGTCCACTTGCAATGGACCCCAAAATGATCTGAATCCTCCTGAAGTACTCCTTTCACAGCATCCAATCAGTGTAATCCTTCACATGCCTAGAATTTCAATCTGCTACCATATTCCTTACTCCAGGAAGATTCTCTGCTCTCAAAGCTATTTTGCTCTTTAGACAAAACATCCACAATTCCTTTGCCACATCCGATAATACTTTAGATCTGAAACCTTCCGCTGACATTTTGTCCATCTTCAAAAGCACTGTCTAACCCTGTAACCTCTCCTTAAAACTTTTCAAAGCATACAGCCCTGTTGTCAGTTCCAGACAGTTTATATGTTGATCCTTCTCTTCCCTTTTCCAAGCTCCACATGTCTCCTGAGGACATAGTTGAGCCCCCATCCTAAAAGGCTTGCATTTGTCTCTAGAATAACATCCGGAAGACAATCAGAAAATGCTTTCCCATTCCAAACCTCAAAGTTGTGCAACCACCACTCTAGTTCCTCCTTTGCTTCCACATTCAAAACTACTTGGTTCCCATACCACAAACCTGCTCTCAATGCATCTGCTTTCAAACTTTGCAAGACTCGATAATGTAGGGACCTGGAAAATTTTCTTGAATCGATTATGAAAATAAACCCAGAATCATTGTCAAATCTCTCAATGTCAACAACATTTTCCATAGAGCTCTGAACACCTCTTTCTTTATCATTTTCACCTTCTTCTCTGCAACCTTTAGTACCTCTTCTACTGTATCTATTGTAAAGCCAAGAAAATGCAAGCTCTGAGCTGGTTGAAAAATTTAATTTGTTTGGTATATAAAAAGACCCAAGCTCTCTAACATATATATCACAATTCAGAGTTGTCTCCCCAATTCCTCTGCGTCCTCTGAAAATCAATAAAATATCGTCTAAATAGACAATGAAATGGAATCCTCTCTCTGAAATATGCCACTACTACCCTCATCAACTTCGTGAAGCACCATGGTGCTGAAGACAGGCCAAAAGTAAGGCAAAGGAATTGATATAATTGGCCTCTCCAACCACATTGAAGACATTTCTGGCTGCTTTCCTTCATCGGTACTGTGAAGTATGCATCTTTCAAATCCAACTTCACCAACCAAACTTTCGCCTAAAACATGTCCTTCAGAAGGTGAATCCCTTCAATTTTGAAATGTCTGTAAACAAACAATCAATTCAGACTTCTCAAGTTTATTACTGGTCTCCAACCTTTGTCTTTCTTTTCCACCAAAAACCACATGCTTACAAAAACTTTCAAATTATCATCTATCATATATATATTTTTTATTTACCATTTCCATCACTTCTACATCCGCAATCTCTATTTGTTCTTGAGTCAGCACTAATTCTTTTGGCTCCACACTCTTATATGGTCTTTCTACAAAATCTATTTTGAATCCTTGTACTACATCTAAAACCCATGGATCCCTTGTAATCCTCTGCCATGCTTCTACGTGTATTGGGACCTCTGAAAGCCTCTCCCAGCATATGGTCCCCGTCTATAGACCCTACCAAAAACACCACCAAATACTTACCTTGTGTTTGTTTGCAACTTTTCCAGTGCAGTAAAAGTAGAGAAATGTTTTTCTATACTTTTTACAAAACGATCTTAAAACAGTGAGTCTTTAGCCTCTTCACTAGGCATTTCATTAGCCACATCTCCCAGTTTTGGATTGATTTTCATCAAAACTGTCTTTCTTCTCTCAGCCAAAAATACTGAGTTAGCATTGCTTAAGAATACCATAGCCCTCTGCCTCCATCCACGCAACAATTGCACGTCTACTTGTTCACTATTAATATAAGCCTCCTCTGCTATATCTAATATTTTTCCTAATGGACCCAACACATCTAGTAAACAGATCTGACATTGTTTCAAAGACCGTTCTAAACCTTTTCTCAGATCCTTTCCTAATTTAAATAAATAGTAAATTAAATTCAGATCCAGCTTTGGTGTCAGGCAGACCTTATTGTCAATTTGAACTCTTGCGCACTCCGGTTTCAATACACTCCTCACCTCTCTTTCTAAGGGTTTCCTTAACCAATGTTTGATCAATGTAGCCACATGATCTTGCGGCCACCAATCTGCACTTTGGGGATGCCTTAATTCATAAGGGCTAAACATTTCCCCATCTAAAGGATCCTTTAATACTGTCTCGGAGAAAGGGGCTTGATCGATCTATAAATCATCATTATGAGCCACATCAAAAACATACTCATCGTACATTTTTTCAACCTTCTCCTTATTCCTTTTATCCAAATCCATATTATTCTCCTCATCAGCGTAATTCTGCGTGCCGCCAAGGACACCTTCCCTTTGTGTACCGTCAAGGGTACCGCTTCATGGAGTTAAATCCATCTTTCCCTTTCTTATCCATGTGGTTAGGTTTCCTAGCCCTTTTTGTTGCTCTATTCTGTCTTCTATCCTCTTCGTCCTTTGGAAAAGAACAAAAATCCTCCTCAGGTCTATTATCCTTCCTTTTTTTATCCATGAAAATCTTAATCACCTCTCTTATAGAGGTCTTCATCTCACACTGTATCAATTTCCTTAGACTCTTCTCATTTACTCTTCCCTCAACCACTAGCTTCCTCTGAACTCATTCTTGAAATACAATTTAATAAGATATATATATTACTCCTGATAGATTCGTAATTATTCCTTTCAACTCTCACTGTTCCTAACATCTCATCCTCCAATTCGCAGTATAAATAACAATCTGCTTTTTTGCGAATTTAACATCCTTCCGTTCGTGTATTTACATTCAGTATTATTTATATTTGCCCAATCTAAGGTGGCCGCCGTTCTCTCATGAGGTTTCGGCTAACCCTGGGCGAAGTACTAAGCTACGCTCATGTAGTTTGCGAAGTTTGCGCTACTTCCCACTACGCGAATTGCACGTAGCACAGTGCAAACACGCTTAGCGTGGCAGTCATTGTTTGCTTGTTCGCGGTCCTCAACGTCAAGTTGGCAACCTTGAGCGAGGAAAATGACCTCCCAGCGAGACTTTTTCCTCATTCGCGATCAGCAAAATCAAGTTGCCGACCGCGAGTGTGGATAATAAACCTCCCAGCGAGATTCTCAACGTGGGGAGGTCAGGTTTCTCATTGCGAGTGGTCGCGTATGCTTCCGACCACTCGCGATGAGAAACTACCAGTCCGCGCTGAAAAAAGCTGCAGCTCGAGTAGAAATGTACTTGAGCGGCAGAAAACAACTGCTTGCACTGTGCAAGATGCGGTTTGCACTGATTACACAGTGCGGACAAGCATTCGGCACTGTGTAATCAGTGCGAACAGCATTTTGTACAGTGCACAACGCAGTTCGCGTAGCTACGTGTGGCTCGCGTAGTGCAAAGCTCACTTCACGTAGATATGCGTTGCGCTACTGCACAAACTACACCCAGGGTTAGTTTTGGTGGCCAATCCTAATCCTAATCATTGATGATGGCGGGACCTCACAGTATGCTGCACCATCTCTCGCTGAACCCACTGGCTCACTTTAAACTGCCAGCATCTATTTTCGGACTCAGCACGAGCCCGAACATCCAAGGGACAAGCGGGGCTTCAACTGCACTCGTATTGTCAAAAGGTTTATTGCATAGTTAATTAAAATTATTACAATTTTCACATTATAAAATAATAATACAAAATGTAATATATTTTACTAAAATTCTTACTCCTCCACAGTTAGGAAATATTATAAAAATGGTGTTTAAAAAACTTTTTTCCTGCGATACTCCTCCTATCTAGGATTCTCAGAGTGATTTTGCAAATTCTTAAAAATCTTTTGCAAACCCTCACATTAAAGTGTCCATAATGTCCCGCTTCTTGGCCTACCCCCTGTTCAATTTGACTCAGGCGTTTTTTCACCTCAGCCAAAAATGTTGTTCCCCAGCATGCCATAATAATAGAAATCCCTCCCAACCAACATGTTACAGCTTGTCTGCAGGTACGGATCTTTAGTTTGTTAAAGGTGAATTTTAAAAGTCATTGTCTCTGTTCCATAAGTTCCGGGCAGACACACAGGAAATGGGCTAAAGATTCTGTTTTGTAGCCACATAGTCGACATTGTTCCGTCTGGTGGACACCTTTCCAGGATGGTTGTAAGTCCGTCGAGATATGCATACCCATCCTATAGTCAATAAAAGCTCTTTTTAAATACTCGTTGAAGTGGGAAGTTAAATAAACTTGTGGTTTTCCTGCTATAAAAGAGTTGATAATGGTCCAGCCATGCAGCCGTTTTTATGAATGTACTTTTATCTTCTTGAAAAGATTTCTTTTTTGCTGCCATGTTGGCCGATCTGGTTAAGCCGGCTTTGTCCATTCCAGATTCCAATGCAGCTTCCAGCTCCAGCTCTTTCACACAGACTTTCAAATACTTTCCCCAGGAGCACGGGGATCCAGTCTCCCCTTGATTTTTTATTTCTTCCCAGTTTAGCCAGCCCAAAGAATCCGGATCTGCAGATCTCAGTTTATAACACAGTTTTACGAAGCCGCTCATGCTCCAGTATTTCTAGTTTTGCAGACCAAATTCAAGCCTGACTTGCGATGCTGAGGCACATTTTGGAAGGTTAAAAACAGCTTTATAGATTTTGGTTTGCAGATCATTTAGTAAGTCAGCTTCCTTGCTTACCAGGTGACCAGACCACAGGACAGCGTGGGTAAAATTTGGGCCGACATGACTTTCAACAGTTGCTTATAATTTAGATAGTCCATTTTTGTTGTTAGTAAATGGTAAGCAAAAGTTAGAGTTTGGCCTTTTGCGCGAATTGCTGTTTTATGCTCCATTTGTTTTGCTCCCTGGGATATTGTAATTCCAAGATACTTATAAGACCCTTGTTCGTCCACCTTTGCCCCATTCGCCATCCATGTGTACTTAAGTTTTTGGGGGTCTACCAGGCGGACCACTTTTGTTTTTTCTTTACTTAAGTCCAGGCCTTCCTGTTTCAAGTATGCTGCTAATTTATTTAATGCTCTTTGTAATCCAATTGGCGTTTTACTCAGCAATATTATTTCGTCTGCATATTGCAAACAAGGAATTCGATGATTAGACAGTGATGGTGGGTGAACTTCATCCGACTCCAATACAATTGAAAGGTCGGAAAGGAAAAGATTGAAGAGAGTAGGAGCTAAAACGCAGCCTAGTTTTAGTCCTTGGTGCGTTGGTATACTCCTCGTTGTACAACCTCCATTTCCCAGTTTCACTCTTGCCCAGGTATTTTGGTATAGAGCTTTTGTTGCCTCTAAAAGTTTGTTCTGCATACCCCAGGTCTTTAATTTTCCCCATAGACACTCTCTGTTAACCCGGTCGAAAGCCGATTTGATGTCGACAAAACAGGCATACAGCCGCGCTCCCTTTGCTACTGATCTGTCTATTAGTAATGACAGGCATGTCAAATTGGTGATTGTTCCCATTTTCCGCCTAAAGCCTGTTTGGAACCGGGGAATTCTGTTTGTTTCTTCAATCCAATCTTACAGGTTTGAAAGAATGCAAGAGGCATAGAGCTTTGCCTCCACATCTATCAAAGATATAAGCATGTAATTTGTTGGTTTACGATGGTCACCATGCTTATATATTGGGGGAATAATGTTGCCCTTCCACGACGCTGGGACCTGGTCTTCTTTGTAGATGTGATTGAAGAGTGGCGTTAGAGTCTCTGCCCAAAAGGCCGGGTCATGTCTGAAGATATCATTTGGCAGCCCATTTGGGTCTGCTGCACCTTCTGCCTTTAGTCTTAATATTATTTTACCCAGTTCCCCTTTGGTGGTTAATTCCGGAGTTATGGTTGCCTTTTTTAAAACCTCCTCCAACTCCAAGCCTTTGGTATCAATGTTATTTGTATCAATTGGTTCTTCCTCATTTGTGTTTATTACCTGTAGTCCGTTTGTAAGGCCTGCAGCTTGTATTGAAGACACAAAGTGCCCCCCTGAACCTCGAGGACATGCGTTAGACCCATCAACTTCAATCAATTTGCACCCAACCTCCAAATCGGCTGAAATTAGTACAGTAAGGTCATGTGCAGTTTATTTTTCCCGAAAACGCCACATTTTTCCTATTAAAAGCATCAAAGTTCCTAAACAAAATGTTATTCTCCCTCATACGTGCTCTAATGAAAAACCAAACTCCAAAACGGTTAAATATATCTATGTATTGAATCACACATACCGTTTCTAAAAATTAGAAGATTTACCCTATACACCAAACTTCAATCATTCTTCCCTTTAAATTATATATATACATACAACCCAACTGTTAATCCAAAGGGTTAGATAAAAAAAGCTTATCTGGCCAGGAGCCGCATTTAAAAGAGGATGGAGGTTCTATGCAAAAGACATTTATTGAGTTTGTTATTCCAGTTCTGTATTGGTTTTGTGGAAGTTCTTTAAAGGAGCTGATAATGTTAGCCTCTGGTCTTGTGATGAAAGTACAATGTGAGTCCAGTTTTACTGGTCATAAAACCAGACACAATACCAATTTCATAGTGTTTAACAACTACATTAACCACTTACTATGGGCAGATGAAAAATGTAGGCTTTTGTCTGAAGGTGGGATGGGGACGATAGGGACGTTTGTTGAGTAGGTGAGGGAAAGTGAAGGTAAATTCTGGCAGACATAATGAGGAATTGGGATTGGCTGCTATTACTTTCCAATTTGCCTCAGAATAGTTCTGGTTGAAATTATACCTGGAAAACGTCCAGTGATTCTTGGAGTTTTTTATATATGTGGGGCAAATGCTCATTTTCAGCTGCCTTCTCATTGGGTGTATAGTTGCTATATGGGATTAGTGTTTCCAAAAGTATATCATGTAAATTAATTAGAAGAAACGAGTTTAGCCACTCATAGGATATTTGTTTGCAGTGCATTACAATTAGCGGATGATCATTTTGTTGCTTTAATTCCTTCAGTAAGTTTGATTTTAAATTATGGAAAATGAGAATGTGGGGCCCACAATTCTGTGACCATATTTCTAGAGAACTCTTAAGTGTTATAGTGGCCTGTGCTAGGCTAACTATTGCTCGTGCATGGATTACTAGATTACTAGAGATCCACCTTTGACGGTAGAATGGTGGGCTATAATTAAGGATACATATAATATGGAACACACCTTAGCAAAAACAAGGGGTGTAAAAGCACTACGCTAATTAGGGAAAATTTGGGGAGAACTTGTTTAGGTATCTGTATTAAAACCAAGGTAGGGTGTTTATATTGAGCTATATATGTGAGTAGTGGGTTGTTAATTTATTTATTTATCTATTTTTTTCTACTTTTTCTATTGGAAACTAATTTTGCCCTTGTTTTTTGATGTGCATTTACTTTTATAGTTTAATGTGTGTGTTTCTAACCTTGCTGTTAATGCGATCTCATGTCTTTAATAAAAAATGTATAAAAAAAAAAAGAAAATTAGAATGTTCTCTGCTTTGGTTGACAGGTTGGCAGCTGATGACTCAGGTACATTAACTGCCCTTAATTGAGTACTGAGAGCAATGAGAGCCATGGTTCTTCAAAATAGATTACCTTTAGATATTTGGCTCACAAAATAGAGTGGAGTTTATAAAGTACTTCATGTCCAACAATGCTGCACTTATCTTTCAGATAAGAGTATGGAGACCAATAAGTATGTGAAGAATATTAGAAGTCTATCTTAAGACTTGAAGGATATGGAAGGGACATATGCTTGAGAAGCAATTCAGAATAGAATTTCTGCTATAGGTAAATGGCTTACTGAACTTGGAGGTGGATGTCTATGCGCTATATGTTTGAGATATCTGGGAGTTTGTTCTTGATGATAAATGGATTTAAACTGATAAATGAAAAAAATAATACAGAACAGAAAGTTGGAGAATAATAAACTGAAAGTAAGAGTCACAACACTGAGTGGTTAGCGGGTCGCTCGAGGCTCCGATGTGTTGTGGTGGTTTTACCATCTTTACAGCCTGTAACAGCCTCTGAATGTTTGTAGAAGCGCGTTGAGATCTGCTGGACTAGGGAAAGCAGTCTAATCTTGTAAATCAGGGGTCTATTTTCGTTCTAACCCCAATGGACAGAGGAAGTGAGCGGAACCAGTGCACCTTGCTGGCAAAGCTGTGGGTGTGTTTCCAGCTTGTTGCGGCGGACGTGGTGAAAGAATCAGTAATGTGCTACTGACACATCCCGGATTGGGTCCAGGAGTCTGCGTATCTTTCTCAGTGTGATTTCCCTGGACCTGCGGAGGAGGTTGCGGGGATAGCTGTTTCCACTCCCATCGTGGCAGCGCTGGCAGCTGTGGGCGAGAAGCTGGGTGAGAGCCAGAAAGTGCAGGTTGCCCTGTGTCAGGGGCGGCTCTGGGGGTGCGTCGCGGGCGAAAGGCGGTGGCAAGATTCCCCATCCATAGCGGCAAGGGTAGAGGAGGTGGATGTGAGAGACTCAAACTCCCACAATCCACCAGAACTGCACGGGAAGCCGAAGACAAGCGGAGCTGCTGTTAGACGCGGTTACAGAGCAGCAACAAACAGTAAGAGTAAATTGATTGGAATTGGGGAATTCGGGAGGTTTGTTGGAAAAGGGCTCTCTAAGAAAAGAAAATTAAAATCAGCAGGCACTGAAACACTACCTTGATATGCCTTAAGAAGTATAGGCAGGAATTCACCAGACCACTTAAAAACAGCTGATTCGGACACTTATCTGACCATGTGGCAGTAATATCAACTATGAAACTCCCAAATAAATACTTTAACAGCAGATGGTCCCTAGATCAAGCCATTCTGTTAGAGGAGAAAGTAATCAAAAGTTTATTAACAGACACAAAGTACTCTTTTTTGATTAACATGGAAAGTACCTTCATAGAATCAGTATGGAATGCTTATAAACCTTCTTAAGAGGATGCATAACCTCAATTCAAATGTATAAACAGAAGAAATACAAAGCAGAGGTAGAAGAAATAGAGTGTGAAATCCAGAAGTTAGAGAATGAGCCTACCCCCCAGGGAGATAGAATGGCAGGGAGAACCTGCAAGATTTTGCAATCTCTTAAAACAGATCTCGCAAGGGTGTTAGATGCTAGGCTGAAGAAGAGGTGGGAGGCCAGAAAGTTGGCTTATTTTGAATATGGGGAAGGCTGCGGGAGGCTCTTACCCTGGAAAACCAAACAGGAACTAGCAAAAGCCAACATAAAAGAAGTAATTTGTGACATTACTGGAAATCTATGTGAGAGCCCCGCAGATATTGAATAAGCCTTTCGAAAGCACTTCAATAAAGTCTACTGAGAAGGTCTAATCCCCCAGCAGTAGCGGTCGGCAGTAGGTGTTTCTATAGGGCGGTGACGTGGGCAGGAGGAGGGGCAGGGTGGGGGGAAATAATGTATGGATTACGGAGTTTTACAGGTAAGTAAACATTTAAATACATAAAACGAATTTCGTTGCGCGCACTGCATCACATTTGGTGATGCAGTGTGCGCAACGAAATTCGTTTTATGTATTTAAATGTTTACTTACCTGTAAAACTCCGTAATCCATACATTATTTCCCCCCACCCTGCCCCTCCTCCTGCCCACGTCACCGCCCTATAGAAACACCTACTGCCGACCGCTACTGTCCCCCAGGTCCAGATGTTAGAAGCATGGCTCAAACACTTTCCTTCAACAAAGATCAGGGGTGAGATATCCAGTAATCTCAATAGACCAATAAGCCAGAATGAAATCAGGAAGACAATAGAGACAGGAAAAAAAGGTAAGGCGCCACGACCGGATGGTCTACCGGCCGAGCTGTACAAATCATTGGGCAAGGTCCTTATTCCAGTATTGGCTAAACTATTCTCCCATATTTTTTAAAGGGGTGGGAAAATGCCCCCCTTGTGGGATGAGGCCAGTGTTGCCATGACCTTAAAACAATCTAAGACACCTAGTCAGTATGATTCGTACAGACCAATCTCTCTGCTTAATCTTGATTATAAGATTTTTGCTAAGATCTTAGCAGAGAGACTGAATGGAATTATAACCGATTTACTACATGAAGACCAAAAGGGATTTGTCAGAAGGAGAGGCATTCAAGACCTAAAATATAACTTGATCAGAGCCATAGAATAGATATGACGATACTATATAGAATTCCAATGGCTATCATCATGCTCAACACTACCAACCAAGGGGTTTTACTGGATCAACTGGGCCTATCTAACTCATGTATTGAATAAATGTAATTTATATCAGTTCAGAGAGGGACAAGGCAAGGATGCCCTCTCTCACCTTTGCTCTTTAATCTATATATAGAACCTCTCGCAGAAAGGATTTGGAGGCATGAGGATTCTCCCTTTCAATGCAAAAACCGGGGAAAAAAAGTATCGTTATATGCCGATGATATGATGGTATATACATCCGACCTCGTGACAGCTATCCCCATCATATACAGTTTAGCACAGCAATTTTGTTATATCCCAGGGTATGAGATAAATCAGTCCAAAACTGAGTGTATGGCCTGGAATTTGAATGTTTGCTCCCCTACATTGTAAAGAGAAATAAGGTATCTAGGTATTAGAATAACCCTGGATATTCATGATATAGTTGAAACAAATCTGCGTAAAGTGGATAAAGAAATCTCTGACTCTCTAAAAAGTTGGGCATTCTTACCTTCAACACCAATAGGGAGAGTCAATTTGGAAAAAATATTGCCTTTACCAAAACTTATTTTTCTGTTTCAAAATATACCATTAGCTTTTAAAGAAGAAGGTCTATGGAAATACAGGCAAAAATACATTCATTCATATGGGCTATCAAAGAAATGAGAATCTCATATAAAAAGCTTTGGAGAAAGAAGAATAAGGGAGGGTTATGTACGACTAATATCATCTTTTATGCATGGGTTTTTCTAATGAGGACAGAGAAAATACTCATGAGTGAATCAAACACCTCAGAAATAAGGAAAATGTTTAGGGAAATGCGGTAGGATCTAAAAGGAGGAGATCATGCTTTCTTATATAAATTTGGAGATCCACGCTTCTTCAAGAAGGCACGTTTGAAGTCTCTAAAGGACTTAGCTAACATCTGGTTCAAAACCAGGAAGCTTTTAAACATCAGCTACTACAGCGCAATGGCTCCTACCTGGGACACACCAGGCTCCCCTGAGTGGACTAAAGATTTGTTAGTAACAGCGCTAAAATCAGCCGGGATAAATTCTTGGTCCCAACTTACTGTTGATGGCTGTTAAGTATCTTGGGAAGACCTGAGGGAAATCACGGACAATCAACTATCCAAATTTAAATAACTACAAATAAAAAGTTGGTCTCATGGGATTGATATAATGGTTGGCCACACAAACGATTTAGAGACGGCCTTAAGAATGAGACAATGAAATAAAAAAGAGGGGGCAAATCTCTAATGGTTTCTGATAGATCTGGCAGATGGTGATTTCATCCTTCCATCGCACCTGTGGGGCGAGTGCTTGTCGGGTTCCAGTACAGAAGCAACATGGCAAGTATCCCATGATTTACTATACTGTACAGTACAAGCTGCCAATTTAAGTAAAAACTATCTCTCCTCTCTCCACAGAGTATACTGGTCTCTCTCCAAGCTTTCTAAATTTGTGAAGGAAGCTATCCCATGTTGTCCAAAGTGTCAGCAGGAAAAAGCAGACAACGAGCATATGTTCATAAGTTGCCCTATCTTACATCAATTCTGGGGTTCTGTTATCAGAGGTATAGAAGACATATTTGGTTTTAATATTCAGGTGAGCAGCTTCTTAGTATTCTTTTGCATCTTTTCAAACTATGAACTATTATCTCGAAATAAAAATAAGCTGTGTTTTTACCTCATTCTACTTGCTCGGACAGAAATTTGTAAATGCTGGATTAAGTGTATACCTCTGACTTTTTTAGATTGGGTAAATTCTATTAATTATGTAATGGAACTAGATAAAGCTATATGGGAAAAGAAGAACAGGAAAAAGAAAGAGTTTTGGTTGCCATGTAAGGTTTAGTTGGCTAATCTATGAAAGTTAGTGCATATATGTCCAATGATTATGCCTCTACATATAAATACTTCACTACTCGGGTCAGTTCCGGGGGCCAATCAGATAGAAGAGTTGAACAGACCAAATACGAGAGGTTCTGTGAAAAGTGCATCCATTTAGAACAGAGCTCTCTTGCTGGTGCCAATCAACTGGGGGCCCGCAGAGTAAATCAAACTGGCTCTGGATACATCTAATGGCGTATGAGGACAAAAAAAATGGATTAAAAGAAAGAGGGAAGAAATAGAATTGAAAGAGAGGCTATGGTTCTATGATGAGCTGAAGGAATTTGAGGAATCTAGGCGTAAGCAACAAAGTCAGCAAACAGTTTCTGAACTGTCATAAAGGAAAATGGTTGATGTTTTATGTGATGGCTCTAGAAGTCATCAGAGGATGGAAATTGGTGATGCAAAGTCATCATCATTTATTTGCACTTAATAAAAACTTTAACTTTCAACATTCTTAACCATTAAGTGTTTGTGTGTACACATTATATCACAGTCTTATTTAGTTAAACAAGTGGTTCATACGTTCTCAATTTAGCTATAGTCGGGGTATGCGTCTTAACCTTAACATGAATGGGTCCAGGTGCCCCACTCCCTTTTAAAGATAGCACTGTATTTTTGCTTGAGTTGCGATTTCTTTTCTGCTTCAGGCATGAAAATCACAATTTTCTTGTTAAAAATGAAGTGTTATTTTCTGTTAGCCTACTGTTTGAACGTCATGTTTATTGCTATTAATTGTTCGGACAATGTCAAGTCAAGTCAATTTTTATTGTATAAAATTATTAAAAATTATTACAAAATACATTTTGGTCATCGTTAAAAATTAAAAGCATGTGTGTAACTATTAACTATTAGAGTCTGTTGGTCACTTGAAAAAATAAAATGTCATGTATTTCAGTTTGGTGCTGTAATTCCCTGTTCAGCTTGCTGTAGGAGAGAATGTGCTTTCATCATATATTTAACCCCCCTGCAAGCCAACATAGGAGATAATCCATCAAGCCATCGAATTACGGCTTGCCTACATGTCCAAATGTTCAATTTGATATAAATGTTCTTTAAAAGCCGTCTCCTCAAATCCTTCAGTGCCAGGCAAACACGTAGTGAGTTAATGATTCATTTTGATATCCACATAGACGACAATGAGGGTCGATGTGACAATTTTGCCAGGATGGTAACAAATCCTTTGAAAACTATGGATCTAATTGGTGTTTTATATATCTTTGTTTTAGGAACCTATTAAAGTGACTTTCCAGATACGTCGGTGGCTTTATCCCGGAATATGAGTTTATCACGGTCCACCCGTGTCATCGTTTTGCGGTACTTGTTTTGTCTTCCAGATAGGATTCCCATTTGACCGCGTTGTTTGTGATTTTGTCGAAGGTATTTCTATCTGGCATTAAGTCCCAAGTTTCTTCTATTCCTATACAATTCAAGGATTGGGACAGGAAATCTCCCCAACTGTTTGGCACGTGTTGTTTTTGCTGGGTAGCTATTTCCTCCCAACACAGGGTGTTCAGTGAACCTTCTTCTGACATGCGTAAATTATGGCAGAGTTTCAAAAAGGTTCCCATACTGTGAAACTTCTGATTCATCAGGCCAAATTCTAGTCAAACCTGTGCTGGTGCTGCCGATTTTGGGAGGTTTAGGGCTGCTTTGTATATCTTTGTTTGTAAGCTGTTTAACAGCCCCGCTTTTTTGCCGCACCAGGTGACCAATGCGTATGACAAAGTGGGTAGGGTTTGTGCTTTTATCACTTTCAGCAGATGTGTATAATTTGGACAGCTTAGTTTTTTTTGTAATTGCCGGTATGCGTAGATCAAGGACTGTGCTTTTGCTTTTAGATCTGTTTTATGTTCTTTATTCGTTTGGCCTCGCCCTAGTTTCAGACCTAGGTACTTATATGATGCTTCCTCCTTTATTGGGGTGCTGTTTGCGTACCATTTGAATATTGGCTTTTTCGGACCCACGATGCGGACCACTTTGTTTTTGTCTTTATTCAGTTCCAAGCATTCGTGTTCCAAATAAGTTACCAAGTTGTTGATCATCCTTTGGAGGCCTATTGGCGTTTGACTCAAAACGACAATGTCATCCGCATACTGCAGGAAGGGGATGGGAATTTTTGACAGGTAGGGTGGATGGCATTCCCCGACCTCCATGTGACTGACAATGTCTGCCATATAAAGGTTGAATAAGCTTGGGACCAGTACACAGCCTGGTTTTAGGCCCTGTTGTGTTATAATTTCGTCCGTGACGCTGGTACAGTCTCCCAATCTAACCCGAGCCCAGGTGTTGCTATACAAGCTTATAATTGCCTGCAGTAGTTTCTTCGGGAGGCCCCATGATCTTAGTTTTTCCCATAGTCGGGTTCTGTTCACCCTATCGAAGGCTGCTCGCAGATCTATAAAACAAGCGTACAGTCTTGTCTTCCTTTTTTCTGCTTTTTCCTTCAGGAGAGCCAGGGTTATCAAGTTTGTTTGTGTACCGGAGCTTGGCCGGAAACCCGTTTGGTACATTGGTATTATATTCGTGTTTTCCATCCATTCTTGAAGGTGAGATAGTAAGCATGACCCATATAATTTTGCCTCCACATCATCAACGAAATCAGCCTATAGTTCCCAGGCTCATTGTGATCTCCTTGTTTGAAAATGGGGTGAATTATGCTCCCGTTCCATGATCTGGGCAGTTTATTCTGGTCGTAAATTGCATTAAAGAGTGGTGTTAAATAATCTGCCCAGAAATCAGGCGAGTGTTTAAAGATGGAGTTTGGAAGCCCATTAGGACCCGCTGCCTCCTCTTTTTTCAGGCGATTTATTATTGTTTTTAGCTGGTCTGTGTCGGGCACCATGTCTACTAATTTTTCTGGTTTACTAGCAAGAGTGTTTTCAGATTTCATTATGTTCCAATGTTCACAACCCGCAGTTAGCTTCGGAGTTTCTTCTGGTGGTCTGTTTCCTGTTCCTAAGATAGTAACTGCATCTTCGGAGTTTCTAGTGCATGATTTGCACTCTGATATACAGGGCCTGTTTTGACCATCTGCCCTGTCGATAAACATGTTTTTGACATACTGGATCCACTTACTTTCTCTAATGCCTGCCTCCTGTCTTAGGGAGCCTTTGTCAGTTTGTTGATGATACCCCAAAATGTTCGGGCATTTTTGTATTTCCCGGCAATTAGTAATTTTGTCCAGATTTCATCTTGATATGTAGTTTTTGCGCTACTCAGCATGGTCTTGTATCTTTTCCGCATGGCTTTCAAATTCGACTTGTCCGGATTTTTTCAGCTTTTTATCGTTAATACCTGCATCCGTACTTCTCGTGCGATTTTCCTTTTTTCCTCTCTCAATGTTATATTATACCAAGGCTTTTTCCCAGTATTGCTTCTTCTCGCATTCTGGTTTGTGGTTGGGGGGTTTCTTGTTACGGCTTCACATAGATATTCCCATGTTTTTATTGGGTTTTCTTTTTCTTCCGGTGTTAGTCTAAAAAGTTCATTTTTTAATTCATTCATCGTTGGTTTTATATCCTTTCCTCCCCAATTCAGTTTACGCAGATTGAATTTTTCGGTATACTGAATGACGGTGTTTTGTTTTTCTGTCTTGCTGACCAGCATTTTAATTTTGGTAATTAGTGGAAGATGATCACTTTCCACGCGATGCCCCACCGAAAATGAGCTCACCATCGATATCAAATTTGTACTCATTATTTTTACAAAGGTTATAGGTATGTCACTGTCCCCCTTATCTTTCTTGTTCAGGATAAAAATACCCAGTTCTCCGAGAGCTTGAATTATTTTGTCATCTTTTGTTAGATTGCTATTAAAATCCCCTGAAACAGTCATTGAATACGACTCGTGAGTGTTTTGCAAAGCCCTGATCAAAGTTAGTAATGTTATCAGTTTTTCGTTTTTCTCTTTCTTTTCTGGGTGTATGTAAACATTAAGCACTAATAGGTTGCGAATGCTTGCACCTGAATCCAACTTCTCCGTAAGTTTTATTACTTGTATCCAGTTCACCCCAGTGTCTACTTCTTCTGTTTGCCATCTGTATTGTTGGGCGATCTACGTTGATAGGCCTCCTCTCGGGTGTCCAAATTTAGAGCGCTTTTCGGCGAGGACATGAAACTCGATATAACCCGGGATGGAAGTTTGGCACAGGTTCCAGGTTTATTGTAGCAATATTAGATCATATTGTTCTAAGAAGTTTGTAGTTTCATGGTCGTGCCCCATACTATTAAAACCACTGACATTCCAGAACCAGAGGCTGATCGTTTGTTGGTTTGTGACGATGTGATCCTTTTGGTTACCAACTGTTTTCTGTAGATGTAATTTTCTATCTTCTTTCAAATATCCGGATTTGCTAGCTACACTTATTGCTCAAAACCGATGCCACCCAGGACCAGTCAGTAATCTGTTCCTGAGCGCTTCCTTGCACCATTGTCTTTTCTTGTCTTCTTGTGTTTTGTGATATTTTTTTGGGAGTTACTGAACATGCTCCCTTTAGACATGATTTTTGGATATTCCCCTCTTCCATTTTCTTTTTGCTTGTGGTTATACTTTTTAAAAGTGGAAATTGATATTTTTTCTGTTCTTCCCGCCTTAGTCTTATGCCCCAAGCTTCAAAAGACATGCTTGTAGCAAGTATTCTATCAACTATATCCTTAGACGACCAGGTGGTTAATGACTCTTCTACCTCTGAATTATTTTTTGTGTGTTTAAATTCTACAGACAGAAGATTTTGGGATGTAATGTCATCCAGTTCTAGGATTCCTCTCAGCAGCCGCATTATATTGCCTCTGTTTAGAAAGTCTTGACCCCCTGTTGTCTGGTAATCGGGTATGAATGCCAGTTTGACGTTTGTTTCTGTTAATGTTTGTGAATTCCATTTTGCTTCTTCCGATTTTGTATCTTGTTATATTACACCATTTACGTTTATTCTTCTCTCTTGGCTCAGAGTATTTTTTGTTATTTCTTCATTTGAATTGACAGATCTTCTAGGGTGTGTAATGGGTTCGTTCATCCTGTCCGTGTTCATCTTTGTTATTTATTTTACCCGTGGTTTTGTCAATGTTTGAATTTTGGTTTATCTGAGTGTACATTGTATCTTTGTTTGTTTGATCAATACTGCAGGTTCGTCCATCTTCGTTTGAATTAATTTTTATTGGTGTTCTTATGTTTTCCTTTTCGTCTACTCTTTTTATGGATTGCCTTTGGTTAGTTTTGCCTATTACGTTTTGTTTGTTATCCATGTTGATTGCGGCATTTTGAGGCCTCATATCTTGATTTACGGATTTGACCTCAGGTATTTGTGTTTCGTCTGTCTGTTAAATCGTTACTATCCGCTTTACACAGAGCTCTTTGACTAAAACCTTTTGTCAACCTCGTCTCGAGACTTGTCTTTATCCTGGGCTTGTGGGGTTTTATTCCGAGTATTCGAATGTTTACTCCCTTGTGTTTTTTTTTATTTTGTATAGGTAAGGTCGGCCGGTGATTCTATAATCAGGCTGTTCCCAATCATTGCACTAGACTGGGCTGATTGGTCTGGTAACTTATCTATATGCTTATAGACGGTTACTTCAGAAGCTGGTTTCTCTTTCTTAGTGCTGGTAGGATGAAAGATGGGGTACATAAGAATGTCTGTTGAAGGTTGAGGTTTAAGTTGTACCCTTCCTTTCCTAGCACGCTTTCTTTGTCTTTTTGTTAACTTGACTTTGTGTTGGATTGTTGTGCATAGCGCCTCCTCTTTTTGGCCTGCTCCATTGTCAGACTTTTCTTCACTTGTCTTACTTATCTGTTCCTCTACGTAACTATTTTGATTAGGATCCATTGCTATATGTTGCCTCCCAATTTCTACTTCAGTATTTGTCACCCCAGTATGGCTCGTGGATTTGATGTTTTGTTTTGTATCTACTGATGATTGAACCGCAATTAGTATGTCATTTAATATGACTGGTAAATTTGACATGTTGTCCACTTGTTTGCTGCATACGCAGCTTGGCTGGATGGTCTCTGTTCGGACAATGATTCTCTGTGTTTGCACAGAATGGGAGAAGGTGAATACTCCATTGTGAGATATTGTGAAGGCCACGATCATGGCGAACAACAAATGCAGCAAAAATACTGTTTTTTAAATTTTCTTTTTACCTAGAGTCTGTGCAATGTTTCTTCTGGATAAAACCTCATGTTTTAAGTGTGTGAACCTGTGTCAAGTTAGACATTTGCTCCTGTCCACCTTTGCAGGCGGACATCCTTTTCTCTCAGTGAGACCCAGTGCTCCTAGACTTACTTTCTAATGCAAGTACATTTCTATTTTCTTGATTAGAACATTCATTTGGTTGTATTTTCAATGCTATATTCATTGACACTGTTTAATTCTAAAATTTATGACCTACCCACTACCTTAGGTTAGCTTTAGGTAGTTTCCCTTTATGGGTAAAAAATTATATCTATTTGCATGTGCTGTCTTAAATAGTATGTAATTGCATTCGCCTAATTGAATTGCCTGGATTATAACGCATATATATGCTGTTTTCGGGTGACTGAATTTTTGCTTAACTGTATCTATTTGAGATTGTCACATTACTAATCTGTTAATAAACCTATATGGCTTTCAAAATTACTTTTCTTTGTCATTCCTGTGGGGCAGACTCTGTTTCACTGCCACTGATACATTGCTGAATTTATGATTTTAACCTCACTCAAAGATAAAGGTCCATCTAAGTGGACATAGCAGAGATTTGAGTTTGCATCATGTTTCCGTGCTGCAAACAAAATCCCAATCGATAAGGCTAACACACACACCCCTTACTTGTATTCAGCCCCTTGTTGACGAACAACCAAGAAAACAAGAAAAATCTTGTGTAAAATCAGTGTGTAGTTTCTTTTTAGAAAATACAGGGGCATATTAGCAAGAACCTCGTTAAAATTATTGCCATTTTAGTGGCAGGAAACTGCAGCTAAAATGGCGATAATGGGCTTGCTAATATGCGTTTTAGAATTCCAATAGAAACCCAGGTTAGATGTTCTGCACATCTAACCTGGGCTTCTATTGGAATTCTATATTGCATATTAGCAAGCCCATTATCGCTGTTTTAGCTGCAGTTTCCTGCCGCTAAAACGGCGATAATTTTAACAAGGTTCTTGCTAATATGCCCCACACTGCCTTGTTTATGCAAAATTATGACATCAAACAGAAAGTAGTTGAAAAGAAATCTTGCAAGAGGGAACAATTGTTCACAGAAGAAAATGGCACATTGCTTATTTTTGTATGGACTTGTGGAAAAAAGCCACTAAAAATAAGTAGAAAATATGTAAATGCAAAATATACCCAGAATATCTAGAGGTGAGTCCTCCCATCAGATCATACAGCGGCAAGATAAATGTAAAGTCCGCAGAACGTCTCTGTCCACCTTCTCCTCTCTGGCTGACAGTCTAACAGTTTTAAGTGTAGCACACAGAAGCCTACCAGAACCTGTGTGATTCTCAGGTAATCTTGGGGCATATTAGCAAGGAGTAGCGATATTTATCGGTAAATGTGCAGAGAGCATTTTTATTTATCGCTGCCTATTGCCGGATATTATCGCAGAGATAACGTGCTATTAGCAACGTTTATCTCTAATGCGATAAAATATCCAGTGATAGCGGCTCATTGTGAGAATATCCAGCGATATTCTCGAATTAATGCCAATGGGGGCTTGGTGTGATAATCCACCCCCCCAATGATTATACAGGTAAGTCAACTTTTTAGCAGGCGTTAGATTCTAGTGATAATCGCGCTTTGCATGATTTTTTTTAATCGCTTCGCCTGCCTTGCTAATAGACAATAGCTGTGTTAGTGACTGTTTTCAGTCGCTAAACGTTAGGGTACGCCTACTTTGCATGTCATTAGCGATAAATATCGCTGACATGCAAAGCGGGCCCCAAACCTGTAGCTAACACCTAAAAGCTGTCATTAACTTCTGTTAGCGACAGCTTGCTAATAGGGCGATAAAAATATCACTGCTTTAGCTGGAAAAGTACCGCTAAAGTGGCGATATCGCCCTTGCTAATATGTCTCCTTGTTATTTTAACAGTGGTTGCAGAGTTCTATCACCAGAGAGCAAAAGGGATTTTATCTGCCTTAAAATTCTAATTTTAACCAACTGAAAACACCCACCTCTGAAAGTGCATCAAATAACAGACCAGTATGTGCTTCGGTTCTAGGTAACATGACCGAGAGACAGGAATGTCTCAGTGACTTTTGTAGTCAATAACCTTTTTTTCTTTCCTGAAATGTGGTGTTCCGAAAGAGCCTGAAAACTGCCTTTTTGAAAGGCCTTTCATTTCTGAAATTGCTGAGACTCAAAAATGCTCTTTTCATTTCGATCAAATGGAAAAACTTTTATCTTGTGAGCTTGACCTGGAGTCCAGAATTATAGGAGAATGAGACTTTTTCTGCTTTCTTAAACAGTACTTAATTTGTAAAAAAAAAAATGCCAAGCCCTAATATATTGCTAAAGTGGCTACTGCAGCTTTCACTATCCACTGTCCCTGCCAGTCTGCCAAATGCCAGAACCCATGCTATCCACTAACCACCATACTACTACACATGTGACAATTTGGACTATTGTAGGTCACAAAATTATGTAAGCTTAGTCTGGGCACGCTGGTACTAATATTTTATTTTAAGTATATTGAATTGTTTTATGAGAGACAATGCCACCATGCTGTGAACTGTCATTATTTTTGCTATTTTAAGAAATAAATTAGAGTGCTGAGCGCCGGCAAACAGCTGCAGAAAATATGCACTGCTGCAGCGGTGAGTAAGAAAAGCAGGCGGTACTCACAGTTAGCTGGTCTTTAGTCTCTGTCAAGTTTAACAGTGTTAGACCGGCCCTTTTTGCCTCCTATTTTTCTGACCCTGTTTTTGTAGGCTATAGGATTCTGGGCACTTTATTACTGCCAAGCAGTGATAAAGAGCATATGCTCTCTGTATAAATTGTGAATATGATTGGTTATCTATGATTGCCATATTTGATTACTGGTAAGACCCTAGTAAAATGCACACTGTGTGCCAGGGACTGAAAATCAAATGCTACTAGAGGGCCAGAAGCACTGGTTGTGCCACCCACATCAGTAGCCCTGTAAATGTGTCTCAGACCTACTACTGTAGCGTCTGCACTTGCAGTTGTTAAATGCCATTTTGACCCTGGCAGTGCACCCACTTGCTATGCCCCAACCTACCCTTTTCTGACATTTTCAATAGCAAAATTCGGAAAGATGATAACACATTTACAGCTGCAGCAGAGACTGAAAAACAGAAGAACATGGGAGTAGTAAGCCCGAGTTCTCCCTTACTGAATTTCGTTCCATCTCTCAGCTTGAATCACTGGCAGTGATCTAGAGATGTAGGTAAGGATCCCAGGAAGACCCATACCCTCCTAAATTGTGGCAAGAACTCGCTCACTCACTTATCCATGTGCTGGATCATATATGGAATACATCTCTTGCTTCTGGCATTTTCACGGATACATGCAAACATGTCATACTTCTCCCCCTCAGAAAAAAACCTAATGGGGATCCAGGGGAATTAAATGCCTACCGACCAATGTCATTATAACCAGCACCAGCGAAAATGCTTGAAAAAATGGTCCAGCGACAAATGGGCAAATTTGATTGAGAGTCATGATATTCTGCATGATACTCAATCTGACTTTCGGACTGGCTTCAGTAAAGAGACAGCACTATTAGAGGTGGCAGAGTCAGTGAGAATGTCGTGGATACAGGATTATCAGTGATGCTGGTGCTCCTTGGATTTATCCGCAGCATTCGACACAGTGGACCATCTAATTCCTGCACAGAGACTTCAGACCGTTGGAATTGGGGGAGTTGCACTTACCTGGCTAAAGTCACTTCTTAAGAAATGCATGCAGAAGGTCGCTTTACAACCCCATCAATCGGAACCCAAACATCTATGATGTTTAGTACTTCAGGGATCGGCTTTGAGTCCGCTTCTTTTTAATATATATTTGGCCCCTCTGTTCTCACTCATAGCCACCTGGGGAGTGAAGGCGATATCATATGCCGACGATACACAGCTGGAGTTTTACTTTAAAGATCAGTTGGAGGACTCCTTCAAGAGTTTTAAGTGATGTCTGAAAGACATCGCCCAGTGGATGAACAACAATAAACTCAAACTTAATGCTGAGAAAACTGAAGTGTTGTTCTTCGGCAAGGATTTGCCACCAGCAGATTATATTTGGTGGCCAGCTGCAATGGGCCCGCCTTCCACCCCAGCTACCATGTCAAAAAAATGGGACTGGAGTGGGAAGCAAGTCTTTCTTTTTCAGCTCAAATTCGGCAGGTGACAGCCTCTTGTTTCAGCAAATTGAGAAATCTGAGAAAATGTTTACATTTGCTGCCGGAGGATTGACATGGGTCTGCCTGTGTACCTGGTCAGCAGTCTGTAGATTGTACAGAATGCTGCTGTGCGATTGAGTAGACATGAACCATTTTGTCATCATATCTCTATGTACGGGTGTGTGTGACATGTCCCTATAGTGAAATACTGTCTATATGGAATGGCTGTCTGTCCCTAAGGCTATCATTGGGGCTGCACTGTAACCATTTTACATGTGTAACTTTCCATGGGAACACAATAGAAAAATTAAGTTTAGCCTCTCAACTCAGAATTTATTACTGCATTTTTTAGTAAAGTTGTTTTTTAAACTATGTGTGAAAATGCAACTTTAGAAAGTGGACTTTTTTTGCTTCACCATTCAGTGTGTTTCTGACTCTCTCGCTGGTGGTGTATTCAGCGTCTGGTGTTGCAGTGGCAGGACCTTGGGATGTTCATTTGCTTATGATAGTCATTGGTGGGGGGGTGGAGGTATGTCCTGCTTTGCCTGGGCGACTCATCGCTGGGCTAAATATACCCGGTCTGCATTGAGAGGGGTGGGAGGGGTTTTGCTTTATTCTGAATAGGCTGTGTCTCCTATGCACAATGCTGTCTCCACCCGCTGTGGTCATGCTGTACAAGTGAGGACAGGGCTGGTCTGGACTGGGCTCAGAGACCCTTGCCACAAAGAGAACAATGAAAAAATGCACTATAAGTATTGGACCTAAATTTTAAAGATTACTTCAAGAAACAAGAGGATCCTGCCAATAAGAAGAGTGACAGGACTGTGTGAGGAGCTCTGCCTTTTCTGAGTGAGGGTCGGGTTGGCCTGCAGTTGCTGCTTGTGTCTATGGTGGAGGAAAAGGACTGACTCTTTTCGTCCTTGCTGGATCCCAAAGTAAACCTGCTACATCTAAAAGGAGGGCTGAAGAGCTGTGTGATGAGTGCTGCCCCTGCTGTGTGCTGTATGGGTTGGCCTGAAGTCGCTGCTCCTGCAGGTGAAGGACTAAACTGTTCTTCCCCTTGAGTCTAAGGTGAAAGAAGTGCTTTGGTTTATGTCCCAGCATGTGAGGAGTGCTTTTCAGTGCTGTTCAGAAATTCCTGTGCTTGATTTCCTCAGCGTACGCAGCGCTGCCCTGTACTCATGGTTTTGAGCGAAGGGAAGGGAGAGCTGGGGGTGAAGGAAGCGCTCTTCCTCTTCCTGGTGGCCTGTGCATGGTTTTAAATTGATTCACAGCCGGGGCTCCGCATACGTGGCCATATGCTGTACAAGATTATGGCACCAAAAGGGGAGGAAGGAAATCCCAGGGGGAGTTTTCCCCGCGTTGCCTCACAACTCTGAAATTGTTGAGGGAGAGGCCCAGCCTCTCAGGAGTGGTACCAGAGGAGGGAGATTTCCTGATGGCAGAAAGAACGCCGACCACCCTGCGATGACCCCTACCTCCCTCAGTGGGGCCCCGTCTGGAGAGAAGCCTTGTAGCGACTATAGGTTGTCGTGGCAGCAAGGATGTTGAGTCAAGTGAAGAGCTGGTGCCGCTGGGGCTGCCGCCACTGAAGCCCCAGGCGGAGGGACCTCAGTGCGACAACCAGCATCATCCACTGTGTCCTCCGCCCAGGAGGAAGAGCAAGGAGCAGCTGTGAGGCCTGGAAAGAGGAGCACGACCAATGTGGGGAGTGCGCACTCCCATCGGTGGGTAGAGCATGTCCCGCTGATTTTGTCAGTCCTGAGGATGCCGCCTTGTCTTTGGCAGCTGCGGTTGCGGGCAGTTGCACCTGGTATTGCCATCAGTGGGGAAGGCCTGACAAGGTCTCCCTATGTGTTATTTAAAAAAAAGTTTAAAAGGCTGCATTGGTTTCAGCAGCTGCTCCACATGGTAGCGATCACCTTCCATTGTGGATACCTACCTTAGGGGTATTTCCTTGCCATACTCCTGCTGCCACAGCGGGGCAAGCCCAGGATGGGCCAAAATCTGGAATGGACCACAATATGGGGACATTGAATAACAAAACACCACACTACATGTAGTAGGTGTGCAGGTGTTTCTGCAACCTGCATTCCCGGACGAATTTGATTTGAGCTCTTTCTAAGCCCCTACAACCTTACTGTCTAAAACATAATAGGAGTGCATGTCTGCTCTACACTATTAGGAGACATGTGGTAGTTAAGCTATTTTATAAACTACTGCATCTTGTTTCATGCCCTGATGTGGTATTTCTTTGCCTGGTGACAGGGTAAAAAGTACCATTGGTAGGAACTGCCTATTATGTACAGTGATAATGTTTTCTGTTTTCATGATGGTTCTTTTATGACACATGCAATGTATAAGTCTTTTACTTAATTGTACTAAATGTGGTGTTATGACAATTGCCTAGTTGTCAACGTGATTTATGATCTATGTATTATTATGACAACTACCTAGTTGGCAAAGTGATTTATTGTTTATGTAATTGTGGTCTATGTGTTTTAAATACAATATATGAGATATTTTTTATGTAACCTTGTGTGGAGTCTCTTTTTCTAGTGTGCCTAGTGTGCCACTGGTTTGGGTGTGTGTTGCTCAAATGCTTTACACATTGCCTCCGGGATAGGCCTGAATGCTCTGCCAAGCTACCTAGGTGGTGAGCAGGGGCTATCTTGGATGCGTAACTCACTTATTCTAATTAGAGTGGTGGGTTCTTGTTGGCTTCAGTGCATATGCTATCCAACTAGAACCCCATTTCTAACAAACAGGTATGATGTTGAGATGTGCACGATATAAACATTAATTTAGAAATGCAACATGATCTAGGACATTGCCCTAGTGAGCACTCTGGGTCGCATGGATGTTGTCTATGGTAGACAGAATCCCAATGAACTACTCTTCTTCATCCAGCAGACATTGTACACTGCTTAATTCTATATCTCAGTCCTGTTGCACTTGATTAGTTTTTCGTCTGCAGTACATGTGATGTATTATTCCAAACAGGTAACCGTCTTTGCTCATTTGTCCCAATTCATTGGTGAGCTGTTAATTTGGGGGCTGATTTAGTGCTTGGTGGAGAGGAGACTCTGTTGCATTGGCGACGGAGCACCCTCTTCACCAATCTCCCAGCCCGTCCACCTGAATTAGGGCTGGACAAACCAACAGTATTTCCAAAATAGGCTATATCGCTAACGTACTCCTCCGACATCCTGATGAAGTATGGGCCATCTGAGGTAAGCCATCTGACCGCCATCCAACTTAGAGTAGGCGGTCAAATTCCTTTTGTTGGGCTCTCCATCACCGTGAGGTACAGTTATTAGTTTTAACAAAATGGTGTAGCGCCGTGCTACAAGCAGTTTTGCTGCTCTGAGCTGCGTCATTTTCAAAAGGCAGAGATGTGCTGTATTAACAAGAATACGGCACATTTCTGTGCTCACCCCTGCACTAAAAAAGCTGCCTAGCGCCAATGCAAGCATCCTTGCACCATGGTGCAATGGTGCCTGCGTTTCAGGGATGATTGTGTTTGTATAGGAAGGGACACATTACTGCACAAAAACAAACATTAATGGCATTTTGCTCCTTCTATATGTGCTGTAGAATGCAGCACTCATAGAAAGAGCAAACAAAATGTAGAAATACAAGTATTTCTCCTCGTTGCACCACATTAATGCCTCCTTTTGAAAGAGTTACTTTTTGGCACTGCCTCAGGTTTACAGATCCGTGTAAATCTGGGGCATTGTCAAAAATCCATGGGTGTTGCCGGGAACACTGACAGCAACACCCATTGCACACCCCTTTGCAGCCGAAAACTGTATTGCATAGGGACATATTTGCAAGGCTGTGTTGAGCCATGCGAAGTGGCTTAGCATGTCCTTGTAAGTATGGGCTAACAAAGGGTAAAAGTGAGTAATTCTCTGTGACTCTAGGGCCTTGTAAATATGCCCCTTGGCCTTATAAATAATGAAAAGTTTTTTACATTTGATGCTTGTCTGGAAGTGGGGGCAATTGAAAAATATTGATATTTAAATGAGGAGATTATATGAGTGGTGCAGTATGGCCACATAGTAAGTACCAATGTAGTTTGCGATTTTAAATTGGCCGGGAAATAAAATAATTTATGCTGATGTGACCTTGCATAATTTCCAGCAATTATCATTATGTTTGTTACACAAAATGCCTGAGATTATGCCAGCAAGCCACATAGAATAAATGAGATTTCGTTTGGGTTAAAATCCCATTACAGGAGCATGGGAATGACACCAATGAACATAACGTGAGTTGCTGTTGTTCATGTGTGATCTTGAACTTTATTTTTAGCGCAAAATCCGTTCGGTATACACCCGCTACAACGCATCTTTTACTCCGCACTACCATTACAACGCGACTTTTACTCCGCATACCATTACAACGCATTGCGCTGGGGGGCGCTCTAGGATAGGGAATAAGTATAATTTACTATCCAACACCTTCCCTAGGGTCCACGGGGACTGGAGTTAGAATAGTAAATTATACTTACCACTATCCAGCACCTCAAAGCGCTATGCGTTGTAATGGTATGCGTTGTAAAAGTCGCGTTGTAACGGTATGCGGAGTAAAAGTATGCGGAGTAACGTCATACATCCGGGTTGGATGTAATGGACTAGCATTCAAAATGCACACAAGGATGCATTTCACACTAACGTAGGATAAAGTGGCAGACTGTCCTTTTGCATTACTTTATACAGTCTTTAGGCGTTTCACATAATTTCTGCAAAGGAAAATACTCGAATCTTGCTTAGCCCTTATTATAACCTAATATATACTAAGCATGGGCGGAAAATCCGTTCCGCTCGCGGATTTTGCTGATTTTCGGTAAATTCGCAATCCGCGAACTCTCGCGAATTTACCGAAAATCCGCAAATTCGCATGCAGCGGATTTTTTTTCTTGGTGATACAATATTGCGGCGTGCAGCGTTCACTTACCGTCATTCAGCGCTTGCCGAGTTGTTTTTCTCGATATTTTGCAAGTGCTGCGCCATTTTGGATCTTGCTGCGGGATCCCGCGGGAGTTTGGCGACGCATCGCGAGAGTTCGCAATTGCGAACATGTAGGTGCGGCGGGCAGCAACAATTTTGCACTCGCGAAATTACAAAATTTGCAATTCTGCACAAGAAATCCACTAGCAAGCAGCATAGACCTTCTGAAAATGATGATTTTTGTCAGAATAACTCCTCAGGTTGACATTTGCCTACACTTTTTTGGATTTGAGGCCTTTTGACTTTCTTTGGATCACTTTTGGATTACAAATCAACTTTCCAAAGCAAGTTTGTTTGGGGCATTACAGTTGCTGTTCTGCAGAAAAACGAGTTTTGCAAAACTGAAAGCACTCAGCAGGTGCAAAAGTTCACTCATCATTAGTAACCATTCCTTGTAGTATTCCTGATGGGCCCCTCCAGAGTTTAGTTGCCTATGTTTGTTTGGGGCATTACAGTTGCTGTTCTGCAGAAAAACGAGTTTTGCAAAACTGAAAGCACTCAGCAGGTGCAAAAGTTCAAACTCATCATTAGTAACCATTTCCTGTAGTGCTTCCTGACTGGGGCCCCTCCAGAGTTCAGTTGCTAGTTGCAACAATTCTATGACCCTGCTCTGACCCTCACAGCAGGCTCATAGAATAGCTACAAGTAGGCCACAAAGGTCCTGGAAAAAAAAATTGCACTGCAACAGAAAGCAAATTACAGATAAGGAAGCAGGTGCCAGACTGCAATTTTAAAACAGTGACGCATTAATAAATCAACCCTAAATTAATTCATGTGAGTTGAAGCAGGGCAGGTGTGCTTGCTTTCCCCCCCCACAATCTACAGTGATGATGAACCAGAGGGTGGCATTGATGTACCAGAGGGTGGCGTGGGTGAAACAGAGGGTGGCAGTGGTGAAACAGAGGGTGCTGGGAACCTGTGATGATGAACCAGACGTAGAAACAACATAGTCGCGACCGTTGCGAGCCGACAAGTAGGTTTGCAATTGCGAACTGGTACAAAACCCTCGCGAACTGGCAGAAACCCTTCCGGACACAAACAAAAATCCGCAAATTCGCGAGAATTTGCGGATTTTGCGGATTGCGAGTTCGCAAATACGCAAATTTGCGAACGCCAGATTCGTAAAATTTGCCAATGCCTAATATATACGTTAGCCTAAAAGGTAAAAATGTATCAATGTCTAAAACTGAAGGAAATAATATTCAATGGTATGGGTAATGGAAAAAAGTTTGAAATGTTGTATTTGTTTTCAAAAATACATCAAATAATAGCAAAGGTGTGCTATTTTTGGGAGTCTTAAGTGAAAATTTACCAAAGGGCATTTTTTTCAAAATATACTTTAGATACCTACAACGGAACTAGTTCCATTGAGGAAATGTCTTTCCCAACATATTTTCTACTCGAACCTACTTTTGCAAGGCATTTTACGCTTGAGACACCATTTTCAGAAATAAATTGTGTGAAAGTTTAAGATAGCATATTTTCCAAAATGTTGCAAAATTTACATAATGTGAAATTGCATAAATTATGCAAGGGTAACAGAAAAGGTTGCATGGGCAGACAACAATATATCAGGCAAGAGTGGTTGAGAATGGGAACCTAATTTTTCTCCAGCCCCAAATAGAATATTTGATAGCAAAGAATAAGCACTGATGTGTTGATGTGTCCCTTGCAGGTGCACGGTCTGTTATACAAACAAGCGCCAATTTGTTTATTACCAAATTATCGAGTTTTAAATAATATCTACAAAAATATCGTGACCAAAGGGGCATGGCCTGGCAGTCTAAAATGGCAGTTGCAGTTTGAGTAGGCTCTCTGCCAGCCACATCCTTCCATTACCTCTAAATCATCCCCACACATTAAAAGTTCCATCGACAGTGGAAACTGGAAGCAGGTGAGATGGATCGTGGCTTCTGGATGACTCCAATGAGTTGATTCAGATGAGGCCTTGATTGAGGGAGGAGACAAGGCAGTGTGCCGGCCAGCCGTGGGAGGCAGTATCCTGGGCCATTGCCAGCATCTGGTGGCAGGACTCAGGCAGTGAGTGGTGATTGCAGGCCCTGCTGTGTTCTCGGGCGTCTCTGGTATGGTGCTCTGAGGGTGGCACTAGGCGTGGCCTGGCTTTAATGATGGGAGTATGTGGAAGCAAGAGAGGGAATAGGTCCTTACATCAGGCAGTATGCAGCTAATATCTGCGCCCAGCTCTGCACTGGACTTGGAGTGCCTTAGAATTTACCTCCCTGCCTGGTGCGGGCTGACATAAGTTCCTGGTGGTGGAGTTAGGACCTAGTAGGAGAGAAAGCAATAAGAGGGAGGCTTCAGCCCTCATAGCATGGGCCTTCCCTCTGCACTCTTCGACTTGAGCACCCTGCAGTGGATACAGGGAGATTTCTGCTTCCACAGGGAGTTATCCCACCCATATTCACATGACAGATAATCAATGGGTCCAGCCAGTCAGCATTTGGAAGGACCAGAGCTTCCTTATGCTTGGCCCCTGACTCAAAGAGGAGGTAACACTTGAACATTACATTATACCTGGAGGGGGGTGACCTTCTAGGAGGACTGCATTATCCTGAGGGTATCACGTTCCTAGCT
The DNA here is from genome assembly GCF_964263255.1 of Lissotriton vulgaris. Classification (NCBI taxonomy): domain Eukaryota; kingdom Metazoa; phylum Chordata; class Amphibia; order Caudata; family Salamandridae; genus Lissotriton; species Lissotriton vulgaris. The sequence continues at coordinate 1,114,286,431 of NC_141687.1, forward strand.
GCTACAAAAACAAACATAGTCTTACCTGCCACTTTGCGTGGTACAGGCTGGGAAGCATGAACAAGGCGTTGTGTCAAGTTACTACCCAGTGTCCAAGGAGTTGGATCGGGGGAAAGTATTTTCTCAAAGTCCACAGGGGCAGAACCACGGAGGGAGGCCAGAGTCTGTAAATTGGCAACTTGTTTGGTCTACTTTCTTCAAGAATTTGAACAGCAACGGTGAAGAACAAGTTGCAAGGTGCCTCATACCAATGCAAATTCAACAAGTTCACCAAACATACTCCCCCCTCGTAGAGGCTGAACGGTGGTACCATGATGAGCCCCGAAGCACAGCCTGAAGACGAGATCTCACCAGCCACTATCCTTCAAGATATTAAGGATTCACGTAGCGACCTTGACGAGAAGAATAAAAGAGTGGGTGTTGAGGAGTCTCTTCTCTGGCAGGACCTCAGAAACTTGTCAGACCACACAAAGGAGACAGAAAACTGAATCTCCTCTGTGAAGGATTGGATTACTGCCACTACCCAGGAGTTGAGAAGACTAAGCTGCCAAATGGAAGAAGTGAACAGAATATTCAAAAGGGAGACTCAGGAGGAACAATCCGAAACTGGAGAGAATTCCTGAGGGAGCCAAGAGGCTAAACTCATAGCAATTTTTGATGGATTGGTTTAGGCTTTCAATCTCTGAGGCAGAATTGCCAACATGTTTCGTTCTGGAGAAGGCTCACAGTGCGCTTAGCAAACTAATAGTTGTATTTCTAAATACTCACAATCTAAATAAAACACCTCTAATAAAAGACAGACTCATTTATATATTTATAATGCTTCATCTGAATAATGTGAAATAATTGCTCATCAATACCAACATACGGTACAAACCATAGATCGTCACAAGGCAAACAACATCGGAAGAGGAAATGACAAATTCATATCAATGACAATGAATAAGGGAGTGGAAAGATGAAGAAACAAAAGTTTCAGAGACAAAATACATTTGCAAATGTTTATGCAAATTCAGATTCAGTCTATACTAACCCAAATAGGAATAGGAAATTCTACTATCTGGCCATGAGAACAAAATGGCCCCTCAAGAAGATTTGAAGAGGCAAAGACTAAGTCAGGAATCAGTAGACCGGAACAGGACATCAAACCGAAGACAACGACGATCTCCCAAACAGACTGCCCAACATCCTGAACACACACAAGTTTGCTTAACCCCTCCCACCAGGAACCTCAATTATGCCCAAAAACCCAAATGTCCAACCCACACTTGTATCTAACATTGATTGGTTAAGGAAGGGGGTGTATTGTCACACCACTCTCTGCATGTCCATCTCACTAAATGCTCCATTGTTTTATTTATTCATCAAGTCAGCTCCCACCCCAGGAAATCTGATTCAAGCCACTATCAAAATGTTCTCTTCCTTCAAGGCGGTTATGTAGCAAACTTTGTATATTTTTTGTGCCACTCGTGTCTTTCCAGAGGAAGCTTTTCCTCCGCTTGATGAATCAAATTGTCTTTTCATGCAAACGTCTTGGTAGGCACTTAGGATTCTTGGAGGACAAATCCTTTTCCACATTCCTATTCACTTTCAAACTTTAATTTTAAATATTTATTCTTCTATTCCATTAACCCCATAACTTCATGCAGAGTAGAAAACCATGCTTTTATGGAAAACAAACACAGGCATTGTTATTCACTTGAAATGCTTTTTCACTACGCACCAACCCAATACTGCTTCTATAAATGCGCAACCCATTTTAAATATTATTTTCCTAGCAAACATTAATAACATGCACAAAAGCAGCATTAGTCTTTTATTTTCGTTTTGTCCAAAAAGCATGTGCGGCCTTGTTAAGTACTTTAGTACGCGCTTCCACAATAGCATTTTCCCTCTCATTAGTTCCTTTTACAGCATCAATTTCACTGCACACTGTTAGTAAATGTTACTGAGGGTTCTATCCGAGCAGGTTTTATTTCATAAAAACCCTGCTCCATCACCCATGGCCCACTGCGGCCTATGGTCATCAAAGTGTTAATTACACAGACAAAGACAATATCATTTGTGCAGCTCAACAGTCACCAGACCTACAATGTAGTTCAAGCAATGTTATGATTTTTCCCGTCAACAATGAGAAAGGGCAAATCTGGTGGAAATCCTTCCTCGAAGTAAAGCAAAGCTTAAGAGCATATAGCTCCAATGTATCGGTACACAGACAAAATATCGAGTTTTAAATTTCGATATACAATTATACCGAAGTTTAAATATCGATGGGACATAATATAGAAGGTAAGTAATATCGACAGTCTTAATATCGATATTAGTATGATATTAGTAATTTCGAAGTTTTAAATATCGATGTCAATAATATCGAAATAAATAATTTCGATGTTACTAATATCGATTTTTAAATAAATGTTGTGTATATTATATTGTATTTATTATGTTTTATTATTTATCATTAATATAATTTAATTAAATATTGTCTTTTAGTACTGTAGCGGGTTGTGGGTTTATAGGGGAATAGGGTGGGAAGTCATTTAATTATGTTAAATTAATTATTAATTAGTAGGAATTATTAATTAATTTATTGAGAATTAATTTTTAATTAATTTTAATTAATTGATTAATTAATAAATATGTTCTGTAGCGGGTTATGGGTTTATAGGGGAATAGGGTGGGAAGTAATTTAATTATGTTAAATTAATTATTAATTAGTAGGACTTATTAATTAATTAATTGAGAATTCATATTAATTAATTTTAATTAATTGATTAATTGATAAATATGTTCTGTAGCGGGTTATGGGTTTATAGGGGAATAGGGTGGGAAGTAATTTAATTATGTTAAATTAATTATTAATTAGTAGGAATTATTAATTAATTAATTGAGAATTATTTGTAAATAATTTTAATTAATTGATTACTTGATAATTATGTTCTGTAGCGGGTTATGGGTTTATTGGGGAATAGGGTTGGAAGTAATGTAATAATGTTTAAATAATTATTAATTAGTAGGAATCATACATTAATTAAAACTAATTGGTAATTATATTTAATTATTTTGGTAATTATTTTTAATTAATTGATAAATATGTTCTGTAGCGGGTTATGGGTTTATAGGGGAATAGGGTGGGAAGTAATTTCATTATATAGAATTAATTATTTTTTTAATTTTTATTAATTGGTAAATAAATTTAATTAATTGGTTATTAATTTTAAATAATTAATTAATTGATAGATGTAATTTATAAGTATGTAATTTAAACCCCTACGCTATCCAACCCTTTCCCTACTGTTGCACTCTCTGGAGTTGGAATAGTAATTGTTACCCCTACGCTATCCAACACTTTCCCTACTGTTGCACTCTCTGGAGTGGGAATAGTAATTTTTACCCCTATGCTATCCAACACTTTCCCTACTGTTGCACTCTCTGAAATTGGAATAGTAATTGTTACCCCTACGCTATCCAACACTTTCCCTACTGTTGCACTCTCTGGAGTGGGAATAGTATTTGTTACCCCTACGCTATCCAACACTTTCCCTACTGTTGCACTCTCTGGAGTTGGAATAGTAATTGTTACCCCTACACTATCCAACACTTTCCCTACTGTTGCACTCTCTGGAGTTGGAATAGTAAATGTTACCCCTACGCTATCCAACACTTTCCCTACTGTTGCACTCTCTGGAGTTGGAATAGTAATTTTTAAACCTACGCTATCCAACACTTTACCTACTGTTGCACTCTCTGGAGTTGGAATAGTAATTTTTAATCCTACGCTATCCAACCCTTTCCCTACTGTTGCACTCTCTGGAGTTGGAATAGTAATTGTTACCCTGGCGCTATCCAACACTTTCCCTACTGTTGCACTCTCTGGAGTTGGATTAGTAATTTTTAATACTACGCTATCCAACACTTTCCCTACTGTTGCACTCTCTGGAGTTGGAATAGTAATTGTTACCCTGACGCTATCCAACACTTTCCCTACTGTTGCACTCTCTGGAGTTGGAATAGTAATTTTTAATCCTACGCTATCCGACACTTTCCCTACTGTTGCACTCTCTGGAGTGGAAATAGTCATTTTTACCCCTACGCTATCCAACACTTTCCCTACTGTTGCACTCTCTGGAGTTGGAATAGTAATTGTTACCCCTACGCTATCCAACACTTTCCCTACTGTTGCACTCTCTGGAGTTGGAATAGTAATTTTTAAACCTACGCTATCCAACACTTTCCCTACTGTTGCACTCTCTGGAGTTGGAATAGTAATTTTTAATCCTACGCTATCCAACACTTTCCCTACTGTTGCACTCTCTGGAGTTGGGATAGTAATTGTTACCCTGATGCTATCCAACACTTTCCCTACTGTTGCACTCTCTGGAGTTGGATTAGTAATTTTTAATACTACGCTATCCAACACTTTCCCTACTGTTGCACTCTCCGGAGTTGGAATAGTAATTGTTACCCTGACGCTATCCAACACTTTCCCTACTGTTGCACTCTCTGGAGTTGGAATAGTAATTTTTAATCCTACGCTATCCAACACTTTCCCTACTGTTGCACTCTCTGGAGTGGGAATAGTAATTTTTACCCCTACGCTATCCAAAACTTTCCCTACTGTTGCACTCTCTGGAGTAGGAATAGTAATAGTTACCCCTACGCAATCCAACACTTTCCCTACTGTTGCACTCTCTGGAGTGGGATTAGTAATTGTTACTGCTACGCTATCCAACACTTTCCCTACTGTTGCACTCTCTGGAGTTGGAATAGTAATTGTTACCCTGACGCTATCCAACACTTTCCCTACTGTTGCACTCTCTGGAGTTGGATTAGTAATTTTTAATACTACGCTATCCAACACTTTCCCTACTGTTGCACTCTCTGGAGTTGGAATAGTAATTGTTACCCTGACGCTATCCAACACTTTCCCTACTGTTGCACTCTCTGGAGTTGGAATAGTAATTTTTAATCCTACGCTATCCAACACTTTCCCTACTGTTGCACTCTCTGGAGTGGAAATAGTCATTTTTACCCCCACGCTATCCAACACTTTCCCTACTGTTGCACTCTCTGGAGTTGGAATAGTAATTGTTACCCCTACGCTATCCAACACTTTCCCTACTGTTGCACTCAGTCAGTCAGTCACTCAAATTAACTTTATTCGATTTGATAAAATCATACAAAGTACATAAAAACAGTATTATTTACAGTTAAAAAAGAATTAAACAATTTCATTTGTCAGCAAGTTAATTTGATTAAATAAATGCATTTAAAATATTTAAAAGACCAGTTATGTACATACATTTTCCAAATACATGCTCCTTCTAGCTCTGGTTGCTGCCACCAGGAAATTGGCCAAGGCAAAAGTAATACAAATGTTGCCCAATGATTGTAAATATAGCATTGCTGGTCTCACCTGGGAGAAGCCAGCTTCTCTTAGGACTGGTAGCAGGTATTTTTTTCTTTGGGCGGAGAAGAAGTCACAAAACATAACAAAATGTAAACTGTCTTGAACAGAAAAATTGTCACAGGTGCAAGGCGGTGCTAACTCAGGTTTCGTCCATTTGTTAAAATTGCCCAAATAAAAATGAATGATGTTGAATCTGAATCTTGTTTACAAAAATCTGTGGAAGGGGTTTGTGACAAAACATAAATAAGGCTCAATTGCAAGTGACTGGAGTGTTAAGTAGTGTGTTCGGACGGAGGGTTTAGATAATTCGACTTCTTCTCGCAACATGTATGCCCTAGACATAAACTGTTTTTTTATGAAACACACATCCTGCTTTGTGATACACGAGGGAGAGGTGAATAAATCAGGGCGTCCTAGTTCATTAAAACATTTGTGCAAATACGCCAGCCAAGGTACTGTTGCACTCTCTGGAGTTGGAATAGTAATTTTTAAACCTCCGCTATCCAACACTTTCCCTACTGTTGCACTCTCTGGAGTTGGAATATTAATTTTTAATCCTACGCTATCCAACACTTTCCCTACTGTTGCACTTTCAGGAGTTGGAATAGTAATTGTTACCCTGACGCTATCCAACACTTTCCCTACTGTTGCACTCTCTGGAGTTGGATTAGTAATTTTTAATACTACGCTATCCAACACTTTCCCTACTGTTGCACTCTCTGGAGTTGGAATAGTAATTGTTACCCTGACGCTATCCAACACTTTCCCTACTTTTGCACTCTCTGGAGTTGGAATAGTAATTTTTAATCCTACGCTATCCAACACTTTCCCTACTGTTGCACTCTCTGGAGTGGGAATAGTAATTTTTACCCCTACGCTATCCAAAACTTTCCCTACTGTTGCACTCTCTGGAGTAGGAATAGTAATAGTTACCCCTACGCTATCCAACACTTTCCCTACTCTTGCACTCTCTGGAGTGGGAATAGTAATTGTTACTGCTACGCTATCCAGCACTTTCCCTACTGTCGCACTCTCTGGAGTGGGAATAGTAATTTTTACTCATACGCTATATAAAATGTATTTAGCTTTTTTATTAGTATTATGTTGTTATTAATTGTTATTTATGTGAATATTTTATGTAAATAAATGTATTAGTAATTTATTACATTTTTATTTGTTTTTAAGTTATGACAATAATTAATTTAGAGTTATTATTAATGAAAAATATATTATGTATTATATATTTATTAACATTAATTTGTATTACATTATGTATTAATTTTAAATATAGTACATTTTTAAATATGTTTATTACATTTATAAGTATTATTTTGTTAATATTACATTTTTATTATATTTAAAAAAACGATATTTTACAAAAAACAATATTTTTGTCATTCTATATTTTATTTTCGATATTTTTGTACTTACCTTGTTAGGGATAGGATTCCTATATTTTTGACTTCGATATTTTTGTTCCGATATTTTTGTATATCGATATTTTTGTTTTCGATATTTTGTCAGACATTCCAATGTATCCAATGTATGCTGCTTTACCCTGCCTTAAAGGTCATGTTCCAGGGCACATCCTTCTTTTTGAACAATTCCAAGGCCAGCATTGGCGATCTTGGCCACCAGATCATTATCAGCCTGCAACAGGAATCAGACAGAAGGACTTAGCAAGACTTAGAAAAGAAACAGAGCAATATACGAAAAAAAGGGAAGTGGAAGAAGAGGACTGGCCAGCCAGGACGGTGACTCCTTCTCGGCAGGAACCAGCAAAGGTGACATGCACGGCCAACAGGAAACCTAACCCGGCCCTCTGGTAGGCCACACAGCATTGTTGGTGAGACGTTCTTGACGTTGTTCTACATGGCCCCCCGCAGTCTGGGGCGTGAGCCACCTTACCTTTGCAACTGTGTTGGGGATTATTAAGGGTGACGAATAAGGCCAATACACAGAGATAGACACTTCTCTGGTGTTAGTTCCATCTATATTATTTTATTATTTTCCTCTTTTAACCAGCTTTATTGTGTTGTGATGTGACAGATGCTTACTTTTTAGAAGAGAAATGTGAGGGTTGGATGGTGTTGGGATGGGAACTTCTTTTTTACAATGCAAGCACACTGCACCATGAGCAGAAAAAGGCAGTCACTCAGGGGTCTACAAGATACAGCTACCATGATGCCCTGGAATAGTGACTCTGAGTATGCATTGCTTTATTGCAATGCCTATGGCCTGAACCATAACTTTGAACAAAGGGCAATCCTGCAATATTTGAAGAGGTTTTCTCCAGAGGTGCTCTTTCTCCAACAGATTCTATCAAAAACCAAGGCAACCCTACTCAATGAGAACCAGGGCATTAAACAGTTAAAAAAACAATGGTTCTTATTAGAAATGCAGATGGATACCAAATGCAAGGATAAGGTCAATCGCAAGATACAATTGAACTGTCAAGGGTGTAATAGGGAAATGAAAAGAAGTAGTCTGACTACTTCTTTTCATTTCCCTATTTCCCGATTGTGTTACAAATTTTCTGTATTTTCCTTGAATGCAAATGCGTGATGTGCAATTGTGTCTCACATCAACAACAATAAACCAAAACCTAACAATAAAGGACAATACATTTATACAGACAACAAAAAAAAGAAATATACAAACTGAGTCAAACGACCAAAAACGTAAGTTATCAAATGCAAGTAAGCCCTTTTTATCAGTCAAAGGAGTAGGATAATTGCTTTGTTTGTATGTGTCAACAACTTATCGACCCCCTTTGAAAATGTGGGGTCTCATCGGGACCAAAGAATAGCGGGACATCTGTAGATAAAATATCTATATATATATTCACAGAAAAAACCATAGGTTATAGACCATATACAGTTAGGAATTTGCATTTACAAAACCTTGAAAATTCACTGAAAAAACCATAGGTTATAGACCATATATAGTTAGGGATTAGCATTTACAAAACCTTATTTTATTTGCACAAAACCATTGAAATTCCATATATAGTTAGTTGCACTAACTATATATCGCGGACCAGCAATCCACTTCTAATGATATCACATATTACATCATTCATGACATGGTCAGTGACATCACTGATGACATCACTGATGACATCTCAAATGACATCACTGATGACATCACTGATGACAACGCCCAGTGACTGTATGTTTCTGTAAAGTTAAAATATGTCTTACATATTGAAGAATGAGTAGATGTATAAGTGTCTGGATGAAGGATTTAGTAGGTGCATGACTGACTGTATGAGAGAATGATTAAATGTGTCTCACTGAGTGCATGGGTTAGTGATTAAAGTGTCTTAATTTGGCAATCATTATATATGTTGTTCTGTAAAGTGCTGCATGTTTAAATCAGTAGCTATATCAGTAACTATATGGGTTATTGAATGGTTGCCCAAGTATTTGTATGGGAGACTGAGTATGTGTGTGGGTGGCTGGGAGGTGTATAACTCTGTGCATAGATGTGTGAGCAGTTGATTCCCTAGGTGTATGGGTTCAAAAGTGCATGTAGAAACAGCTGTATGGACAGTTGACTGTGTGCATGAGTGTATTGGTGAGTGAATGGATATCTCAGTGCTACATGTAAAAGTAAGTACATATGTAAAACACAGTCCATGTGAGAGTTGACATATATAAATAACTGAACATAAGAGACAGTGAATGTGAGAGTGGCTGTATGAATCATTGTGAACTTGTATCACGGATTGTATAAGAGAGTAAATATGTCTTAGTATATGTTTGAATAAGTAAGGTGTGTATAACTGTATAGTTGAGGAAATGGAGATGTGATTAATTCTATGCATGACTGACTAGGTGTGTGAGTAACTCCATGGATGTGTGACAGTCTGTGAGTGCCTGTTTACACTGAGTGTATCTAAGGTTATGTTAGAGTCTGAAGATGTATTATCACATAAATGATATCATCAGTGATGTAATCAGTAATGTCAAATGAGATGTCAGTGATGTCATCAGTGATGTCATTTGAGATGTCATCAGTGATGTCATCAGTGATGTCATTTGAGATGTCATCAGTGATGTCATCAGTGATGTCACTGACCATGTCATGAATGATGTAATATGTGATATCATTAGCAGTGGATTGCGGGTCCGCGATATATAGTTAGTGCAACTAACTATATATGGAATTTCAATGGTTTTGTGCAAATAAAATAAGGTTTTGTAAATGCTAATCCCTAACTATATATGGTCTATAACCTATGGTTTTTTCAGTGAATTTTCAAGGTTTTGTAAATGCAAATTCCTAACTATATATGGTCTATAACCTATGGTTTTTTCTGTGAATTTCATTGGTTTTTTAAAAGCTAATATCTAGAGCTGTAAAATATATTCTTTATTAAGTGACGTATCATGTAGCCCGTGAGACGCCTCATGATGCATCGCATAACCGTGACGTATCTTCACTGCAGCGCAAACCAAACCCAAAACGTAAGCGCGCCAGAGCACGCTTAAAGATATATATTTATTTTTTTAACCTTAATTAGACAAAATCCACACGTGCACATATCACAAACGTTCAAAAAACACAATATGTCGGACTCCCGTTACGCTGCCGGTTAGCTGCCCGGTTAACGTACCGGGAAGCACCTTTACCGCGAAAAATTGAATTTTTTTTTCTTTTGCCCCGCAGGGAACTTTAATAGCCCCCTCATCAATCCTAGGGGTTCAGGAGGGGTCTGCCTTACCCCTTTCATTCATTTACACCTTTTTTTTCCACCTCTTGTCTCTCGATCCCACAGAGAGACAAGATGGCGGCCGCTCCAGACTGTTTACAATTTTAACAGCCAATCAGCTTCTCCTCAGACTCCCGTTACACTGCCGGTTAGCTTCCCGGTTAGCTGCCCGGTTCGCTGCCCGGTTCGCGTACCAAGACGCGTCTCTACGTGGCTCTATAATATTCCCCTCATCAATCCTAGGGGGTCAGAAGGGGTCTACCTCGCCCCCTTTCCTTCATTTCCCCCTTTGTTTTGGCCTCCTCTTGTCTCTCGATCCTACCGAGAGACAAGATGGCGGCCGCTCCGGACTGTTTAGAATGTTGACAGACACCGGAGAGCCAATCAGCTTCGCATCGCAAAGTTCCGTTACGCGAAAAGTACGCGAACCGGAGCGCTGCCCGGAGCGCTGTTACAGATATATATCTTATTTTGAACGTTAATTTCTCAAAATCCACTGAAGCACATATATTGAGACCTAGCAAAGGCACATCGGGCTAACAGTCCCTACAATTTTGCCAAGTTTCGTGCAAATCCATTCAGCCGTTCGAGCTAAAAGTGAGACCAACCGCCCTATGGAAAAATGAATGGGAAAAACGTGTTTTGGGACCCCCCTTTTTTCTCGGCCCCCCCTTGACGACCCCCCCCAAATTTTCAGGGGCTGCTCAGAAACAAAATGTGCCATTTTCCTGAAAATTACAGCCAATTCTGTCCACAAACGCCAAAGTTATTAGACATAGAATTTTCAAAAGTTCCATAGAGAAAAAATCCTAACTATATATACCTACTGGCTATCGCCAGTAGGTAATATATATATATATATATATATATATATATATATATATATATATATATATATATATATATATATATAAATTCACTGAAAAAACCATAGGTTATAGACCATATATAGTTAGGAATTTGCATTTAGAAAACCTTATTTTACTCACACAAAACCATTGAAATTCCATATATAGTTAGTTGCACTAACTATATATCGCGCACCCGCAATCCACTGCTGATGATGTCACATATTACATCATTCATGACATGGTCAGTGACATCACTGATGACATCACTGATGACATCTCAAATGACATCACTGATGACATCACTGATGACAACATCCAGTGACTGTATGTTTCTGTAAAGTTAAAATATGTCTTACATATTGAAGAATGAGTGGATGTATAAGTGTCTGTGTGTGGGTGTGGGTGGCTGGGAGGTGTATGACTCTGTGCATAGATGTGTGAGCAGTTGATTCACTAGATGTATGGTTTCAAAAGTGCATGTGGAAACAGCTGTATGGGCGGTTGACTGTGTACATGAGTGTATTGGTGAGTGAATGGATATCTCAGTGCTACATGTCAAAGTAAGTACATATGTAAAACACAGTACATGTGAGAGTTGACATATATAAATAACTGTGCATAAGAGCCAGTGAATGTGTGAGTGGCTGTATGGATCATTGTGAACTTGTATCAGGGATTGTATAAGAGAGTAAATATGTGTTAGTATATGTTTGAATAAGTAAAGTTTGTATAACTGTATAGTTGAGGAAATGGAGGTGTGATTAATTCTTTGCATGACTGACTAGGTGTGTGAGTAACTCCATGGATGAGTGACAGTCTGTGAGTGTCTGTTTACACTGATTGTATCTAAGGTTATATTAGAGTCTGAAGAGGTTCATCGTATTATCACATGAATGATATCATCAGTGATGTGATCAGTAATGTCAAATGAGATGTCATCAGTGATGTCATCAATGATGTCATTTGAGATGTCATCAGTGATGTCATTTGAGATGTCATCAGTGATGTCATCAGTGATGTCACTGACCATGTCATGAATGATGTAATATGTGACATCATCAGCAGTGGATTGCGGGTGCGCGATATATAGTTAGTGCAACTAACTATATATGGAATTTCAATGGTTTTGTGTGAGTAAAATAAGGTTTTCTAAATGCAAATTCCTAACTATATATGGTCTATAACCTATGGTTTTTTCAGTGAATTTTCAAGGTTTTGTAAATGCTAATTCCTAACTATATATGGTCTATAGCCTATGGTTTTTTCAGTGAATATATATATATACATACATATATAAACATATATCATCTGTATATCTATATAAATACAAACATAAATGCATGCATACATATACTTATATGCATACAGATGCATGTTATTTACATGAAAGTTGAAAAAACACTAATAAAAGCAAAGCTAAAAAGCCACCTCATTACAAACAGAATGGCTTTAACTTAAACGAGGGCGAGATCTATTGCATTTTCAATGCTTGTTTACTTTGGTTCCATCAAGAAGGCATTCAGATGTGTCACACATTTGCCATAAATTCTGAATGTTAGCACTCTAGTTGCACATTAGATCACTGTAGTAAAGCTACTGCTCACCAGGGACGTCTGCTGCTGGTATTCAAAGTGCATGTTTCAGTCTGCATGTCAGAATTTTTTTAATGAAATAGAAGAGGATTTGAGAAGTCACTCAAAATGATCCCTAATTTTTCTTTCTGAAGCACTAATCATACTTTCTATGGCAAAATTAACCCCCTCATGTTGTTCCTTTTTAAATTGAGTGTTTTCAGACTTACCACTTCATTCCAATCAAGATGGCTTCTGGTGTGCCATACTTTTGTCATAAGTAAGACTGTTAGCGCTCTAGTTGTTCTTTAGAACACTCTGGGACATTCTGTCATTGGGCTATACTTGGGGTACATCTGGGTGATATTTGGGCGACATTTAGGCTCTTTTGTCTCTGGTGGCCATCTTGGGAGACTGTATGTCAGAATTTTTTAATGAAATTGAAGAGGGTTTGAGAAGTCACTCAAAATGTGCCCTAATTTTTCTTTCTGCAGCACTAATCATAATTCATATGGCAAAATATACCCCCTCATTTTGTTCCTTTTTAAATTAAATGTTTTAAGAGTTACCACTTTATTCCAATCAAGATGGCTTCAGGTGTGCCATACCTTTGTAATAAGTAGGACTGTTAGCGCTCTAGTTGTTCTTTAGAACACTCTGGGACATTCTGTCATTGGGCTACACTTGGGCTACATCTGGGTGATATTTGGCTACATTTGGGCTCTTTTGTCTCTGGTGGCCATTTTGGGAGACTGCATGTCAGAATTTTTTAATGAAATAGAAGAGGATTTGAAAAGTCACTCAAAATGTGCCCTAATTTTTCTTTCTGCAGCACTAATAATACCTTCTATTGCATAATATACCCCCTCATTTTGTTCCTTTTTAAATTAAATGTTTTAAGAGTTACCACTTTATTCCCATCACGATGGCTCCAAGTGTGCTATACCTTTGTAATAAGTAGGACTGTTAGCGCTCTAGTTGTTCTTTAGAACACTCTGGGACATTCTGTCATTGGGCTATACTTGGGCTACATCTGGGTGATATTTGGGCTACATTTGGGCTCTTTTGTCTCTGGTGGCCATTTTGGGAGACTGCATGTCAGAATGTTTTAATGAAATAGAAAAGGATTTGAGAAGTCACTGAAAATGTGCCCTAATTTTTCATTCTGCAGCACTAATCATACTTTCTATGGCAAAATATACCCCCTCATGTTGTTTCTTTTTAAATTAAATGTTTTAAGAGTTACCACTTTATTCCAATCAAGATGGCTTCAGGTGTGCCATACCTTTGTAATAAGTAGGACTGTTAGCGCTCTAGTTGTTCTTTAGAACACTCTGGGACATTCTGTCATTGGGCTATACTTGGGCTACATCTGGGTGATATTTGGGCTACATTTGGGCTCTTTTGTCTCTGGTGGCCATTTTGGGAGACTGCATGTCAGAATGTTTTAATGAAATAGAAAAGGATTTGAGAAGTCACTCAAAATGTGCCCTAATTTTTCATTCTGCAGCACTAATCATACTTTCTATGGCAAAATATACCCCCTCATGTTGTTTCTTTTTAAATTAAATGTTTTAAGAGTTACCACTTTATTCCAATCAAGATGGCTTCAGGTGTGTCATACCTTTGCAATAAGTAGGACTGTTAGCGCTCTAGTTGTTCTTTAGAACACTCTGGGACATTCTGTCATTGGGCTATACTTGGGCTACATCTGGGTGATATTTGGGCTACATTTGGGCTCTTTTGTCTCTGGTGGCCATTTTGGGAGACTGCATGTCAGAATGTTTTAATGAAATAGAAAAGGATTTGAGAAGTCACTGAAAATGTGCCCTAATTTTTCATTCTGCAGCACTAATCATACTTTCTATGGCAAAATATACCCCCTCATGTTGTTTCTTTTTAAATTAAATGTTTTAAGAGTTACCACTTTATTCCAATCAAGATGGCTTCAGGTGTGCCATACCTTTGTAATAAGTAGGACTGTTAGCGCTCTAGTTGTTCTTTAGAACACTCTAGGAGGCTGCAGTAGAACACAAAGGAATCAACTGACAGTCTCTGTCCTTGTTGGATGTACATGTTTTACTGAGAATGTCAGACTTCATTTTCACATGACTGAGAAAGATAATGTGAATTTACAGAAAATATGCTTTTAGTTTAGCTTATAGATCCCCTTCCAAACCACTGTGGGAAAATCATGAGATATTAGTTTTCTTTCAAACAATATTCATGATATCACAGCAGAAGGTTTTTTCACATGGTAAAATCACCTTAGAACCCACCACAATTCCTAAAACGAGCATGGTACCATCAACAAATGATTTATAATGTAACTAAAGTCCTAAAACCCTCTATTAACTACAATGCTTTTTAATGAGGTGCTATCATGTATATTGGTCCCAAGATGGCTGCCAACACTTCTTGGATGAAGTGCTGACAGCCAATCAGATCAGATGTGTGGTTAGGCTCCGCCCAGATATATATCTTTTTTTGAACCTAAATTACTCAAAATCCACTGGAGCACATATATTGAGACCTAGCAAAGGCACATCGGGCTAACAGTCCCTACAATTTTGCCAAGTTTCGTGCAAATCCATTCAGCCGTTCGAGCTAAAAGTGAGGCCAACCGCCCTATGGAAATTAACATGGGAAAAACGCGTTTTGGGACCCCCCTTTTTTCTCGGCCCCCCTTGATGAAACCCCCCCCAAATTGTCAGGGGCTGCTCAGAAACAAAATGTTCCATTTTCCTGAAAATTTCAGCCAATTCCGTCCACAAACGCCAAAGTTATTAGACATAGAATTTTCAAAAATCCCATAGAGAAAAAATCCTAACTATATATACCCACTGGCGACCGCCAGTAGGTAATATATATATATATATATATATATATATATATATATATCGGCAAAGTCTTCAGACCTCCACTCACAGCGGCGAAAGAAGAGACAGACCCCAAGCTCTCCAGGCAAGATGTTTATTTAATCCTTGTGCCTTCCAAAATGCAACGTTTCGACTACTGGCGTAGTCTTGTTCACACACCCTTCCAAAATGCAACGTTTCGACTACTGGCGTAGTCTTGTTCACAATATATATATATACACCAACCTCCGTTCTCCTGTCTCAATCGCCTTAGCTCTCGATCGCGCTGGAAACAGACACGGACCAAACATGAGATGCTGGTTTTCAGAGTTACTAGTAAGTACAGTTAAAATTACTTTTCAGGGTCAGTAGTGAGCTGAAAGATGCAGCACTGAGGTCTCTCCTGATAACAGGTGAATAAATTGGAATTCGTAGTTCGACTGTTTTTGAAGGAATTTTTTAAAGTTCCAAAATTCCACACTTAGAAGAATTTCCAAGTAAAGCAGTCAATGTTAGCCAGGGAAGGAAATTCAAGTTACTGTAAGTATGGTTAGAATTACTTTTCAGGATCAGAAGTGGGCTGAAAGATGCAGCACCGAAGTCTCTCCTGATAACAGGTGAGTAAATCGGAATTCGTAGTTCGGCTGATTCCAGAGGAATATTTGTACGTTTCAAAAATAGACACTTAGAAACTTTTCTGGTGAAAACCACACAATAGATTCCTCTGGAAGGACATACAAGTTACTGGTAAGTACGCTTAGATTTACTTTTCATGGTCCGTACTGGGCTCAAAGATGCAGCACTGACTTCTCTCGTGATAACAGGTGAGTAAATCAGAATTTGTAGTTCCGCTGACTTTAGAGGAATATTGTGCTCAATAGTGAAGGAAAGGGGTGGGGCCTGAGGCGACATGTGTGCAAACACGCCCTGTGGCGCATTTTAGGTTGGGGAATTAATTCCTCTTCAATTCTGAGGTCCCCTGTGAGCCAACTAGCCCACCAGGTACCTCCAGTATGCGCCAGGGAGCTGCGTTGCAGAGAGGTGTTCAGAGGGCATGCCCCCTTTTTACAACACTCTGCAATGCAGCTCCGTGGTGCTTACTGGAGACACCTGTTGGACTAGTTAGCCCCTAGGAGATCTCTGGATTGAAGAGGAATTTATTCCCCAATTTAAAACGCACCACAGGGCATGTTTGCACACATAACCCCTCAAGCCCCACCCCCTATCTTCACCACTGTGCAAACGCGTCCCGTAGTGCGTTGTAAGTTGGGGGGTTAAGTCCCCTTGCATACAGGGGGTCCCTGGGGGCCAACTAGCCCACCAGGAACCTCCAGCATGCGCCAGGGGGCCGCGTTGCAGAGAGGTGTAAAAAGGGGCGGGACTCATTACACCTCTCTGCAACGCAGCCCCCTGGCACGTTTGCAGAGGGGGAACTAATTGCCCCTGCATACTGGGGGTCCCTGGGGACCAACTAGCGCACCAGGAACCTCCAGTATGCACCAGGGGGCTGCATTGCAGAGAGGTGTAATGAGGCCACGCCCCTTTTTACACCTCTCAGCAACGCAGCCCCCTGGCGCGTTTGCAGCAGGGTAACTAATTCCCCTTGCATACTGGGGGTCCCTGTGGGTCAACTAGCCCACCCGGAACCTCCAGTATGCACCAGGGGGCTGCGTTGCAGAGAGGTGTAATGAGGCCACGCCCCTTTTTACACCTCTCTGCAACGAAACCCCCTGGCGCATTTGCAGAGGGGCAACTAATTCTCCTTGCATACTGGGGGTCCCTGGGGGCCAACTAGCCCACCAGGAACCTCCAGTATGCGCCAGGGGGCTGCGTAGCGGAGAGGTGTAATGAGGCCATGCCCCTTTTTACACCTCTCTGCAATGCAGCCCCCTGCACATAATGGAGATTCCTGGTGGGCTAGTTGGCCCCAAGGGACCCCCGGTATTCAAGGGGAATTAGTTCCCCCTCTGCAAATGCACCAGGGGGCGCGTTTGCAAAGTGGTGCAATCCATCACCTCAAGCTCCGTCCCCTCCGTGCACCACTGTGAAAGTTTGTGTGAATACGTTGAACTTCATGTCTCAGAAAGACGTTTTGGGACCCCCCTTTTTTCTCGCCCCCGCTTCACAACTCACCCCAAAACTTTCAGGGAAGGAGCGCAGCACGCCATCTTCTTGGAGAATTTCGCAATGATTCGTCAACCGGCACCAAAGTTATTCCAAATAGAATGTTGCAGATTTCCTATGGAAACTAAGTTTTAACTATAACTACCTACTGGCGATCGACAGTAGGTAATACATATAAATATATATGTATATATATATAAGGATATCTTCGAACCTCTCTGCAGTGCCCAGCCGGAACACAACTAAAGAACGAAATACAGACTCCAAGTGTTGTGGAAATGCAGGTCTTTTATTTCAAAAGCTTTGTCAGATGCGTTTCGAATACCTCCTTATTCTTTCTCAATTGACCTTGAATATATATATATTCACTGAAAAAACCATAGGTTTCACACCAGTTATAGTTAGGAATTAGCATTTAAAAAAACAGTTATGGTTAGCTGGAAATTTTACTGACATAAAACCATTGAAATTCCCACGTTATAGTTAGTTGGACTCACTATAACTTGCACGTGTAATGCACTGCTGATGACATCGCATATTACATCACTCATGACATGGTCAGTGACATCGCTCATGACATCACTGATGACACCATCCAGCGAATGTGTGTCTTTCTGAAAAATAAATATGTTTTATATATGTATATGTAAAGGTCGATGGAAGAATAAATGGTTAAATAAGTGTCTTAATGGATATATATATATTTTTTTAAATGATTGGTTAACTGGCTCATTAAGTGTATCTTAGTGAATACATATATTAGCGAGTATTGTTTAAATATTTAAATGTTTGTATCAGTGTTTCATTTTGTGTATAATTGGCTGCATGGGTTGGTGACTGACTCACTGTTGTATGAGTTTTGAAGACAGCATATGTGCAGGACTGTATGGGTGGATGAGTGTGTATATGTGTGTGTTAGTGAGTGAATGACTGTCACACTAGTATCTTTATCATTAACTACATTTGTTCTAATGTAGTATATGTGAGTATTGATGTATATAAGTGAGTATATGTGAGAGTGAGAGATTGAAAGAGTTCTTGTTTAAATAAGTGTGTGTTTCTATAAGTGATTGCTTAAGAGAGTAAGTATGTGTAAGTTTCCTTAGAAGTAAGGTGGTAGTGTGTGTATAGCTGTATATGTAAATAAATGGATGTTCAATAGTTTATTTGCATGTGTGAGTATGTGTGTGAGTAACTTTTTGATGTCTGTCGGTGTGTAACAGGATGTATAGGTGTATCACTACATATGATGAGTGAGTAAATGTATGAGTGACTATATAGAACTATTGATGAATGAGTGGATGTGTATATAGATGGTGATAATACTGAATTGGTTGTAACTGGTAGGGATATCTCTTTTTTTTCGAACATTTTAGTTTCTTTTTTTGTCTATGTGTTCCAAGGGTTACATTACACTGAAAGGAGGTCTGTTGCTTTGTCACAAGGATGGTGTCATCAGTGATGTCATGAGTGATGTCACTGACCATGTCATGAGTGATGTAATATGTGATGTCATCAGCAGTGCATTACACGCGCAAGTTATAGTGAGTCCAACTAACTATAACGCGGGAATTTCAATGGTTTTATGTCAGTAACATTTCCAGCTAACTATAACTGGTGTGAAACCTATGGTTTTTTCAGTGAATTCAATTTCAACTTTTTCGTGGCCTCTGTGGCCAGGTCACTTACAGTATATAGGCGCAATTGTCCAAATTCTGAGGGGCTTATTTATGAAAACTGTCACATCACTGCGTGAAAACAGTGGTGCAACATTTTTCACTGTGCCCTCTTTGAGACACAATGGATGTGCCGTATTTACTGTACGCCGCTCCGTGTTGCATGATGAGACAGATGCTTCAGGAATCCTGACTTACCTCTCTGTGCAAAAGTCATGCATTTCTGGAGTTGTGTTACAAGCATGACGCAACCCTAGCAATGCATGAGGCAGTTCCACACACATAGCACTGTGTCACCCTTAGACCAGCTATGATGCAGGCATAAGGTTTTGAAGCAGTAGAGTCCTAGAAGTGGTGCAGTGAAATCTGATCGATTTCACTGTGCAACTCCTATAAGGCTTTGTTACATGGGAACGCCCACCCTGCATACATTATACCTGACGCAGGTATAAAGTGGCACAGGGATTTATAAGATGACACATCGGCCGAGATGTATCACCTTGTAAATATGGCACACGTGGCACATTGTTTACGCCGCCACTGTGTCACGAAAAGTGATGCAACAGCAGCACAAAAGTGTTGCAAGGGGCTCATAAATAAGTTAAATTCTAATATTCAGGGATAGTGACATGTTTCCAGTATTGCAAAGCAGCAACAGTTCACTAATTTTTAAAATAATATCTGTGACATTCACACATTTCTAATATGTTCGGTCCTACTGTGATCTAAAAGAAACCTTTTTAATGGATATTGCATAAAAATAAATTGATTCCGATGCGGGTTGGGAAGCTTCCCGGCTGAATCGGTTTGGAAATGGCTTCCGACTCACTCGGATCGGGAGAGTCCGACAAACGGTGTATGATGCAACCGGATGTTTCCAGATACGATATGGTTAGACTCCCATTGACAGTGGGAGCATATGTTCCTAACCTCAATATAATTGGGCTCTAGGTTGGGAAGACATGTTCCAGATCTAATTTGGAAGGAGCAAATGCCATTAGGAGACCTTCCTAGCCGCATCAGAATCAGGCCCTAGGTAGGCATGCTTTCTTAGCCGCATCAGATTCAGGCCCTTAGTGTGAAAGGGGCAGGCAATGGGTGTTGTGGTGGGTGTTCCACCGCAACACCCATTGATGTTCACGCTGCCCACTATTTGCAAGAACAGAGTAAATAGGAGGCAGCACCAAAATAAAGACAATGGAAAACCTTGTCTTAAACAGGTACAATGAGGAGAAATGCTTTATTTCTCCTCATTTTTCCTGTTTCCATGTGTGCTGCCTTCGGCAGCACACATGGAAACAGGAAAATGACAATAATTGTTTATGTGCTGACAAGTGAACCTTCCTCCACATAAACAATCAATTAAAACAATTTTAAAAAATGCAGTTTGCAGCTTCTATGTGTGCTACATTAAGCAGCACATACAGACGTTACAAAATGGCATTTAAAGATTTTTTATGGGCAGAATGGGGGACCTTCCTGCACATAAACAATCTTCCCCTCAACGTAGGCACTCTTGCACTATGGTACAAGAGGGCCTGTGTTGGTGCTAGGCAGCTTAATTTGGCGCCAGCACAGGGGGAAATGCAGGGCTGCACCATATTCTAGTAAATATGGTGCAGCCCTTCATTTCTAAAGTGACAAAACATATCGTTAGCCTTCTTGGCCTAACCACACGCTACTCCACTTTCTTGTAAATATGCCCCTAAGTTTGGAGGGAGGCAGAAGGCAGTAACACAAACCAATTTTTCCAGAGGCATTTTAACTTTGGTGCTTAGTAGTTCTTCCCTTGAGCAGTCAATGTTCGCTTCTGCGCGGTTGTGACAACCTTTTTGGTATAGCCCTTGCTAGTAGTCTGTCTTGAAGTATGTGGGCCTCTGTAAAGTAATCTACCCTGTGGGTGCAGTTCCTATGGAGAAGCAAGCATTGTCCAACTGATAAACCATCACAGAGAGCACTGGGGGTAGTTGGGGGTAGTTGTTGTAGGCTAGTAGGGTGTCTCACTCCGTGGGTTTCCTGAAAAGGCTTGTGTAGAGTCTGTCTTCATTTTGTTTGATAGTGAGGTTCAGAAATGTAACCTCTATTTTATGTGTTGAGTACGTGAATGTCAGATGTTTTTGGACATGGCTGTGGTATGCAATAAAATCATACAAGATGTGTTCTGTGGCTGATCAAATTAAGCAAATATAGTTTATGTAATGTTTCCTGCATTTTATATGGGTTTGGTACACGTTGGTGTCTGAGAGCACAAATCTTTTACTGGGAATGTCTGTCATATTTTAAATATTTGTTCAGCAAAGTTATCTTCACAAGTGATATAATGAAGTCCATGGGGCGGTAATGAGACAGAATATCGAGGAAAGACACTTGAACTACAATATTATTGAGTGACAAATATCGTGGAATGGAAATATTGAGTGCAAGAATATCATTGTCAATAATATCCAATTGAAGTTAAGTAATATCGATTAAAAAAATATTAGGGTTGATTACAGTGGCAGGGAGACCGCCACCAACAGGCTGTCGTGGTGGTCTCCCTGACATTGAAACCCAAATTACCGCCTGCCATGTTATGATGGTGGGCGGACATGTAGGGGTCATAAAGATTGACTGCCATGCAACCGACGGGCTCCATGAGCCCGCCGGTGTGGTGGAGGGGCTGGTAGTACCTACAGTGCTGGCTTGCGTACCAGGCACTGCCATAGGGTTTACAATGTCCCTTTCTGCCTGCTGTTTCATGGCAGCTTACCCGCCATGAAAAGGCTGCCGGAAAGGAACATTGGGGCCTGTAGCAGGCCACTCTTCTCTCTGGCCCCATAGGTGCCCCCCCTACATATCCCTGTACCATGTGGTAGGCACCACATGGTGCCTTTCAAGTAGTGCAGATATATGTAGCTTGTCCCATTTTTAGATTACGGTGGGTGCTGCAGCCAGCAGCACCCGCCGCAATGTAAAATATAGACATTGCGATCAAAGTGGTGGTGGTCGCTTTGTAATGCCTCCTACGGGACCACTAGCAGCATGTTGAGTGGTCCCAATCCCTGATACGATGGCAGACGGACTTGGTAATCAGCCTCATAGTTGTTTATATGATATATTAGTTTCATTTAATTATTGTTTATGTTTCTTACTATATTAGTTAAATTTTTAGTAGTTATAAAATGTATTTTAAATCACATTATGTGTTTTTTAGTTCTGTAGCGGGTTGTGGGGGATTATAGGTGTATAGGGTGGGAAGTAATTTAATTATAATGAATTAATGATTATTTTTTAATTAATATTATTTTGGGTTTTTAAGTTCTGTAGCAGGTTGTGGGTTTATAGGGGTATAAGGTAGGAAGTAATTTAAATATATTAAATAAGGGCCAGATTACAATGACTGTGGGACCACCACAGGCAGCCGGTCGGTGGTGGGTCATTTTGATGGTGAGCGGATGTGCGGTGGTCATAAAGATTGACTTCCATGGATCTGATGGGCTCAAGGAGCCTGATGGTATGTTGGAGGCGGAGCAATGACTACAATGGTGGTGATGCCTTCCAGGCACCACCGTAGGCATTACAGTGTTCCTTTCTGCTGGCACTTTCATGGCAGTGATCACGCCATGAAAAAGCAGGCGGAAAGGGAATTTGGGTGCTCGTAGTGGGCCCCTGTTACACTTTTGCCGTAAGTTGTGGGTCGTGGGGGGCACCTACACATCCCTGCACCATTGGCAGGCACCGCATGGTGCCTGCCACGTAGTGTAGGGATAGGTCAGGTGTTCCCATTTTTTCTTGCGGCAGGTGCTGCAGCCAGCAGCACCTGCCGCAATGCAAAAGATAGTCATTGCGACCACCGTGGTGGCGGTCGCAGTATAATGCCTATGTCGGGCCAGCCGACATCCTGTCAGACGGCCCCATTTCCGATACGGTGGTATGTACACGGGAATCTGTCCACCATCCTAATCGCCCCCTAATAATTAATTTTTTAATTGATATTATTTATGTAATTAATATTTAATATTGGTAATTGTGTTATTATTTATTTATGTAAATGTTTTTTGCAGGTTGTGGCATTTATAGGGGTAAACAGTGGGTAGTAATTGTTTTAATATATTGTTGATTGATGATAACTAATTAATTGATAATTACGTATGTTAATTGTGTAATTAAATTTTAGGTGTGGGGTTATAGTGGTAAACGGTGGAAAGTAATTTAGTTTTATTAATTATCAATTAGTTGTTAATTAATAACAATTAATTATTTAATATGTATTTATGCTAATTGTGTCATTAATTTTTATAGGTGTAGGTTGTGTGGTTATAGTGGTAAAGGGTGGAAAGTAATTGATTTTTAATTAATTAATAATTAATTGTTAATTAATAATAATTATACTAATTGTGTAATTAAGTTTTTTAAGTGTGGGTTGTGAGGTTATAGGGTGAAGGGTGGGAAGGATGGGAAGTAAATTATTTCAATGAATTAGATTTAGATTTTCATAAATAATATTTGTTTTTTGATAAATAATTATGTTAATTTTGTATGTACATATTTTCAAAATTAGTTGCAGGTTTTGCAGGGGTTTAGGGTGGAAAGTAAATTAATTTTACATTTTTAATATTGAATATATTTCTATTTGGTATTCAACATATTTTATTTAATTTATTTACTGTTTTTGAAATATTTTAATTTTGTTGAAGATATTTTGCTTGTTTTTAATGCTGCACTGACTGGAGTGGAAGTAGTAAATTTTCCCCCTTCACAATCCAACCCTTTCCCAACATTTGCACTGCCTGGGTGGGAATATTAGCTTTTACAAAAATTGGATGCGCAGACCTCACAAGAGAGGGGCGTCCCCCACTCGCACTCAAATGAACGTATGTAAAATAGGCAACAAAATATTTCAAACAATGTGACTTGAAACCAAATTTTTAATTCTTCACTTTCTTCTCATGAAAGTTCATTTTCATATTTCTTATGCATTCATTTTGATGGATTATGAAAACTTTACTGAAATCTCATATGTATTGTAATTCATCAAATTGCCCAATGCATTTCGGGCTGCAACCGTTCCTCAGGGGCGTAAATTATCTGCAACATATTTAAAGAAAACGAACTGTCAGTCACCCTCCAGTAACCTATTCACTCAAATTCTTTTAACATAGTTGAAACTGTGGTGTTTTGTGATTAACATGCTTTTTAGTTAAAAAAGGACCAATGGTGACCCCGTGTGATGATGAAAAATGCCACTGACATGACCAGTGTTTGATATTCGATCTGCCTACGATGCAATGATGCGAGTCAAGTTCACCACACATTTCAAGCCTACAGCGAAGAACTGTCTCCTGATATACAACAGCTTTCATCTGAGACAACTAAAAGAGAACCTCCCTTTTGGGCAGAAAAGAAACTGCACCAAGGAAGAGAATTACAAGCTCCAAGGAAAATAACTTTCTGAAAAATTCATTGTGAGGAAATACCCCTCACAACTGATATCTAAGGCAAGAAAGAGAGCAGCGAACAACCACAGAGAGGCGCTCCTGGAAACACAACACAAGGAGAAACCTGAGACAGACATAAGACCAATCTGCATCGCCACGTTTAATATAGTGTCAGACAAGGTGGCAAAAATAGTAAAGAAACACTGGCGCACCTTAAACAGTGGGAATTTGGACATACCAAGACCAATGTCCTCCCACAGAAAGGGGAAGAACCTAAGAGACATCCTGGTGCAGACATGCCCCAAAACAACAACTGACAATGGGGGTAACCAGCGGTTACTACAAACCATAACAAACGGACAATACCCGTGTAAAAACTGCATTGTGTGCCACCTAACGTCCCCTACCAAAAAAGTGGTACTAAATAACAATATGACATGGGATTTGCGAAAATTCAGGAATTATAACACCTCTGGGGTCATCTATCTGATAACTTGCACGTGCAACCTCCACTAAATGTCCGATCTGATGCGCGGTGGCAGACCCAGGGACTGCCACCGCGCATCAGATCGGAGAGCACATCGTTGCTACCATACCACACTACCATCGAGTAATCTTAGCCGGCCGACCAACCACCCTGGTTAGGCGACCCTGGGGCCCGACTTGCAGGTTTACAATCTTCCTGAGGAGAACGGCGCCGCCTTCTCCTGCGAACAATCGCCCCCACATTTTGGGTAGGAGCCCCACGCTCCATACAACCTTGCACACTGCAATTAAGAGCGTCTCGCTCGCTATTATCCCGCTAAACCCCGGGCCTTTTTGCCCAACTGGGATTTCTGGACATTCCGAACTGAATATTCCTACTGGCATCTACTGTTCTAACCAGGCAAATGTTATGATCTAGTCCCGATGATGATCCCGTTAAGTAATGAGCATGGGATCGAAACGTCGACATTTCTAAATAGTGCCACAAATGTCCACTGTGTCTAACTATTGTGGTTTCTATTTTGGTTAAACTTGCTGGAAAGTATCTCTAAATGCAAGTTGCCACAGCTCAAAGTCTTTGCCTGTATTTTTGTTGTGTTTAAATTGTCTGTATTGTTGTTCCATTCCCCCGCACATCCCTCTCGTTGCAGTGTACAGGCTTGTGCCCCACTATAAGTGTTCGTTTCAAATATTTTTGACTTTATTCCCAACATTGTGTGAATAAAACTCCTTGTCCGGCTGGACATTGGATGTATATAGTAACCTATTTTGGTCTATATTCTATCTTTTGTGTTATTTAATGGTCGCTTAGGACCATTGTTCTCTGAAATATAAATGCTACCCGTGGTCCTCAGCCAATTTTCGGGTTCCCTTGTTTGTTGAAAAATATGTTTTCTGACCTAGGCACGTAGAGTGTTGCCCAGTATTCATAACATTCAATAACCACCAACATACTATGCACAGCAGACATTTTGGCCATGTCACTTCACCACTAGAATTACTTTCCAATATCTCCTTATACATGTCAGACCATGAGTACATGTGTATATATGTTTTTATCACACCTCTGAAACAAATTTCATATTCTTTATTTTACTTTATTTCATATTATTTCATGAACGCGATACCTATGAGCCACCTATTTTCACATTTTTCTTCGCATTTATTGCCCTCCAGCATAGCCGCATATTTTACCATTCATTGGTGGGCATGTATTCAATATCGATTTCGAGGAGGTTCTGTCACAGACTCTGAACTATTCTTCACAGAATGTCTGATTCCTGGTCCGGCTTATCCACTGTATATAGGGTACACACTTTCCCAAAAATGAGACATACTTAACCAATATGTTTCCACTCTAACACGTTTCTTTTTGATCACTACTACTAAGATACGTATACACCCAACATGGCCGCTGTTTTTGCCATACTCCGGCAGCCATTTTTGATCTGCATAGCTCTAGTCTACTATTATTCAATTCAAAGAATCTTTATTCGGTGATTAAAAAACACCATAAAAGCACACACATATATACATAGTAAAAAGTTATTAAACATTTCCAAGATCCTTTGTACAGGGTATAAACAAAGCATAAAATACAAACAGTGAAACAGTGTATGACACTTAAAAGGGATAAGATTAAAAACATTTCATTCTTCTCCCCTAGTAAGCCTTAAACGGACTGCTACCTTAATGAAATTCATGATACTACACAATGTTAAGGGGTCTGAAGCTTTCTGTAAAAATACTAGTGCCTCCCTAGCGTGAACCAATTTGGTTTTTTTAAGAGGTTTACAAGAAATCTGCGCCTGGGCATTGAATAAAAGGGACAGAGTAGACCAAAATGAAGGGAGTCCTGCGGAGACCTGTTGTCGCAGCCGCAGGGCCCCTTCTGTTCAATTGATGTAGCAAATCCTGCTGGTGATGCCAACATAAATGGGAGTAGGTTCAGCCTGAAACGGCACATCAAGAACCTATCCTGTGCATTATACATGAGGTACAAGTATGGCTCCATACCCTCCACGCTCTTCACTAGGTTGTGGGCCCTCACTGTCTTTTTACACCCTTCAGCCTCAGCTCTGCGTAGGTTTTTCCGCTCTAGAAAAACTTTCCCTACTTGCAACTTATTCTGGGCTACAATTGTTGCTGGGTTAGTAAAGAGGTTCCCAAAGCCTAGTTCCTCTAGGGTGTTCTTCACATAGTGGAGCCATGGGATGCGCATACATTTGTCCCTCTCCAAACAATCCGATAAAATTTCTCTACTGAGTGATGCATCAGGATTGACCCAGATTTTGAACCAGGCTACTATGGGCCTCAGTTTTACCAGGTCTTCTATATATGGCCTCCCTAACTCCCTGTGGGCAATCAGTCCAGCAGTACTTTGGGGTACCCTCAGGATTGATTTCAAATATTTGTTTTCTTCCCATTGGATTCTTGTGGTATTGACAAAGCCCCATACTTCTGCCCCATAAATTGCTTTGGAGCATGATACAGAGCTGTACAAGTTCATCACCTGTTCCGGGGACCATCTTCCTAGCCTCCTGCCATAGCTAGCTATTGCTCCGTTAGATGCAATCATTTTACCACAACGCTCCTCCACCAAGGAATCAAATGTTACACCAAGATAAGGGAACGTTTTAACCTCTTCTACAATGTGACTCCCTATTGTGTAAGTAAATTTGGAGGTAGATTTTTCCCCGCCAGGAGCACATAGGATTTACCCAAATTAACAAAGAGGTCTAGGGCACCCATGAACTTGACGAATCCATCGATCAGGATTTGTAGGCTCCTGGGTGTACGTGCAATCAGCACCGCGTCATCTGCATAAAGCAGAACAGGAATATGACGCGACCCGACCCTTGGGCAATCTGCCTTTAGACCTAACAGTAACTGCTCCAAATTGTTAATCTAAAGGGAAAACAGAAAAGGGGCAAGGATGCAGCCTTGTCGGACTCCACTCATACAGGGAAAAGAGTTAGTCAGTCCCCCCTCCCTATTGTAACGGACCTTAGCCGTGGTTTCACTGTGCAATTCCCTCAATATATTAATTAGGCCACTCTCTATCCCCATACTAAACATCATGCCCCACAATTTCTCCCTATTGACGTGATCAAATGCCGCTGCCAAATCCATGAAACCCATATATATGGATTCATCACTAGCCATGGTATATTTGGCAGTCAGCATGTAAAGGTTCAGGCATTGGTCACTAGTGGACCTCCCTGTTCTAAATCCATATTGAGTGTCCGAGAAGATGTTATTTTCTTCGGTCCACTCGGACAGTCTGTTAAGAATTGCCCTTCCCAAGAGTTTTGCTGACACATCAATCAGGGAAATCGGGCGGTAGCACTTGGGGTCGTCCCTGTTGCCCTTCTTAAAAATCAGCACAATTACCGCTTTGGACCAGGACGGTGGCAGGCCACAGGTAATAGCAGTGTTAATGACCCTTGTCATTAGAGGGGCCCAAAGTTCAATGCTACTCAGAAACAGATCTGGGGGAATTCCGTCGGGCCCTGGGGCTTTATTTTTAGTCTGACCCTCAATCCCTGCAGTGATCTCCTTAATGGTGAATTCCACCAGTGGAGCAGGAGTTGGGATAGCCGATAACTCTACAGTAGTGCCAGGCTCATGGTTATACAGACTCCTGTAGTGGGTAACCCACTGATCTGGGAGGATATTAGCCCCTATCTCCGGGGTGTCTTTTTCCTGGAAAGTTGGGTTATTAATAATCCTCCAGAAACCCGCTAGGTCCTTTCTTTCCACTGCTTCTCTTAAATCTGCCCACGCTTCTGCTTGCAAGACAAGTTTCCTCCTCTTAATCTCTTTTTTATAATTTACTCTGCACGCCTTCACTTTACGGGGGACCCTTGGTTTAGATTTAAGGCAGCTTTTCAGCTCCCTCAAAGCTTTGGAGCAATCCTTGTCGAACCATTGAGGATTCCCGTGGTTCTTTAAGGGCACACTAGTCTTTAGTAGACCGTCGATCAGATTGGCAATCTGATCGAATGCATCCAGAAGCCTCAATCCATGAACTTCTATATCTAAACAGTCATTGATGGCAAGTTTGCCGGCGTCCACCAGGTCCTTGTAAAACTTTTCCCCATCAATTTTGGACCACTTTAGTCTCCTGCCTTGATCTGTTGCCCTCTCAGTGATTGTGCGTTGGACTCTATTTCTTGAGCCCACCCTGTACAACAACTGCAAGACAAGAGGGTTATGGTCACTGAAACCACTCCATTCGATCCCTGCACTAGTTATCTTATTTATCAGAGATCTTGAGACCAGGATATAGTCTATGAAGGATGAGCATCCTCTACCCTTAAATGTAGGTGGGAGTGTGCCATCCTCCTGCGTCCCCATCATGTTAATAGTATGCTCAAGGTCATACTTGAGCCGGAGCGTGCTGAAAGCTAACCCTGTCGGCGTGTGGGAAAAGTGCGGCCCCTTCTCCATGGGGCATTGGGACCAGTCTGTATTTATTTGAACCAGTGCCGGGCACAGATGACAGTTGTAGTCACCCATAACCAACAGTGCATGTGGCTGCCCCTTTTTCTGGCCCGTTGTTTCCTGACCCAACCTGTGATCCAATTCAGCGACAAGAGGGGTGTGGGTTCCCGCTGTCTCATTGTTGTAGATATTAAAGACTACAAATCTAAGCCCCTTCCTGGAAAACCTAACTGCCTAAATCCTGTCGGAATTCCAGTCTAGACAAGAACAGCTGCCCGGAAGGCCCAGGTCTATATAAATAGATAATCCTCCCATGGCTCTCCCTGATCTTGATTTTTGGGCGGGTACAAAGAAACAATTATACCCTTGCAAGTGGAAGTTATTCTCCAATGCCCAAGTCTCCTGCAGACAGATTACGTGGAATTTCCTAATATAGTCGAGCCACTCTTTGTTATTAAATTTTCCAGCCAGACCAGCTATATTCCATGAGATAATTCTCAGTGCCTCACCCCCCTGCTCCACTCCCCCATGGTGCCCCCTTTGTAACTCACACCCTGACATTTCCGTGTCCGGCCCATGTCCCCCTCCTATACATCCAATATCTACAGCCCTAGGTTCATCCAGCACAGGCATCATGCCACAACTCGATATCATTTGCTTTGCCACAGGACTATACTCCTCCGGCTCTTCTATCGAAACCCCTTTGCCCCCTTCTCCCCGAGCACCATTATCCGTTTGTCAATCTACCCCCTCTAAGCCATCCAGACAATGAAACCGGTTAGATGTGTAAAGGGGTGGCTCTGGACGGCTGAATACTGGCCTGGGGTTAAATTCGTGATGATCGCCCCTCCGACCAACCCTTTCCCAGTTATCATAGGTTTGAAGCGTATGTGCAGGGGCAGGGATAGAGGGAAAGAAGAAAGACACATGAAGGGATTGAATGGTTGACACCTGCGATCTATTCTTTCCCTGACATATGTGAGAGACAGTTCCAGCGTCCCTGAAGCTCACCAATATGCAATCCCCTATGATGGATTTGCGTGTTCTCCCCACCCATGGAACCCTTCTAACCATTATATTTTCGTTATTTAGATGTACTGGTAAGGGTCTATTCAGGTTTAGCCACTTGATTACCCTGCTTTTTAGGGCACAAAAATCCACAGCTTCACCCACCTCTAGCGGGGGAACGCCCGCCATGACTACAGTGAAGTCGTTTGCCTCTGGTGGTAAGTTAGGTCTACGTGGCCTGGGGGGAAGCTTCATTAGTGGTGTTGGTGCGGCACTATCTGTAGGCTGTGCTGGAGGAATAGAGTTTACAGGGGGGGTAGTCCCAATAGGATTAGATGACTTCGTTGGAGCAGGGTTATTCCTCTGGGATTGTGGTGGGGCAGCCGCAGTCGCAACCTGTGTCGGGGCTAAACTCATAACGCTTTTTGGAGGCTGTTTAGGGGCTGTTGGAGTGGCAATGAGCTCAGGGGGCCTTCCTTGAGAGTTGACCGGGATTTTCATGCTACTTAATGTGGCCTCAAGGATGGTTAATCTAATTTCCACCTTTTTAATGCTTTCACTAATTGGTAACAGTAGTGACCTGAGCAGAAATTCCAAGTTGCCTAGCGGGACGACCGAAAGGGGGGCATTTGCAATGTTATTTGCTATATCTTTAATCAAAACGGGGGTCAAACCGTCCTGTGCAGCAGGTTTAGGATGTGACTCATCCACTGTTGTCACAGTCGGTATGGGAGGTTTAGATGACTTCCCGAACTCGGAGTGAGGGGTTTTGGGTTTAATTTTTCCCTGGGCACACCTCGTCTTCCTCCTGCGTTTGTTTGGGGGGGGGCCAAATACTCCTTGTACTACAGCTGACTTGGGTTTAGCTTTCCTAGGTTTCGGGACTGGGGGAGGTTGAGAAATTAGATCAATAGTCACCCTGCTTGGGCTTATGCTGCTCACTGGGGTTAAACTCGTGGGTGACGCTAGGGGGGTTTTTGTACAATCCCTCAGCAGGATTGGGACATCATCTATTGGGGTCAACTCTTCACTAGGCGTGGTGGGATACTCTCCAAGAGGTCTATTTTTCAAGTTATCTATAGAGCGTCTCTGCTCAGCCCTGAGCCGGTTTAAAGTGCTCTCCTTATCCCCATCCCCCCCAGCCCGAGGAAAGTAATTCTCTAAGGTCTTATTTTTAACTCCACCCTGCTTCATGGGGGGCTTTCCCTTGCCGGGGACGGCATGGCGTCTAGAGTTTAATAAAGACTGTGGGGCACTATATCCCTTGCTTGGACCAGATGCCAGAAGACAAAACCAAGAGAGTAGGCCCAGCCCGGCCTGCACCGGCCTAGGACGGCCTTAGACGGTCCCGCCCTTGTCCCGGGCTTCTCCCGGTACGCTCCCGCGAAGCGGAAGCCCTAAGGACTGTTATACGCTGTGCAACTCTGTGATAGGCTGATAGGCGGGGGCGTGGCCAGCGGGGAGAGCAGCCCAGGTGTTGCGAGTTGGGAGCGTTGGGACTCCTGGACACTGGAGTCCCTGCCAGAAAGCTCGCAGCCCCGCCGACACACTTGCCTGCCCCGCGCTTCCCTCAGCGATGGTACAACCACCCGGCAGCAGTCCAGGTGATTTCCTCGAGCGCTGCGGGACCCGCGAAGCGGGTCCGGCGAGGTGCTAGGCGGCTCCTTGATGAACAGGACACAGCAATCCGCAATCCTCGATGAGGCAGAGGTCAGTTCCACGCACTCCAAATGGGTCCCAGTAAGCAATGGGCCGAGTCCGCTTTTACTCCATTGGCGGGGGCGTGGCCAGCGGGGAGAGCAGCCCAGGTGTTGCGAGTTGGGCGTGCAGGGACCCCTGGACACTGGAGTCCCTGCCAGAAAGCTCGCAGCCCCACCGACACACTTGCCTGCCCCGCGCTTCCCTCAACGATGGTACAACCACTCGGCAGCAGTCCAGGTGATTTCCTCGAGCGCTGCGGGACCCGCGAAGCGGGTCCGGCGAGGCGCTAGGCGGCTCCTTGATGAACAGGACACAGCAATCCGCAATCCTCGATGAGGCAGAGGTCAGTTCCACGCACTCCAAAAGGGTCCTACTATTAAATGACTGGGCGGAAGCGGAACTATATAAACTGGCACCTGAGGAGAGACGTGTTAATATGCGGTCTCCAGGGGTGCAAATAGGTGTATTACTGGTGAGGCGTGCTCCACACAAGTA
This sequence comes from Lissotriton vulgaris, assembly GCF_964263255.1. Lineage (NCBI taxonomy): Eukaryota > Metazoa > Chordata > Amphibia > Caudata > Salamandridae > Lissotriton > Lissotriton vulgaris. Next base: position 1,114,319,191 of record NC_141687.1, read on the forward strand.
AGTACAGGAACCCTTTTCCCTTACAGCGCAGCCACAACCAAGTTTTTCTGGCGGCCATACGGAAGCATCTGGCAAGCCCGGCTCTTTTACATTTTTATTTACAGTGTCCCCACTGGCCCAAAGTTAGCCTTGCTTTGTTATCATCATTACAGAGTATGACCAAGAGCCTCTCAACCCCCCTCCAGACCGGGGGACAAAACCTTGTATAAAGTATGTGATTTCGATGTCCGTACCATTTTTGAGTGTGGTATATCACGTGGTGTCTATGACCATGTTTATAAATTAACACTATAATCAGGGTCTCCTTAGGAGACGTTGGCCATACATTTTGCTAACGGCAAGGCACGATGGACTGGACAATAGTGAATGTAATTCACACATCACAGAGGAGCATTAGTGTGAACCAAATGTACCATGTTGTATACATCCCTGCCAGTTTCCTGGCAGTTTTTTAAATTCTAATATTGTTCTGCTTTATTTCGCTCAGATACTACATACCAATGAGTCAAATTCAATAAGGAATTCTCTGGACACATTGTAACCATAGATCACTACGTAAGGTCAATTTATTACAAACCCAAGTATAACTGGACATCTCAAGATGAGGTTGTAAAAATAAATTAGAACAAACATAAAGCCAAATCTGTGAATTAAGTTGAGTCGGTGCGACATACATAAGGCAATTAATTGTATGCAGAAGATCAAAAACATAAGTCCACATTTCCCTGCATCAAGGGTTGATGACTACAGAGAATCAATCTATCCCTACACTTGCTCTAACTTGACATCCCTACTTAAGCATCCTTCAGGGAAAAAGAAAGGTGTCAGCATGTGGAGTCTTCCTAAGAAGTCTCTCCACCATCGATGGGTTGAAAAACATAAAGCTATTGAGACAGAGCTCGTTCTGAAAGGCTCTCTCTCCAAAGGCAGAAAATAATTGGGTGTTTTCCCCACTTGCAAGATTCCTATATTAGAGGTATCTTCCCAGGAAACCTTTCAGGTCATGCCATCCACTCTGACCATGTTTTCATAAGTATTTTTCCACAGGAAGGTGATATTCCTGAACAGCAACAAGATGACATTGATTCCCAGGTGTTGTCTGGTGTGAAAGTACCACAGCTCTCGTTATCGGCATTAACTTTAAATGTATCCTATTCTCTCCTTGTCTAACTCTTAAAACAAAGGCATTATTCTAACTAACAAGGGTGCTTCTTCCACCTGCAACACAAATGTGAGAAAGAACGAAATCCACAGCACACAGCTGACTCTACATCACACATAAACACTTGAGTTGTACACATCGATACAGCAAATCCCAAGCCCATATAACCCACAGTATCAGTCTCACCCCTCGGACGTTGAGAAGTAGCGCATCCCATTTTAGGCAGAGGGCACAGACTGACACATGCAGTTGATAAGGGGCGTCAGTAAAACCCTTGAGGTACAAATTGAGCCGGGCACAGTGTTAAGTCAAAAGCACACAAATGTCCCTGATCAAACAGGAGGGTCTGTACCTACAATGCTATCTTCAGTGTTTTCTGAGCCCAAGTGAGTTGCACCATCAGGGAAACACCCTCGGTTTAAAAAACTGCTCGGAATATTGACAAACTGGTACAAAAACTTTGTCAAGACAACCATCTTTGCAATTGCTTTCCGTCAATTTATGGACAGCTGTAGTTTAGTCATGATCAGCACTCAATCCAACCAGGCACCTGCCCAACCATAGTTCATGGGCTATGCAAGATCGATATCTCCACTAATCCAGATCCCTAAATATTTGATAGCGAGACTGACCCATCCCAAAGGGAATTCAGACTCAAATTCTATTATGGTTTATTTCAAGGGAAAGATGACAGATTTGGCCAGTTGATAAATGTACCAGCGAGTCATCCAAATGAGAGAAATTCACTCATTATTGGGGGTATGTTCAATTCCCATTCTCTGGCATATAGTGTGACATCGTCAGCATGCATGAAGACTGTTAGTCGCCTAGATGTATTATGGAAGCCTCTCACTGAATGATGCTGCTGTAAGTGGGCTGTAAAAGGCTCCATCGCCAAAGCAAATATTAGCAGTGACAAAGCATAGCACTGCCAGGTGCCCCAGGCAAAGGAAAAGAAGGTGACATGACGTTGACTTGCAAATGTGTCATTGGTGCACCAACAGCATTCGGATTCACTGGATGAATGTGTGGCCAGGTCCAAGGCTCTCCAGCATATGCAACAGGTAACACCATTCCAAAGCATCAAAGGCCTTGGTAGCATCTAAGAACACAGCCATAACTTTCAATTTCAGAGTGGAGCAGTGCAAATGTAATATGCAAGCAATGCGCTGTAGTGCGGCCCAGAATAAATCTAGATTGATCAGACTTACCTATGCTGGGAATTAAGGATAAACGTCAGGTTGGAATCAGTTTGGCTAAGATCTTATTGTCCACAAAAGACACTATTTAGAATTACATATTGGCCCTCTTTGTCTCAGATGGCTTGTTTGCCACTGCACCCCCTTTCTGGTTATTGTATATGGAAAATGAGTGGCCAAATGAGCCTCCCACTCTAAACTGGGTGCAGTCTGGCCCTTCAGTGATCTGTAAGACGCACCTCCTGAAGGTGCCCAATATTTCTCCAATGTTGCTGGAGGTATGCACATACTAGGCACACCTTGAACAGATCATTCATGTTGCGGACATTCCATTATGCAAATTGAGCTCAGCCATTGCAGAGCATTATATAGTTAGTGCCTGATGAGGAGAGCAAGAGGAGGCTCTACTAGCCGACAGTGACCCAATTTCTCTTTCCGTTTTGTGTAATGGCAGATGAAGATAGTATTCCTCTGTAATAAAAAAAGGCTTGAGCAAACTACAGGTCAGTCAACCCCACCACCCACTCACTCCACATTCTCCAACCCACTGAGGAATCAGTTCTCCCCTCACCAACCAACACTTAAACAAAAATTAATGAGAAGCAAAATCGCAAGATCATAAATGGGAAGCATAGAGAGCCATGTGGACTGCCCATCTGGGCAAGAGATGGGTGACTACAAGAGTCTAATTTTGGGAGTTGGTTGCAGTCTCAACCTAGCTTCCGGATCCTTGTTCTGGGACTTAATGACCTCCAGCACCATTGCCATCATTAGCAACTGTTAATTGACCCCGAAGCATCATCTGCAGTGTCCAATAACCTACGTTGTATATTCTTCATGTTTATAAATTGTGTTGGTCAAACAATCCAAATGATTTATGAGTGTGTCAATTTCAGAATTAAGGATGTGGAGACTTTGTTTCTTCTCTGTGATTTGGCTCTGAATATTGACTTTCGGTATCTTTTCATAAGGGAGTCTGTCAGGCGAATGGTCTCGACCTGTGCTCTCAATGGCAAATCTCACAAGATGCTTCTTCGCAAAGGCCAAAGTCTACTGGCACCGATCTTGGTTGCCCATCTTTTAAGTATGGTGTAGGGCCCCTGTTCACCAGCAGTCACAGTGAGTGTGGCAGACCCGGCAGGTTTCTTTTGGCAGCCAGCTGTAATGGCATTTAAGAGAGGAGCCCAGGGCAGCATCCAGAACAAGCCTCCAAGGTACTCAGGAAGTGGCATTGATTTAATGGAGGTGCATGGTGCAAGGTCAGTGGGCATAGGGGGACTTCACATAAATCTTTTAGTTGAGTCCGGTTCCAGAGCTCATCAGATCCGCATCTCACCAGGGAATGTCTGGAGCCAAGGCGCCTTCAGAGTTTGAGTCCATCAGTGGCCCAGTCCACTGCATAATGCACAAGTCGCATGAGAAGTCCTGCAGTCCTGAACAACCAGTTTGAACAGCACCCAGATCCACGCTCTTGAACTGCAGTCTGCTTCCTTAGACATTTCTACCAGGCAGTCACAGGGTTGCTTTTACTGTGGGCAATTTTTAAGTGACCATTGCTCTCTCTCAGCTGCTGACCTCACACCAGCCTATGCTCTGATCTCCATCACGCCAGTATCTTTTATAAAGCGGTTGCTCCACCAGTACCTCTGCTTCCAATTGGCTGTGACCATGCCCTCCAATGATGGCCAGCAGCAATAAAATTAGTACTGGCCACAGTTCTCTCCCACACCAAAAGTACCCATACATTTAGGAAGTCAAATTACACTCTGATGAGTCGGATAAATGCCAGATTATTCTCCCATTCAGTAGAGCCTCAAATCATGAGGGCCACTGTATTGTGGTATTGTGGTATACTTATAGAGCGCAGCCTGTCACCACCAAGGGCATCCTGGCGCTTTGAACCCATATCCAGCAACTTCAGCAGCTAGCCTGTCCTCGGGAAGAGGTAGGTTTTCAACGCCTTTCTAAAGGCTGAAAGAGCCTCAAGGCTCCTGAGGGATAATGGCAGGGAGTTCCAGAGTTTGGCCGCCGCTACTCTGAACGATCGGCCACCCATCCTCACTCTCTGGAAGCGCGGGACTACTAACAGCTTGGACGACGAGGAGCGTAAGGCTCGAGATAGAAGATACCAAGCAAACATTCTCCGCAACGGGATTGGTCCCAAGCCATGAATAGCTCTGAACACAATACATGCTGCTTTGTAGCGAACACGAAGGTGAATCGGCAGCCAGTGGAGTTCCTGTAGCGCTGCTGTAGATGAACTGTAGTAGGGGCGGGAAAGAGCGAGTTTGGCAGCCAGATTTTGTACCCTTTGAAGCTTGCCCAGTAGTGTTGCAGGGGCATCCAACAGTAGTGCGTTACAGTAGTCGAGTCGACTTAGGATGGTACTCCGCACTACTTCGGATCTGGCTTGCTCAGGAAGGAGAGGTAGGACCTTACGCAGCATACGGATGAGCATCATGCACGTTGAAGTGGTCTTATTTACGTGCAGATCCAGCTGCAAATTAGGCCCATAAATGACCCCCAGATTACGCGCCGAATGTGTGGCTGACACCGTCTCAGAAAAGGACGGGGGCCAAAAGTCATTTGGGACGTCCCTGGGGACTCGGTCGCTAGAACAATGCAGCACCTCAGTTTTAGTACCATTGAACTGTAACGAGTTCAAGCGGAGCCAATCCGCTGTGGCCTGCATGCACCGATGGAAAGTCTCCAGTGGGACCGCATCCTGTCCCTCCAGAGAAAAGACCAGCTGGGTATCATCTGCATAATTAAATGCAGAGATCCCAAATGATTTAATAAGCTGGACTAGAGGGCGGAGGTAAATATTAAAGAGTATAGGGCTGATGGCTGAGCCCTGAGGTACTCCTTGTCCTACTCTCCGCTCCACTGAGCTGAAGGGAGGGAGCGGCACCCGTTGTTGACGATTATCCAGATAGGAAATTAGCCAGTCCCTAGCCTTGTCTTTGACCCCGCACTCTTCCAGCCTCGCAATCAAGGTCGGATGGCTGACCGTGTCGAACGCGGCCGACATGTCGAGCAGCACCAAAAAGGCTGCCTGGCCACTGTCGACTCGCGCCCGCAGATTGTCTAGCACGGTCACTAACGCGGATTCCGTCCCATGGGCTGGGCGGAAGCCAAATTGCGTCTCATCCAGCCAGGTGTTCCCTTCCAAGAAGCCGGATAGAGTGCGGGTGACCAACTTTTCCATGATTTTAACTGGAAAAGGAAGCAGGGAAATTGGCCGGTAATTGGAGAGACAGGCAGGGTCAAGCATAGGTTTTTTTAGAAGCGGAGATACCACTGCCTTCTTCCAACAGCCCGGTACAATCCCTGTTTCAAATGACTGACAGCAGATGGAATGTAAAGGCTGGAAAAGTTCCTCCTGAAACAACCTCCAGAGTTTTGGCGGAAGAGGGTCAAGAGGCGAGCCAGATGAGATCGTAAGGGCTAGGCTGCCAAACTCCTCCAAGGAAGGCAGAGGAAAACTGCTCAGTTGGGGTCGACTGGCCTCAATCGCCGGAACTCCCATACTGAGGGCCTGGTCCAAGGAGGGCAGGGGAAAGCTACTCAGTTGAGGTCGACTGGCCTCCATCGCCGGAGCTCCCAAACTGAAAGCCTGGTCCAAGGAGGGCAGAAAAGAACTACTCAGCTGGGGTCGACTGGCCTCAGTCGCCGGAGCTCCCAGACTGAGGGCCCGGACCAAGGAGGGCGGGGGAGAGCTACTCAGCTGGGGTCGACTGGCCTGACTTGCCGGAGCTCCCAGACTGAGGACCTGGTCCGAGAGGGGCAAGGAAAAGCTACTCAGCTGAGGTCGACTGGCCTCCATCGCCGGAGCTCCCAAACTGAGGGCCTGATCCACGGGGGAGAGGGGAAGGCTACTCAGCTGGGGTCGACTGGCCTCAATCGCCGGAGCTCCCAAGTTGAGAGCCTGATCCTCTGGTCGGGGTCGACTGGCAGGTGAGGCCGGAGCTTCCAAACAGGGGTGAGAAACCCCCTGCAGGGGTCGACTGGCCATCGCCTCCGGAGCTCCCAAACCAGTGGACGAATTGACTGGATCCTGCAGACCCTCCAGGATTCTGCGGATTTTCTCCTCAAAGGCCTCGGCAATAGAATCACAGAGAGCTTGCGATGAAGGGACAGAGCTGGCCACACACGTGGGATGGGCGAGGTCTCTGACAATTTTAAAAAGGGCCTGTGCCTTGTTAGGGGCATGATTCAAGGTGGATTCAAGATAGGACGCTTTAGCCATCTTGATCTGAGCCTTGTATTTTTGTATGGCGGACCGGAACACAGTTTTCTCCGAATCTAAGTATTGTTTCCTCCACGCCCTTTCTGCACGTTTGCAATCGAGTTTGAGCTGACGAAGTTCGCTCGTATACCAAGGACTGGCACGATTCACCCTACCCCGTGACTTCCGAAGGGGTGCCAGCTTATCCAGTGAACTCGAGATAGACTGGCAAAAGCGAGAGTAGCTCTCCTCGGCTGTATTGCCAAGCTTAAAGTCCTTGTCTAAAATGTTCGGCAGAGGAGAGGTTTTAAGAATTCGGGACCAAGGTCTCTCTAGTTTGGCTTGGGGTAGTCCGGCCTCCCGTGAGGTGTGGTCCTCCAGCCAGAGAGAAAACATGATCAGGAAGTGGTCTGTCCAATACTGGCACTTAATATCCTCTATTGAAACCCATAGTGGATCCGCAAATATTAAGTCCAGGATATGACCCTTCCGATGCGTGGTGACATTCATCAGCTGTTCCATCTTGATGTCCATGCAGGCTTGGCTGAGGGAAAAGAGTGCATTATCCCTTGAGCCGCCTGCCCACAGATTAAAGTCACCAAGAATCAGTAGCTTGGAGTGGGAACTGGAGAGTTCGTAAATCAGGTCAATAAGGAGTGCTATGGTTGGTGCTGGTCCTGGGGGACGATAGCAAAGGACACCTGAGCACAGTTTCAGCTCCTGCTGTTTGACTGTAAAGCCCATCAATTCAAAACCCGATACCTCACGAATCTTTAGCTGGGAGAGAGTAAGCGAATCTTTGTAAATAAACCCGATTCCCCCTCCTCGATTGAGCGGGCGAGGGGTGTGACTAATTTTATAGCCTGAAGGGCAGGCTAGGCCCAGCTCCACCTCACAGTCCTCCCGAGTCCACGTTTCTGTAAGAAAGAGGACATCGAGATTTTCCGACTCAATGAGGAAGGCGATTTCCATGTGGTGCTTACAAAGAGATCTAACATTAAGCAGTCCACAGGAGATTCGCTTAGTAGTTGGTGGTCTGGCCTGATTCTGACAGGGTCTGAGCCTAAGTAGTTCAGGCCGGGAGTAGGTGATACAGTGGGAGCCAGAGGGGCCAGAGGTAGCGGCCCTAAGCGCGTCCGTTGCGCGAACGGGCGCAAACGGGCTTACCTCTGGCGCACCTCCGGCGCGCCTACGACACGCCCGCTGCGCGTCGATCCATCAATCCTAAAGTACTATTACGCTGAGCAGAGGACCGCCTACTAACCTCTTGCCTTACGCAAGATGGCCACGGAGTGCCTCGCCTCACAACCCAACCCAAGATGTCGGACCCAACTAAAACTGTCTGGCCTCGCCGAATGCGAGGAAATGAAATATTAAGTGCCGGTGAGCCTCACAAACTTCCCCGGCCTGCGGACGCCGACAGAATAAAAATTATTCAAGGAATTCTAGCCAGAAGCGCTAACAAGGAGAACATTAAGGCGCTGACAAGGTGAGCGTTAAAGCGCTGATAAAGTAAGCTTTAAGCGCCGCGGGATAAGAACACAAAAAATACACTTTAAAATATAACGAGTAAAAGGCGCGGCAGCTAATGCGCTGATAGCAGGTTCTAACTAACCTTACCTCGAAGTCCTTTAGTAGCACCTCAGAGTGCGGAGGACCGCCTACTAGCCTCTTGACTTACGCAAGATGGCCGCGGAGTGCCTCGCCTCACAACCCAACCCAACTGGCACTGCAACTCGGCGCACTGGCACCAAAGGTTCCAGTGGATGAATTGCATTTTTTGATCATTGGTCTGGGTCAGGACATTCGTGTGACTTGGAAGTGAAAGGCTTAGTGCTGCTGAAGCTTAGACAGTCAGCATCTGCCGTGATACCAAATACAAAGCTTTAACTAAAGTTATCTACCTTACAGCAAGTTTTTGTCTCGTTTGATAAGTGGGTCCCCATTACATGTCATTTCATACTAAATTTGAATTGTTTGATCTGCCAACAGAGTTTCTCCTCCACTAAGCCTGGGACTTCATTAACATTGTAACAAAAGGTAAACTGACAGGGAGATTCAAACAAACAAACTCTTTGGGTACCATGGGATGACTCATAGCTGTTGCAGACAGTGTGATTGCAGCAGATGCAAGCAAGCCCCCATCCTCAAGGCACAAAGACATCCAGCCACACGCTGCAGAAGGGAAGAAATACAGAATCATAGTGAACACTACAGAGGGGGCTGAGATGTTAACAACAGTTTATGAGCAATGCACACCTTTCCTCTTATAACCTTATTCTTCTTAGTAACCAAGGGGTGATTGCCTAGTATGGCTTACCTGATGCAATCACGGGTGAAATGCAGGAGCAAAATTTCTGCCTGATATCAATATTACTCAAGCTTGCCTCTGAAAAGCTCATGCATGTCAATTGTGAATGAAATTACTTTTCTTTGATTTGGTTAAATCATAAAAAAGAGCGGCTTTAACCCTAAAACACATAAAATCCATAAGTAAGATACAGATTAATTAATTAATTCTCGTTAAAATTTATGATAAAAAAAATTTTCTCTTAAAACGGAGTACAACTGGTTCCTTCAGTCTTGTAATAGTGAGCCAGGCTATAGAATACGTAGTTCTTGTGCGAGCTGCAAGCTGATTAACTACAATTTATCACTTTGCGTGCTCAGCCGATTCATATTCTCTATCTCTCTTTTCTAGTTCGTTAGCAGCTGGATTAAAAAACTTTATTGCTTTGCATGCCATTTGTACTGTCGAGCCTCCCAAACATTTTATTATGGCAGATCTACAGGTCCTTATTTGTTGTCTTTTCATTATTGGCAGTAAAAGTTCTTTCCATATGGTTAATAATGCCGGACAAATGCAAAGTAGGTGGAGTAAGGATTCATCTCCTTGTCCACAAAGGGGGCAGTCCATTGAGGGTCAAGTCTGTTTCCATGTTGGGGTTAGGTTTTTTGGTTGAATAGACTCCCAGTCTCAGTAATGTCAGTTGCTGCTTCATGCGAATTGCAAAATGTTCTGACAGGTATGGTTGAGGCTTTAACTTTTTGTATGTTGGCAGCAGAATCCTTGCATTCATTTTCCTGGTCAATGAGGCTTTATCCTTTTCTTGAGATATTTGATTGATCATTATATTGACTATTCGTTTGAACTCTAAGTAGGATAGTGTTGTGTGCCAAGCTTCCTATAACTTTAAATCTTCCATCGATTGCTTTAAGAATGTGTAAACTGAGTTGCTCAACCTGGATTGCCTTTCAACTTCTAGCCAGCAGCTGTGTGCCAGGGACTCTTCCGCTGCTGCCCGCATTCTCCAATAGTACTTTAACAGCGCTCCTTGTCTTGACAGAAACTGTTTTTTTTAACCCAAATTCCAGTCTGATCCGGGCTTGAGAAATGTAGTGCGGAATTTTAAATAGGTTTTTGAAGAGGCTAGTTTGGGCGATGTTCAGACTTATGGCATCCTTTGTGTTTAAGAGTTCTAAACCATACGTGATTGAAGGTAGCTATTTTGCAGCCACAACCTTTAATAGATGGGTCGTCGAACTGTCACTGAGTTTTTTTTGTAAAATTTTTAATGCAAATAATAACTGTTTTGCTTTTGTTTTCCGCTGTTATATATATTGCTTAAAGTTAAGATGGTGATCCAAAACTACTCCCAGGTATTTATATGTTCCCACCTGGTCCAAGCGGTTGCTACTGATCGTCCAAGTGAATTTGGGTATTTTTTATGTGGATTCAAAAAACAGATAACCTTTGTTTTTTTAAAGTTTATGTCTAGTTGATTTGAAACTGTATGTTCTGCTAGTTGGTTTATCAGTTGTTGGAGGCTGCAGGGAGTTTGAGATAGTAACACAATGCCGTCGGCATATTGCAGACTTACTATTCTCACGTTCCCCAGTTTTGGGGGTTCGCCTAATGTCGAACGTAAATTATCATCTAAGTCTGCTGTATATATATTGAATAGACAGGGGGCTAAAACGAACCCCTGTTTTAAGCCGTTGGTAGTGGTAATTTTGTTTGTTAGGGTTCGACCGTCTCCCATTTTTATTTGAACCCATGTTTTTGAATAGAGGTTAATTATTGCGTTCTATAGGTCAGTAGGGACTCCCCAAGATTCCATTTTTGCACACAGGGCTCGTCTGGGGACCTTGTCGAAGGCTGCCTTGAGGTCCACAAAACATGCATACAGGACTTTGGAGTTTTTGATGGCTTGATTAGGCAAAAGCGTAACCGCAGAAATATTTGGTAATGGGCCCATTCCAGCTTGGAAGCCTGTTTGTGTGTTGGGGATCAGTTTAGAAATGTCAACTCAATCCTCTAGGTCTTTCAGCAAGTTTGTGGCGTAGATTTTTGCCTCAACATCAATTAGGGCTATTAGCCTGTAATTTGAGGGGTTTGAACGAGCTCCTGATTCAAATATTGGATGCAATACGCTTCCACGCCAGGAATCTGGGATTGTATGGAATTCCAGAATGTAGGTGAACAGTGATGATAGATGTTTAGACCAAAATGCTGGATCTTTTTTAAATAGGGCGTTGGGCAAGCCGTTTGGTCCCAGCGCCCCGTCAGACCTCTGTTTTTGTATAGCATTCAATACTTGTTTTTGTGTGATCCGTAGATCAAGGATTGATTGATCTGACTCTGGAGTATCAGATGGACCTTGCTGAGGTGTGCCTTCAGGTTGTTCAACTTGGAGGTTACTGTGAAATTTCAGATTCAATTTTGCTAGTCTTGCAATATGAGGCTTTCAAGGTTAATTTTGGTGTCTGAGCTGTCCAATGCTCTCCAACTGAGATGTCTCTGGGAATACTGGCGCTGAGCCGTCTTGCCTTTGGTGTGTCGTTTTTGATGGTAGCCCCATGGGCTTTCTGGGTGTTGAATGTGGCATCTATGTGAGCTCTCCATTCATGCTCCGTTATGTCAGAGTTGTGGTGCTGATTTTTTCCTTTTGATAAGACATTAATTTGGGCCCAAAACTCTTTTGAATTTTGTTGTCAGCTAACGTGGAGTATTTTTGTCCAAAGTTGTTCGTTGTATGTTAGTTTTGCCGCTCGAGTCTCTTTTTTTAAGTCGCTTTTCATTTGTTTGATTGTGGTCAGGGCCTGCCGAGAGGGTTGTTGGCCTTAAGTTCAGATTTGTCTGAGAGCTTTATTTAGTTGTCTTTTTTTCCTTAGAGAATGTGTGTACCATACAGACCCGCTTGTCCTGGCGGATTTTTGGTATCATGGAGTTTGTGAGAACATTCTATTCAGGCTATTAATAAGTGACTCCCAGGCCTCTATCCCTAATAGTTTTGCATTGGTACCCGCCAATTGTGCCAAGCAGAGCTCCATAATTGCATCTACTGTGTTATTGTTCTATGCTAATCGATTTAAATTATACAATTGGGTGAATTGGTTGAGGGCACTAGTTGGCTGAGATTTTTCTCGATGTTGATTAATATAAAAGATTGGGGGTAGTGGTCGCTATCTACTCTTTCTATTATTTGAAAGTTTGTGATGAAGAGAAATAGGTCTGGATCTACTAAAGTGAAGTCGATAGTTGCTCCTGATTTTGCTGTAACTCTTGTAAAAGCCGCCGGGGTATCTTGTGGGCCTGGACCATTTAAAGTATACAATGATTGGTTATCCAATAATGCAGCACATTTTTTTTCCCGAAGTGTCACGTCTAGTTGTATTTCCATTCCTGACCTTTATATGAGTGGGTAGGCATTTTTCTTGGGCTTGCATCAAATTCATGTTGAAGTCCCCGGACAATATTATATGGGCATGTGGGTAAATTAGCTTTAGGGTTTTGATAGCGGCAACTAGTTGTTGGATGTCTCTCCCCTTATGCTTATGAGCTGGGTGCATATAGATGTTCAAAATTGGCAACTTGCAAGTAATGGAGACTGTAAGTATAATACATTGCAACCAGCAGGAGTCTAAGTCGATATTTTCGTCTAGCCATGATATATCTGTTGAGATGTAAATTGATAGGCCACCTTTTGCTTTTCAGCGTGCTGACTCCTTTTTTGCTGGAATATGATGTTCTTTGTAGCCTACAATTGGTGTGTGTGTGTTATCTGCCAGGTTTCTTGCAATAGCAGTATATCATACTGTAGGATGAAGTCAGTGAAATTGTTGTCCTCTACTTTTGATGCTAGGCCGTTCACATTCCAGGAGCAGATTTTACAGTCCCGCAATGTTTTTGGGTTTTTATGGATTGTTTTTATTCATGCTACTCCTTGTTGTGTATTTAAGGATCTCCAGTACTGGTTGTCCTCTTTGTTAGCTGTTTCTGCATGTGAAATTGTAATCATGATTTGTCTTGTAGCTTGAGCTTCATCCTTTATTTGGCCCAGATTTTCAGGACCTTTTGCTCCTTTTAGTACGCCCTCTATGTGGTATGGGTGTTGTAGGGGGCTCGAATAACAAGGAGGTTCCACCTTTTTAAGTTCTATACCCCATGATGCGAATACCTCCTTGTGCCTCAAGATCTGTTCAGTGACAGATTCATTTTCCAAGCGGCTGTTGATATTTCAGGCCGTATTTGGTTTGGATTGGGGTTGAATTCTATTCTTTCCAAATCCCTAGACTTGATGGGTTTCAAGGCAGGTAGATGTTTTAGTAACCTCATTATGGCGCTTCGATTCAGTATATCGTGGGCTCCCCTCGATTTGTAATGTGGGACCAATTCTATCTGGCCTTGAGTGGTTAGCGATTGTGTTTTAGTGTGGTCGATCGGGGACCCTTTTGATGCTTCTATTACGGCGTGGTGGTTGATTTCAACATGGTGGATGTGTTTGACTTGATCTTGTTGTGTGCTTTCAATGGGCTCTCTTAACCTCTGAGACTGTAGATTGATTTTGATTTCGTTGTTGACAGTTTGCGCCTCTGTGGCTCCTTTCTCTATTAGTTATGTGTCCTGTGTACAGACTACACTTGTCTTTGTCTTTTGTTCCTGTGAAGTTTGGATTGTATCTGTTTTTACACTTTCTTTGCTTTTTACGTTTTTTTGTTCCTTCTTAACCGAGGGTTTGAATATGTCGTATATTTTACTTGTTGACGAATATTCCTTTTTTTGTACATCCTTGTTTCTTGAGGCGGCAGCCTCTTTTATTGTCAGAATGTTATCATTGGGCGAACTGGCTGTACCGCTGTTGCTTGCAACTCCTTTATCTTGTCTTTCCTGGGTTGATGTCGATAGTGATGGTAAAATTACTGTTTGATTTGCTTTTCCTTGCTTTCCTCAGACGTTTCCGTTCCCGCTTTGTGAGGGATGGTTTCAAGATTATTTGTTCCTTAATTTCCACAACTTCATTTGATAAGTTGGTTTGGTTGGGAACGGGTAAAAAGCCTTCCAAATGTGGATTTTCATATAGTTGTTTAGACCCTTTATCAGCGTCTGATGAATTTCTGCTTTGGCCTTCTTGAGCGTTAATTTCCTCTTCTAGTGATTTGAAATTATTATTGGGGATGTCCCCACTAATACTATCTGTTTCCTTGTGGTCTCTATTCCAAGGATGTTATGGAGTTAAGTTGAGTTTCCTTGACTGCCCCCAACAGCTTTGACATTATAGTTCGGACTGTAGCAGGCTTATTGATTATTTGATGGCAATGGCACGTGTGATATGTGATATCTTGCGCATGTTGTACTTTTATTATGATGGTGTTTAGATCGTGTAATTTTTGTTCTATCCCCTGGATATATAGTGCTAAGATGTTTAATAGCTCGACTTGAGTGTCCAGCTAGTCGGCATGATAGGTCATGGCTGATCCAATCGTTTTCATGGTGCATAAGAACTGATTCCAAAATGGGACTGTTGGTGGACCTTCCTGTTGTCCCATTGAGTATTGTCCCCCTTGTTCCTTAGTAGTTTGTCATTGTGCAGATAGATTTTTTATTTCTGATTGACTGGTTGGATTGGATTGTTCAGCCTCGTAGGAGTCGTGAGACACTGGCCCCTTTTTCTTTTGTGGAACTAGATCCTGCTCCGGCTGATGTGCCGTTTGGATTTGAGTTTGATTTATTGGTATTTTTGAAGTAATGGAGAATTGTTCTTGTCTGTAGACAGTTTGACCCCCAAACGGGTCAGGGAGTTGAGGGTCTACCGCGGAGTATAGTAGTGCACAGGAACTATTGATACTGTCCTGCCAAAGTACTAACCACTCTGCGCTTCAGGACCCTGCTGGGCTGTTTGCTGTTCCTGGTGTTGCTGAGTTGGGTGATTTGGTTGCAACTGGCTGGTCCATTGTTTGGACGTGGACTCCCAATTTAGCCCAGGTCGTTGTGGACTACAGCCTGAATGGACTGTTGGTGGGATCCTTGGTGGTCAGTGAGAGAGCTTGAGCCACCCTGTATAGGTCTAGCACCACTTACGTCTTCTGATGTGTTGGGCTTAGGGTCAACAAGTTCTGTGCCTTCCTTATTTGCTATTTTGCTAACGCTGTCTTTGTGTGACTCGGTGCCTCTACTGCCCCCCTTGATCTCTTTGGCTTCCTTTGGTTCGTTGACTGCTTTGGGAGCCTTTTGCTTCCCCGGGGATAAGCTGCGACATACTTTTAGGAAGTCTGTAATAAGGGCCCGCTTGTTAGGTTTCGGGCTTGTTTTGCTGGGGGAACATTTAGCAGTAGTAGTAGGGGTGTGGTTATCTTGTTGAATGTTGTTTGTTTTACACTCCTTATCTTTTTCTTGGTCTTGGTCTGATTCCAAATCAATCTCCACTTCCGGTTCTATTTCCTGTGGCTTACTGAGGTTTTCCATTGCTGTTTGGTCCTCTCCCACCCTTTTGGATTTTTGTTGTTGGTTGCCTGTTGTCTCCCTGACTTTTCCTGATCTCATGGTGTGTTTTTTCGGAGCAAATTTTCGCCTCACCTAGAAATCTGGAGCAGTGGTTTACTTACTGCCGCCTACACCTCTGTGTCCTGGGCAAGATGGTTTTAAGGTTTTTACTTATTTACCTACTTTGTTTATTATTACTCTGTTTAATAGGAGTTATTTAGGTTCTCCTAGGTTCTCCTAGTTAAAGTCTTTTGGGTCCTATATACCATATCCTCTTCCATTTTTTTTGCTGACTTTTGTTTAGCGCCAGTTGGAGCTGCAGAGGAGTGGGACAGTGGAGAAGCAGGAGAGAAGGCAAGCGGGGCACACAAGGCAGCAAGGTCTAATCTGCTAAGCGGCGGCCGCGCTTGCCACTTACCGTGAACGCCCTCGCAAAGCTCCTTTGCCTCTCCCGTCTGGTCCACTGGTCCACTCCTCCCGCGCTGACCGCTGCTCCCTCTCGCTCACTGCTGGGCCGGTTTGGGCCGCCAAACCGCGGAGGCACTAGGTGGTGAAAAGCTGCCCTCAAGGCTCACCTCGCCTGCCAACAACAGACACGAAAGGTAGGCAGGTCGATCGATGTGACTGTTTGCCCCCCTGCTATGTTGAGGGCCGAGGACCGAGCACGCTGAGGTGCGCCAGGAAACCGAGAAGCCGGGAGCAGCTGGCGTCTTCCTTTTGAGCTGATTTCGAGCTGATCTGAGACTCCAGTAACGTCACCAAGGTAAAGCAGCGAGGAACGGCCCGGCGTCCTCCGCCTCCTCGCACTGCTCAACTCTCATTCGCAGCGTCTTGCAACAGGTCACAAATCCCGGACTGGTCTCCTCACTCTGGTCTGCTGAATGTCATGGATCTCCACCACCCACTCAAACACTTGCCTAGGGCTCAAGCAGACAAAGAGGATGAGTGGAAAACGGTCAGAATGCAGAAAAAAGCGAGGTGTAGCGACAGAGTGAGTTTGCTTAGGGGGAAAAAGGAAATTGGTTTGGCCAGCCAATGGTTAAATTATAAGTCCATGGGTAATGCACATAACATTAATCATTACGGTCATTGCTTACTTTGTCTACAAACCGCTAGCAATCCACTTACCTTATCTAGTGGGGGAATATGTTACAGGTGACAAGGCCACCTTTGGAAACCACCCGGGGTCTTGGATATTTTGAAATAGTATATCAATGGTATATTAGTTTAGAAGTATCTTCTACAAAGTATTCCACAGCCTACAAACATCAATTAGTCCTGTGGAAAGCAGATGAAATCAAATTAACACGAATTGTCACCTTTGTGGGGATTTTATAAACTCATAATTTTAAACAACCTCACTGTCAATATCCGCCAACTTGACTCCCAGCTCTCTTAGTGAAACCCTCTTACAAACTTCTCTCAGTGCCTCATATTCTGCAGAGAACTCTGTTGCTTCACTCTGTGGGGATGCTGCAAGACTTATGGACAAGAATGATTGATTCAGTAAGTGGTTTTTAACTTGTGAAGTTGCATTGCAAAGTTCACATATAACTTCCATGAAGAGTTATTTTTTTCAAGTGCAAGAAAAGTTAGCAGCGAAAAAACATTTTTTTATTGCGAATTTTCCTCCAAATAATGTATGGTGCACAAAAAGTTCAACATAGGCATGTTTGTACAGAAATGCATAACTTTTGGTCTTCATTATGTGCAAAGATTATACATTTGACCCAATTTAACCAACAAACTAAAAACGTACCCACCTTTTGTTTTATAAAAAAAAAATGTTTGAAGTATATTATGTGTTAGCCAGCAATGTCATGGTCAACTGCTTTTTCTAATGATTTATCAATTGGAAGATGTAGTTAGATGAATTAGCAATTAGTTTGATTAGCTTAGAAAGTAGCATATTATTATGGAGACTCTAGAGGATTGAGCGCTACGTCTATGTCGTTATGAGTACTGTCTCAAAGAATCTTTTGTGACAGTTTTTCTGTTCATGCCTGCCAGCATTATCGTCCTCATTATGTATTCACTGAACCTGTTCCTGTTCACCTCTTGTCTCCATGTAGTCCTTCTCTGGTTCTTTTCTCATGCATATTTTCAGTTTTTTCCATTGACTGAATTTTAACCGCACTTCTGGCTTAGCCTGGCGGTTTCATCTGCTTTCTATTCAAGGCCATTATCCTTAAGACATAGTCACCAAAAGGAATTACACTGTTGTCATTAAAGAAATGATTTGCTGCTGATGACTATTTCGAATGGATTGCTATCTTTTAGGTCTTTTATGTGCTGTAAATACTTACTGTGTCCATGTAATTGTATTCACCTACCAGTCTGCTGTAGTGATATTCATATTCTGCTTCAGCCCATCAGAGTGTCAAGAACAGGACAAAAAGCCAGACGTTTCAGCCATTGATGTAACTGATATTATTAAGCAAGGAACAATTATCAAACTATAAACTGGTGTATTTCACCCACTTTGATAACTGGTCTTCCACAGCAAGTATATTGCGTTCCCCCCAGGGAGCACTTCCGCAATCTTGACACTTTGCTGGGGGATCTCCTCTGGGGCAACAAACACCACTGCATATTGTTGAAGAAACTGCAGCTGGGGAAGGTGGCTTAGTCGCCCTGTACTTCAAGGCCTATTACTGTCCGACGCAGCTGCAAGGGGTGGCTTGGAAGTTGGCAGGACGTTATTTAGTAGAAATAAGTTATGTGACGGACCACCTACCCCCGACCACAATCAGAGCCTTCCTGCTCTCCAAATAGTGCCCAGTTTCAAGTGCGAATTGCCCATAAATGTATTACCCAGATGCATCTCCTTACACATCTCCTTATGAGGCAGATCTTCCCCATACGCACTAACGTTTCCTCCGTAGGTCCTCCCGCACTTTCCAGGCACTTTCCTGGCTGCAGAGATTCGCGGCTGGCACAATGCTCATTTTTTACTGTCGCTGACCTGTTCTCCAATAGGCACCTACTCACCCTTGATCAACGTCAAACAGACTACAACATCCCCAGGACAGTTCTTTAACTACCAGCACATACGTCTTACTTGTCAAGTTCTATGGTCCACTCAGGACGAAGAACTGGGCACTCACACTGTTCTTCACACACTACTCACTTTTGATGGTAGTCACCACCTGATCATTTGATCTACTAAGCTAGTGTATCCATATTGCTATTATGGAGCAAATTGGAGGATGCCCTAGGGAGGATATTGAATGATTGCGAGTGGGATCAAGCCCTGGCATTCCCCCAACAGCTCACAAGAAACACCCGCTTGAAAGAACATACAATCCTCCACCATTCACCAAGCCTACCTGACCATCGCGCAGCTTAATTGAATTTCCCCCGGGAAGATCAAACCTGCCCCTTGTGTCAACCATTGGAAGCAAACTTTCACCATATGCTGTAGTCCTGTCAGGCCTGTGTGGCCTATTGGTGGTTCACAATACACTACTCCATGGTTGAAGAAGCTCAGGGTTGTTTTGGGTGAGCTCAGCCTCCCTAATCTCTGGGATAATTCATCTGGGGAAGTATTTCCAAGTAAAAACACCATTAAGACCCTGTATTGGGACTACATAGATGGAAGACTCCGGAGAAGTACAAAATTTGATACAATGGGGGGGAGATTTCTGGAAATTAAAATGAGACCTGTATTAGAACATTATTGGGACAGTACTACTGTCCCAATGGACAGGAAGTTATTTTTCCAGTTAAGGTCTGGTTCCCTTCCCCTGAGATCCTTGACGGGTAGACGGCGGAGCTCGAATACCTCATGCTGCCCGGCGTGTGGTGCAACTAATTGTGCACTTTTTATTTTTGTGTGAGGCCTATGCTATCCAGAGGAGAGTATGGCTGGCCCCAGTTTGTCGAAACCTTGGGGCATCTAGTGGTGTTGAGGGGCTAAGAATCATCTGTACTTCCACTGACATGCCTATTGTTCTGGGAACAGCAAAGTATTTGGGGTGGGCATGGTCCATTAGGCGGAGGGCTATATCTGTTAATACAATCTGATATTTGTTTTAAAGTTTAAACAACCTTTTTATTGTTAAAGCTTGCACAACTGTTTTAAAAGTATTTACATGTATGAAATACTGATTTTAACTAATATGTATTTTTAAATGTATGTTTGTGCTTTTATGAGTATATATCTCGAATAAAGCTTTACAACAACTACTAAAAGCCACTGCATTTACCAACAATTCCATATGGGCGTACTGCCCAGTGAGGAACTTTAAGAGAAAAAAAGGTTATAAGGTAAGGACCTGCTTCATGGGACTGACGCTATTATTGGTGCAGAGAGTCCTAACCCTCCAGTGCAGAGCACCATCAGCTCTGCCAGTGGAGGCTTGGTATGGTGCAGTCCGGGAGAGGGGGAGGGCACAGGGTGAAGCCCTGTGCTAAGAGGAGGTGCACAACCTGCAAAGACATCCGATCTCCACAAAACAGGACATCCTTCTGACCCGCTTTCTGCAATGCACATACAACCCCGAACTCCCCCTGTAAAAATGCCCCGCCTCGGCGGGTCTCTTCATGACACTCCTGGGACACAAAGCCACCTCATCGCCCCCGACACCAGTGGTGTATCCAGTGACGCTGGTTCCCCCTCAACCCTCTCTCACTGGTCTCCTGTCCACATCTTCTTTTACCCCGCTTACCATTCACTGGAAGAGCAGGACCACCACTCCCAAACAGCCTGTTGTTAGAATTGGACAGTGTGTGGCAGAGCCAGTAAACCAAATGCTACTAGTGGGCTTTCAGCACTAGTTGTTGTCTTGCTTCGCCCTAAAGAAAGACAACTCCCGGATGATGGCCCAAACCCGACAAAGCTGGAGACATATAGCACAACAACACCTAGAAAGGGGTTTCACTTATTAAAATGAACCACATCAAAGGCTTTCTTTTTAGAATAAGTCTTGGGGTTTATTTATGCATTGTGCTCTAACTAAAGGTTTTCCCAGATGTCAAATTAACAACATTCAAATGTATATAGAAATATATATTTATATGTAAGCAATAATAACACACTTGGCAAATGTAACTGTTGGATGCATGAATAATAATAATGAATAAACAAGCAGCAAATAATACTGGACGTACTGCAAGAAATCTGAAAGATATATATACACTAAATACATCACATTATCACTTTAGATGTGCACTCTGACTCACTCACACATCACAAAGAAAATATATCAAATGACCACAAACACTGGAAACTGCACAAACAGCCACAATGGCACCAGTCAGAAACAAATCACTTCATTGGTTGTTCACTTGACATCCTTGCCAACTCAAGCTGGAGGAGCTAGGCATGGACTCCCGACCAGGACTTAGGTTTCGTTCTTTTATGACGACACGTCTGCCCCACAAATGAGCTCCTAAGCTGCTTGCCTAGACCCTCCACCTTTATAGTCTCAAAACACACTAGAAGGTTAGAGAGTCTTTCCTTCTGCGCCAAGGAAACTTACTGGAATTGGCCACCTTCCATGCAAGCATTACAGGGCAAAAGGAGTTCCCACATTCCCCCTGCATTCTCAAATGTTTCAGCCTTCATATTACCGAAGCTTACGAAAACCTCTGAGGATACATTCAACAAGCTCTTCTCCAAAAACAAAACAAAGCAACCTTGAACGTGATGAATCCAAACAACTTAAACACTCTGTAGGCCTGTAAGCGCAGAAAGCTCTAGCAAGACAGAGTCAGTATTCAGGATGACATGAGGCCACAATACAATAGTACAACACTAATACCGTTCCAAGATGGCGCCTCCACTTTTAAGAGTCATACACCACGGACGCGGCTATGCTATCCAGGTGAGATTAATCAGCCTCAAGTTAGCCTGTATAAAAGAGGCGGCCGCGACCAGCACGTCTGAGAGTGTTGGAACGAGGCAAAGACGCGGCTCCGGCGTATGCGAGGTAAGATACAAACAAGAAGCTGGGAAAAACGAGGCGTAGTTAGTGAGAAACCGGGCGGGATAGATTTAAAATACCGCATAGAGGGGTCTTAGTAAAAATAAGGAACTACTAGGAAGGGTTCCCTTAGAGGGGGTGAGTTTATCCCTAACCAATAACCGTTGTATCCCCCACTAAAAGATGTAGATTAAAAGAGGATAAGGGCAGACTGCATATATAACGCTGCAACTCTATTTTCACTATAGCACACTAAGGGAATATATACACGCTCTCTTCCTTTATAGAAAGTAGGAGGGCGGATGGCTAAATTACTGTAGTCAATGCCATATCATTTGAATAGATGATAATTATATTTACACGTAATTGTCAAACCATGACAGTGTAGAAGATAACAGAAGAAGTGTACAGTCCCTATAGATATGCACTGAGTAGGGGATAGACAAACACTCCAAGAATGCACAAAACTAAAACAGAGTTGATAACGATGTAGTGTAACCTGGCAGGTATAAAAATATAATCCAATGTCTATTTGCCCCTATAGAACATATCCAGTTCTTTGAAGGAGACAACCAGTCCCATGCCCGTTCGAGGAGAGTTTTATTAAATTTTAAGGTAAGATGGTTAGAAGGGAACTCCGCCAGAACCTATTAACAGCCCCTTTCTTGTAAGAGGGTAGTTGCAAAGCAAATATACTGTTTTCTGTCTATATAGATATACAACCAAGCACCTTAAAGATCTGAAAAACAGAAGAGACTCCCTCTTTTGTTCTCTTCGCTGATTTTTTCAACTGGTAGTTCTGTGATTTTTACTGTATTAGAAAGTGGGCAGAATCTCCACGGGCTTGTCTGTGCTCTCCTCGTGTTGGGAGACTCAGCGAGATAAAAGTCTTCATAAGAAAAGGTCCTGGTTGGATCTCAAATAGCCTGCCTGGGAGGAGAGGTGGAGAAGCTGTGTGAGAAGTGCTGACACTGATGTGTGTAGGGGTAGGACAGTCAGCAGTGGCTTCCCCTGGCTGGAGCAGTAAAGGACTGGACTGTCGTGGTGCATTTCTGTTTGCCATAAAAAGAAGTAACCACGTGTGACACTGCACTGACCCCATTGTGTGTTGTACAGGAGGAGAGTAGAGCTTTCTAGTGAGGAAGTGCTCTCCCCCTCCCACCTGGCAGCCAATGCATGTGCCGCAAAGACATGCTGCTCCTGTACCTGGAAAGTGCATAGGGAGTGCTGTAAAATGCTTTTGTCCGAGCCGGAGTCTTGGGCTCCCTTTGCAAATCCAAAAAGAAAGAGCGCCGGCCACTTATGGCAGCACTATGCCATGAAATCCCCCTCTGCACTGCCCCCTCCCTCTGGAGGAGGAGCCATGATGCGTGCAGCCGAAGGGGCTGAGAGGAGCCAGAGCCCTAACCACGGCAGTCAGCAATGCTACCGCCGTAAGGCAACCAGGAGAAGGTCGTGAGGCAGTCAGGAGCAGCTCTGATTCCCCAAGCATGGCTGTCAACACAATGAGAGTGGACTGAACCTGATTGGCAGCAAGGTAAGGGTGAGTCGTGCCCAAGGGAGTTGTTCATCGTCTTGATGCTCTCATTTCAAAGATCACCAAGAGGCTGTGGGATCAGCTGCTACATTGTTCCCCATTGTGACCTCTAACTGCGGAAGACCCTGGGAGTTCTTCGCTCTACCAATTGCAATATGAGTGTCCCCCTCCTTTGTGTCTGCATCTACTCGGGGGGCATGGTAACAGTTCACGGGTAAGGCGCCCTCTTCGTTCTGGCAGAGTAACCAAAAGGTGCAGTATTGTCCCAAATAGGAGGGCAAAGGTTAGCAGCCTCCGAGTTGAACCTGGGATTATCATATTCAGGGTAGTAGAAGGGCAGGAGCACTGTGGCTTTGAGGTTAGGGTACAACGTGGTGACTCCTGTTCAACAATATTTGGTTAGATTTATGTGGATCTAACGGACACATTTCTATGATCTGATGTAATGCTGTATGCCTCATACTGTGGTACAAAGAGGGGGTATACCCAAATGATCACTGGGACCTGGGTTACATCAGGTACATTAACAGATGGTCCCAGTGTGGAACCATCGAAGGAGGAAAGAAAGATGATATTTTTAGAAAACACAATTTTAGAAAGAAATATTTGAGATTCAATGTTCAACAATCACAGAGAATCATGACACAATATATGATTCACAATTTAATATAGTCATCTGTTGGTTCAATAATTCAAAAAGGACCAATAAAACGACAGTGCCCCGGAATGGGAAGGGGGTGTTTCAGGGAATTGTGTGGGTTGGGGGACAAATAGTGAAATAATACTGGTCAATAGGACCCAATTTTAAACAGAGATTCAAAAGCGTGTTGGCTCGTAGTTTCAGCCACACTCTGTGCATAAATGGCATTCAGTAATTAGTACAATAGCCTAAAAAAAGAACCATTAGATCAGTGTAACAATATGGTTGGTTTGTAGGCACGATAAAAGATCGTCGACGTTTCGACCCCTGGAATTCTAGGAAACGCTGTAAACCTTAGGCTGGGGTCTTCATCAGGACAGACACGTAGGGGGCAAGGAACCGTGATTGGGTTATCATCACGGGTCTAAAACTTCATGGTAAAGTTGGGCTCAAAGCTCCGAGCGAGACAGTGAAATAAAACCAGTATTTAGTGTGGAGGTATAAATCCAAGATACCTTCCAATAAAAAAGGCCGCCAGAACCTGGTCGGCTGGAGACCAGCGCGGCGTGCATCCGCTAGACGGCTTGTGCAAAGTACGGGGTTGCCGCTGGAAACGGTCGGGACTCCCGTTCAGAGCACAGGAACAAAGGGGCCGCGTTCAAGTCGATCTCATCAGTCTCGTCGCATCCTCATACTGGCCGGAGTAACGTGCTGTTTTCAGGGGCTGTTTGATGTTTTCTGATGTTTTATAACATGCTTTATGTGTGATACAGTCTGTGGACAAAAATAATTTGCATACTGCAAAGTGTTTTCCCGACCTCTGCAACTACTGTGTATTTCCCTTCAGATCACTACATGTGATGTTATGACTATTGCCGCCTTGGCAAGGTGGATTTATGGTTCATGTAATTGTGGTCTACGTGTTGTATGTATAATACAAAGAATATTTTTATATACTATGGTGTGGAGTCTCCTTTGTGGTGTGCTTAGTGTGTTACCGGAGTTTGTGTGTGTGTGTTGCGCAAACGCTTTACACATTGCCTCTGGGATAAGCATGACTGCTCTGCTAAGTTACCAATGTGGTGAGCAGTGATTATCTTGTGTGTAACTCCCTTACCATGCATACAATAGGGGATTTCTGCCTGGCATAGGTGCACACCCTAGCCAAACCGGAATCCAATTTCTAACACCACTACTGCCAGGACCCAGTCCCATGTTTTCTACTCCCAAATTGTTGGTTTGACCCATTTGGGCACATGACCCTGGTACTGTCACTTAAATACCTGACACCATTATGTGATGTATGTTTCAATTTCTTTTGCTTCTGCCACGGCACACTTGGGCCGGTGGTCATTTTCGTTGTGTCATATTAAATTGTTACTGATAGCTCTCACGATTCCCAACTCCAGGGGGTCTTACAATTGCACCCTAAAGATTATTAAACCCTAATAAAAACAGTTTTACAGTTTTATAATAAACTAAGAATATTATGATAAAATAAAAAACATAAAAAATTAGGGATTTTAGCAGATTTGTCACAAAAATATTTTTATCAAATTTCAGTCTCTTGCTATGCAAAGTATGTGAATGAAATCAGAAAAAAATAAGCTGTTGGATAACTCTTTTGCCACAAACCCTCTCTTGTTTTTTATTTGGATGTTGATTTCCCTAACTGTGAGTAATGGCATTCTGCTCTTGCAAAATGTACACATCTGCACAGTAAGTGTCCCCTTGAGTTCCAGGGACCACTAGTGCAATGTGTGCTTTTACTTAAAAATACCAAAACACATGTAGACAACCATAAGGCATATCAATTACGATGGCGCTCCTAGCCAATAGACATTGTCCCATTGGAGACAATACTGAGACCACTAGCTGGTTACACACTGGGAGATCAAAAACGAGATGGACGTGGCTTGATTTCAATTTATGAAGTCAGTCTAACACTTGGCACATGCATCACTGATCCATCGGTGAATAGGTTGCTGGCACAAATTGGGTTTGGGCCAAACCAGGCAAAAAACACCACTCTAGTCAGAATAAGGAAGTTACACTTCTAAAATAACCACTGTTCACCCCCTTGGTAGCTTGGCACTAGCAGCCAGGCTTACCTTAGAGGTAGTGTGTAAAGCATTTGCACATAACCAACAGTAATGCAATGTACGCACTACAAAAGGGCACCACACCAGTTTAGAAAAATAGCCAATATTTTTATATACATTAAGACTGGGACTGGGCGGTAAATTCCGTTCCGCTTGCGGAATTTGCAGAGTTTGGGTAATTTCACGTTCCGCGGAGAATTGCCAAAAATTCAGCGATCCACGGCTTCGCAGAATGTTTTGCTTGTTTGCGGTTTCAAAATGCGGGTTTGCAAGATATTTCTCCCCGAGCACGCAAACATCGTACGTGAACAGGAAAAAAGCATTGCGAACGGGTTGAACAAGCAATCTGTGTGTTTGCGTAACCTTTGCATGCTTGTGGAGATTTTTTACTGTTTCGCGGAGCTTTGCGTAGTGCGAATACGCAAATTCCGCCCACCCCGACAAGACGAATTACGGTAAAAATCCACAATACTATAGTTACAAATCTGCAGTTATCGAAGTAGGTTTCAAACAAATTTCCTTGATGTCAATAGCTCAGTCCGGGGCTATTACGGCATCGTGAATAACAAATCAACAGTTCTGGCTGGTCGCGGGGTAGTGGGCCAGCTACAGTGTCGGGAAGAACCGCAAACAGTACCTGTGAGAAATGCAGGGCGCTGAGGCCCTTGAAGTCACTCGCGTTGCAGATTGAGCTCCTCTCAGGGAATCAGGAGCGCTGGCGCCGACAGGTGTTGGGGGATGTACATTGTTTCAACGCATGCTTTTACCACGCATGCCTTTACAACGCAGGTTTTTCAACGCAAGTCGTTACAACGACTTGCGTTGGGGGGTTCTGGATAGTGAATAGTTTAATTTACTATTCCAACTCCAGTCCCCGTGGATAGTAGGGAAGGTGTTGGATAGTAAATTAAACTATTACTTATCCTACAGTGCCCCCCTGTGCAATTCGTTGAAAAACCTGCACTGTAAAGGCACTGCGTGGTAAAAGTTGCGTTATAAAGGATGTTTCCCGGTGTCGGGTGCTGTGGTACAAAGTGCAGCAGTGTGGCGTGTGGTGCCCCCAGGTCACTGTGCGAGCAGCGGCTCTGTGACGGCGTCAGATGGTGGTGTCAGTGATACCAGGATCACGGTGCGAGATGGAGGCGTTGCTCGTTACGGTGCTAGCAGTTCATGGTGCAAGCAGCTTCATCGTTGCGGAAGTGCTGTCATCAGCTGACGAGCGGGAGCAGATTGTGCCATCGTCGGTAGGCCAAGGCTGCAGTGCAGAATGAGGGGGGTGCATTGTGTGACTTACCAGCAGCACCCTCAAACCACGGTGCAAGCAGCGGCGTTGATTTCGGCATGGAGCGGCGATGTCTGGGAGGCCAAGGCATCCTCCTGAAGCAAGGTGGTGTGGAGTGTGAGCCCACAGGTCGCGATAAAAGCAGTGGCTCGGTGGTGGCATCAACCGGCATCGTCGGTGAGACCAAGGTCGCTGTGCGGCATTGCAGTGGTGCTCCTTGCGGTGCCAACGCTTTGGCCTGAAGCGAGGCATTGCGGAGTGTGGTGCCTACAGGTCGCGGTGCATGCAGCGGCTCGGTGGCGGCGTCAACAGGCATCGTTGGTGAGACCAAGGTTGCCATGCGGCGTTGCCCTCTGCAGTGCTTTCAGGACACGGAGTCAGCAGTGGTGTTGTAGACGTCGTCGAGTTGCTTTTCCTCTGTTTGCAGCACAAAACACAGTCCCCAGTGCTGTGAGCAGAAGAGATTGAAGTCTTTGTTGTTCCTGCGACTTCGTGAACAGGAGGCAAGCTCTACCTCAAACCTATGGAAAGACTCACAAATTAGGTTGCAGAGAGTCCAGTCCAGCCTTTCACTGCCCAAAACAGAAACAGCCAAAGCAGTTGTTCCTCTTTGCAGCTTCTCCGGCTCTTCTTCTTGGCAGTCTTCTTGATCCAGATGAGTTCTAAAGTTCAGGGGTCTGGGACCCAGTATTTGTATCTAAAAATCCTTTGATCTTTCAGGCAGATGGCTTTTTTGCCTGGCCAGGTCCAGTTCTGCCTTCTCTGGTCTGATTTCCTGGCAGGAGGTGGAGACGGCATTGTCAGAGGCAGACCAGGCCCTTTGAGGTGCAAGGAAATCTCCTCCCCATTCCCCCATCACAGCCCAGGTCTATTCAACCCTTTCCTGACCTACCTAGACTATCTGGAGCCCCTCTGGCCCCCAGCCCTCTGCTATCCTAAACCCAGACAGGCAATCCACATTCCAACAGAGGCACATGGGATGACTGAGCAAGAAAATACCAACTTTCTAAAAGTGGTATTTTCAAACGCAGAATGTAAAAATCACCTTCACTAAAAGATGCATCTTTAGATTCTGAGTTCAGGCATTCTAAATTGTATTTTCTTACCAAATCCCCTGGGCCAGTTATGTTTATATGATGTTATAAACAAACCTTCTATTCTGTCCTATGGGGAACTGGTAGCCTTGCAATAGCGAAACACGAAATTGGCTGTAATTCACTATCAGGACATGCTACACACACCAGGGCATGTTCTACCTTTCACATACATTGCACCCTGCCCACAGGGGTACCTTGGGCCTACCTGAGGGGTGCCTGACATGTAAGAAAAGGCAAGGTTAGGGACTGGCAAGGGTGTGCACTGGCCAAGTCGACTGGGCAGTTACAAAGTGCGCGCAGACTCTGCAATCGCAGGTCTGAATTACCGTTTTTAGTGCTACTCACGGGGTTGCACAACCAGTGCTGCAGGCCCCCGAGTAGTATTTGATTCACCAGTCCTGGCACAAGCAGTGTACTTTACTAGGGGCTAACAGGTAAATTAAATGTCCAAACATGGAAACTTAATCAAAATCACAATTTACATGGAGAGCACATGCACTTTAGCACTGATTAGCAGTGGTAAAGTGCCCAGAGTCCTAAAACCAACACAAACAGGTCAGGAAAAAATAGGAGGGAAAAGCAAAAGGTTTTGGGATAGCCCTGCAAAAAAGGCCATTTCCAACAAGTGCCCAGTGCTATTGGTTGGGGTACTGGAAGAGAAGGATGGATAGCAGCTTTGGGATGAGCATAAGTGGTGAAGTGTGTCCAGTATGGCAATTGCAGCCTTGGAGAGTGAACAGATGGGTGTGCACATGAATGCCATGTACAAGGTTTCAGAGCCATATATTGTAAGCTGATATTATTTTAACAGTCAACGCCTGAGTTTGGTGCATTTTCAATTCATACTGTCAGTACTGACCCTTGCTATTCCGCTACTGTCTACATTGCTTTGTGTATTGTGTCCCAGCATAATAACATCATTCAAAACGTGTTAGAAATTGGAAGATTAATGTCAGAAGCAAGGAGTGAAATAGAATGGGCAGCGTGAGGGTTTTAAAGTTCAGGTTGCGAATGTGTGGGTCGAAGTTGAGGATGAGTGGGTTTAAGTTCAGGTTGAGAATGTGTGGGTCGAAGGTCAGGTTGAGGATCTGTGGGTTGAAGTTCAGGTTGTGGATGTGTGGGTCAAAGTTCATGTTGAGGATGAGTGGGTTGAAGTTCAGGTTGAGAATGTGTGGGTCGAAGGTCAGGTTGAGGATGTGTGGGTCGAAGGTCAGGTTGAGGATCTGTGGATTGAAGTTCAGGTGTGGATGTGTGGTGGGCTCAGATAAGCTTGTGCTTGAGCTAGTTAGTGGGTGACTTGCTGATGCGTTGATATTGAACAATGGCTGGTTTTTGGTAGGCAACTATTTCTGTCAAATTAAGAGAACTAATAGTTCACCTAAACACACAGTATTACACTTTAGGGGGCTTACCGAGTACAGTAAGGCTTTACAGCTTTCATTAGACAAGCACTGCCAAAGCCAATAGGTCAGGATCACATTGTCATGTACGAGCCACACCCACTAGCAGCAGTGGCCTGGAGGTAGGGCAGAGGAACTGTCTCGTTTACTGTGTTAGCATCGGATAGGTAGCAGGGGAGTGGAGCAACAATGTGAACATTAAAACAAACCCACTGGGTGCAGAAAAAGAAATAACCAACACATAGCTCATATGTTAACATTACGTATATTCTTTAAAACAATGAAAGGTCTTGTCTTATGCCAGAGCTTAAAAAATATTATTTCTGTATGATTTTAATCGGTGCATTTAATTTATGAAGCATGTTTTGCTTTTTCTTTCATGTAAGAATGCATACCATTGCAATAACAATAGGTAATGTAATATTTAGATAAAATATTTGATTCATTTCATTACTGAACTCCAATGTACTTTCTGGGTAAAACTTTTAAAAAAAACATTAGTATGGGTTTCATACAATTCTCATTTGTGTGCTCAACTGGGACATTCTTAGAAAAGAAAGCTGAACTTTGCAGCGGTGTCTTTAACCGTTTCTTTGAGCGATTACTTCTGTTACCACTCCGTTTTGTTTGAGGTTGAAAAGCCCTCAGACAGTTGTAGGACGGTAAGTTGGTTCTCCTCCTTTTCTATGGCTCATTCATTCTTTGCACGTTCGTTCTCAGCATCTGTGCTTTTTAGCAGCTGCCAGTTACAATCTGCCGCAGGATCGGTTTTATCTCAGGAGCTGATTGTGTCTTGTTAGTAGCCTAGGTGCATTGATTGAACTTATTCCGCATTCACAGGCCGTGCTGGGCAATACTTTCACTCTGCTACCGGATATCTCATTTTAAATCAGTGCTCCACGCCACTGTAGGCCACACCGCCATCAGTACATTCGCCAAACATCCACTTCCTGCTCCCTCTCACTGTACCCCTTACTTCCGCATCCGTCCCAGCCTTGCTCAGTATATCTCTTTAGAAGCCAGATTCTTCTATGTCTCTTTCACTACACCTATCATGCCCACAGTAACCTACTTCTTGTACCCGCTCCCAGCTGCTGGGTCTCACACCTATGAGCTTCTGCTGAAGGAAGAGGTTATTTGAGGTCATGTGAGGAAATGAAGTGGTGTGTACCCGAAAATAACTGGGCCCAGGCAACATTTTCCGTACGATGTCGAAATCTTATGCAATTTCCAGAAATCCTCGTATGCTTATTACACACAATTACGATATTCC
Organism: Lissotriton vulgaris; assembly: GCF_964263255.1. Classification (NCBI taxonomy): domain Eukaryota; kingdom Metazoa; phylum Chordata; class Amphibia; order Caudata; family Salamandridae; genus Lissotriton; species Lissotriton vulgaris. The sequence goes on from NC_141687.1 coordinate 1,114,349,802, forward strand.
AGTGCTTAATTTATATAAAAAAATTAATTACCAGGGCTCTCATCAGGAGGGCACTCCTAGAAGTGTGACAACTCAGACTATTTAATGCCCAAAAGATATAAGAACGTCTTGGTTGGCAGGAAATAGTCATTTGATATGTATAGTGAATTAATAACTAACTGTTGTTGTGGTCATCTCAAAACTAATCACACCGGCCACCTTGTGGCAGACTGTCACAAGCCCCGGTGTTGATAATTAAGTGCAGGTGCCCAGCACCGGAAACCACTGGCTCAAATTAAGCACTGGATATTACACACCTTCACTTAATTTCAAGTCCCTTTGGATAATAATCCATTCATTAGAACATGGGCACAGCACTAATAAAGAAAACATGAACATCTGTGTTTCATGGCACTTGTGTTTTTTGCTCTATTTCTTTAGTGTCAAATGTGTCCCTGCATCCAAAATGGATGTGAGAATGCAATTCATGTTAAAACAGGGAGCTAAATTTGAGATTTGCATCATCTCAGAGCTTTAAGTGGAATGAAAAAACTGGGGGGTCTCTCAAAGGGGCGTTGTCAATGTAATTAAGGGCGTGGCTTAAAACACGTAAGCTAAAAATCTGTGTTTAGCACAGTGTCCCGCCCGACTTGTATTTTGCTGTTTCTGTCATTGCGTCCAGATATATGATACAAGTCACGTCATACCTACTAGTCAAGACTATTGACTTTGTCAATGGTTGCTAGTTGCATAAGATAAATAAGCAGCAACTATGGCTTGTATATAATACTGAAAACACTTCCAATTAAAGCCCTGATGGTGACACCACAACAATGTTGCTGCTCCTGAGATTCAAAAAGAGAAGGTAAATCCAGAGAGAAAATGACTCTCTTTAAAGGATTTCCCTTCCCCTACAAAGCTCACCACGCGTACATCAATGTGCCTGCTGTCACCAGAGTACCGAAAAAAAACAGACCGCCTGTTCCAGGGCACAAAACAGAGCCCAAAAGAGACCCGTTTCGAGGCCCCCTGAAAAAACCTGCCGTTGCTCAGACCCGGTGGGACCCGGCCCACTTAAAGCCCTGCATCGTCTTGCATTTTTTTTCCCAACATTTCGCATTATGCAAAACGGGAATAACCGAGCAAACATGCCTCCAATAATCCACTTGGAAAAATCATCCTGAATCGATTTTTCTTTTTTTCCTGAATCGAATTTGTAATGAAGCAAACTTTACGGGTAACTTTTTTAGTGCAAAATGCATTTTTTTGTGATTTTTTGTGGGGGAAGTGTCCTAAAAGGTTAGATTACCTATACATTGTGTATTAACTTTAGCTTCCAGTGCTGGAATCTCCTCGTTGTTCTTTGTTGTGCAGTAGATCCTTTTGAATGTATATATAGGAGGGAAAGCATCTCGCATCCATTGCTTGCAATTGCTTCTTTAACTTTCACCCTAGGGACTTTTGGACTGTTTTGGGAAAATCAAGCAAGTTCAGTGCTGTACTTTGCGTAATGTTTGATGTTTCAGGGAGAGCATGCCTTACCATTTTTCATTAATTACTTTGTTTGTTGCTAGTTGGCCTGAAATGTTGGTTGAGGGTGCAGTGTATGGCCATTTGAGGATTAAGGCACAAGCAGTCACTGCCGATGTGTAGGTGGGCCATCGGGGTGGGGAGGGGAGGGGGAACGGACAGATGACGAGACGAATAAAAAAAAAAAAAAGAATTCCTGCTTCATTGCTGCATCATGCTCCTCTCCACTGCAGGCACAGGGTCCCAGAGTTCACTGCGGCCAACCCTGATGCTACTTTCATGCAGCTGGAAGGAGCGTCAGGATTGGCCTGAGCACCGAGGTCTTGTGCTCTCAGTCAGACTGGAAGCCTGTGCTTGCTCACTCCAACATGGCAATTCAGCTCGGGTTGGAGAGAGCTTCAGTGGGCCTGACGGTTTGGCCATCCTGAGATGGCCGGCCAGACTGTCATGCGCACTGAATAGCATTGCAACCCCTCCTCCACTAGCTTGTCATCTTCCTGGCTTTGCCTCGGCTCTGAGAGAAAAAATGAAAGATAAAAATCTAGAGTTTATTATTGTTTTCTTTTTTTTTGCTGTTGGCAGGTCGGGCGATGCTCCTCCGCCATAGTGGAGGAGCCACCGCTGGGCACAAGAGTGTAAAGGTTATGGACATTATGTAATGGTAGATGTCTGGGTTATATATCTCCTTCCTTTCCTTGTGCATTTGTCAAGATTTGTGTTTATATTGTGGTTATTTACTGATTGGAGCCTAAAATTCTGCACACCTTTGATGTTTTTTTTCATTTATCAATGGTCTTTTCAGTTTGTCTAAAGATATATGGGCTTGCGGATAACATGAAATGAATGCCAAATGCACAGTAATTTTTGTCTGCATGCACTTGTTGGTTTCTGGGATGGGGTTAGCAGCAAGAGTGCTGGCTTATGTAGCCATGCAATAACTGACAATGGGGTAAACCTGTATTACTCAGAAACAGGGTAATGTATGCTACATAAGACTATGATCTGTTGGATTAGGATTTGTGCCAAATCAAAAACTTTTCTCATTGATTACTTAAATGCTCACAAAAATAAACTTAAACATGGAAATAAATTAAAACAAATGTAGGCCCGAACAAAGCAATTATTAAATTAACACAATATAATTGTAATTACAGATTGACAATGATTTATTCAATGCAAACATAAGGTGCTCCATAAGTGCTAAGTGCTAAGGTGCAGTGCATCAAAAAGTGACTATACAGATTACAAAATCGCAACCCTCTTAGTAAGCCTTCCCACTGTATCACAATTCAACTATGCAACAATCTCCTTCATGGAAGGGCCTGCTGATTATCACTGAGCTGAAGCATTTTCAGTGTTTATGAGTGGACTGGATCTGGGATGCGAAGGGATTAAGCATAGCCCATCTAACATTTGATTTGGAAGTCATCCATGCGGGGTATTGATACGTGAGACAAGCACATCCAGCTATCATTTTCGGACCGCCAGTGGCACCTGATACTCTAGAGGGTTTCTGAAGGTCTTAGAAGCATTTTCTCGGCTCTAGGTTGTTCCATGCCGAGTCCTGAGAAGGCCTCAGAAGATGTAGTGGATTTACACGGATTTTAAGAGGGTCAAAACTTTGACTACTATTGATGGTGCCTGCATTGTAATTTCTCCTTGCCAGGCATCTACAGACATAAGATTGAAAGAGAATACACATTGTGATGCAACCGGCGGGTTTTCAAAGACAATTGTTATGTTTTGTTTTTATTTACATATATAGTCACTTTTTCAAGCACTGCAACAGCACTTTCACACTTAGCACGTATGGAGCACCTTATGTTTGCATTGAATGATTAATTGTCATCATTATTATAAATGTATTGCATTGATTTAATAATTGCTTTGTTTGGGCCTACATAGGTTTGTGATAATTTCCATTTTTACATTTATTTTTTGTGAGCATTTGTGCATAGTTTTTTGATTTGGACACAAATCCATATCCAACAGGGGCATGGCCATGTAGCCAGGCATTTTCTTTTGTTCTTAGCCACATCCTACCTCCTCCCATTTTGTCTGGGTGTTGATGTGTATGTGTGTGTTGGTTTATTTTTTTATTTTTTTATTTTTTTGAAAACCTTTATTTAACATTTGCAATCAAATACAGACAAGGGCCTACAACCCCCAGGGCTGGCCGCTAAGCATTTTAGCACGTTATTACCCGCAAACTTCAAACCCGCCTCCCTGGAGAGCATAGGATCTCAATTCACAAAGTGGATTGGTTGCAAAGGTAGTTCAATTTAGACACAGGATAGGAGGTTTTCATTTTAAAATAATAAGTAGGAAGAGTCAGGTGTCGCACAGTGTTTCGGATCACAAAGGGGGGGGGCGAGCAAAGAAACAACGTGTCCAAAATAAACTCGCCATAAAATAAGTCAACGGAGTTAAGACATAAGACAAAAGGATAAACTAGTACAATATTATTCGTCTACTCCAGCATTATTGTCCGCCCCAGAGCACCAAAACCTCAGAAAAGTCAAGGTACAGATATAGAAACAAGGATGTAAGAAAGCCGAATCCACTACACTAACCCAGAAAAGGAAAAAGAGATGACAAGGGAAGAGAAGGAAGAAAAGAGGCCATAGAACAAAAATAAAAAACGAACACCCATCCCTACACCCCCCCACCCTGCACCCCTGCTGATGACTACGGCCACCCCCCTCGCAGCGTGCCTGTCGCCCAGTAATCAGAACCCGAAATATAGAAGAAGAGAAAGAAAGAAAAGGCAAAGAACCCCACTCGGTGAGGGAAATCGGAGGAGGGCATATTTCTACGGACTCCCGGTCTCCTTCCACCGTCGTAGCCAGCCCCGCCCCGGACTCCGTTAGATCAAGAAAGCAATCCCGTTAAACCTAGTGCCACAATGAGAGACCCAGATAACAATCTCAACCGTGGCCCCGTCGATCAAATTCGCTAAAGTCGTCAATTAAAGAAAGTCCCTTCCACAAATTACTGCAAGAGTGTACAGAACTGGAGTAAACAGATGAGAAAAGAACGGCAGATCTCAATGTAGATGGTTGGTGCCAATGTTGCCCCTCCCTGTCTCTGAAGCCAAACTTTACTCCATCCGCCATCTTGAAAGACCGACAGGGGAGGGGAGTCGACAAGGTCCGAAACAGCAAAAGATGAAAAGTAGAAAGTTCCAGAATGGGGACGACATGTAAATGTTCCAAGGGATACACAGTCGGGGGTTCGAACGGCTCCATTGGGTGATCGGGCACAGTACAGTCAGGTAGATCCAGTACAATAGGGGCAAACTCTGCTTCCAGCGCCGGGTCAAAACAAGTCTCCGAAACATCAATTGAAATGCAGGCTAGCTGCCGGGGCACGGGTGTCGAGTCAGGATCCGCTCTCAGGCCTGTGAGTCCATCCGTCGCAGACAACAAACTGCAAGTCTGGACTTTAATGGTCCCCTTAAGTGCAATGAGTGCCTCCAGCACCGTTCGCAGTGACGGGCCAGTTCGAGCCTGCTCCGCTAGATGCCTTTCTTCCTCCAACATGATGGTCCCCACGGAGAGGCGCCTTCTCTGGGGCAAAATTAGGCGGTGCAGGAGTAAGCCATGAGGGACTGACGGTTAGCAAGCGGTAATACGCAGCGAGGCACCAACCCAGGGGGATCGACGATGCAAATGCAGAACCCCCCGGTCAGGGACCCCCGCGACCCAGCACCGTGCATCACTCGTCACCTCACCTACTGTAGGGCACCAGTCAGCTGGCGGTAGCAGACCAATCAAAAAGTCCGAGTGTTCCAGAGAGCGGACCCGACCTCATTCAGCAGTCCGTTGTTATTCAACTCGGACCCAGCAGAGCCCGCACTCGAGACCCCGGCGTCCCTGCTGGGTTAGGCCTCAAACGATCATCGACGTAACTCCGCTCCACAATGGCCGAGAAACTCCGGGATTGCACCACTGGAGAGCAGGTCGGATCACACACACAGATTCGGTGCAGGTAACCAGGATAGGCGACAGGATAGTAGAGCGAAGGACGGAGGTCAGCGGAGCCGGGAGACTATCTTGGTTGGTGTTGTATCTACTCCTCGTGTGTCGGTTTATTAATGTACATTTTCCCAACTTTTTTTTTGGACTGGGACGCTTGTTTTCTCTGGCTGTTCATATTTAGGGCATTCTCGTTCCTGCTTTACTGCTTGTGTATAGGATGAATAGGACACACTACAACTATTTTAAACTTGCCGTGAGGAACCCTGGACTGGGGAAGCTGTGTGCTGAACTTTCCCTGTGATTTTGCTGCCTGCTCCTCGCAGCACCCGCTTCGCGGGTGCCGCTTCGCGGGTGCCGCTTCGTCCGTCTGAACTGCTGGCTCAGTACCTTATCGTGGCTTGAGGTGTAAAGGACTGCAGAGGCTTTACCAAACACCGCATCAGGGCTGTGTGTGCTACTGCCGGGACTCCATCTCCCAGGAGTCCCTGCCTGACCAATAGGCAACACTTGGTCCGCTCTCCCTGTTTGCTCCGCCCACAGGTCACTCGAAGGTGTACAACCATTTGCCTTCTTCTTTTGTGTGGATACTATTTGAAACTTGCCATGAGGAACCCTTGTAGTGTAGTTCCTAGTTTCCCACTAGGCCCTGCGCATTGGAATAACATAAACAGTAGTATCGACGTGGAACTGCGGATATTCCAGGCCTCCACTGACTATGCTAAACTTAATTGGGTTGTGTTACCAACTAGCTCAGAGGTCACTGGAAACTTTCTTCTCTGCATAGGAAGTGATCAGCTTCCTTGGCACAGACAAGAAGGGATTCAGCTTTCCAACAACCGTGCAACATGACAACTTTGCTCCTCAGATCAAGAGTCGATCTCTAGGGTCGTGTGAAACAATAGACATGTATTTCACTCAGTCAGTCTAGTGCAGTTTACTTTCACGAGATGTAGAGAATAGAGAGACGGGCGTTTGTCAATAAAGGGTTAACATTTATTGAACAGTCTTTCTTCTCGTACAAGAGAAATGTATTGCCACAATTGCAATAATTGTTATTATAAAAAGTACGTACAGTAAGATAAGTATTGCGAAATAGAACTGTAAAAGCATTGATATGGTTTCTTAGCCATACAATGGTTTTAAAAGTAATAAAACATATATACAGTCATATATACATTAGGCTAACATACTCAACTGGTGCTTCTAACTAAGCCTACCCCAGTGTGCCTGACCTAAGCCTAACACGTGAAAAGGGGAGTAAGTAAGTAGCTTTAAGATAAGTTGGTTTTGCCAAGGTTTGTTTCAAGAATTCTCGTCTAAGGGTTTAGTCAACACCATACCTCTGAATAGAATGATGGAGGATTGGTATCTCCTTCAGGGGTCTCTCTCGATATCCCAGTCACCCGCGAGGGTAAACCGGAAGCGCCGGGACTGGATTTCTCTGCACGAGAAAGGCAGCGGCTTCTCTTCAGCGCGTCGAGGAAGGAGGGGGGACAGCGTCCGCGGGCAGCTGGAATCTGCTGGATGTCTTCGCAGAGGGACGGCTGTTCAGCTCCTTAAGCGTACTGCACCATAGTTCGCGCTGTAGCGGCGATAATGGTATCAGCAGCTTCACCACCACAGGATAGCAGGCTGCAGCGACAGAGTGCTAGATTTACTAACACTGGGTCTTGCAGGCAGCTGGCATCAGCAACAGTAGCTCTCCTTGCTTAAGGCAACGTTGGTAATATTTATACCTGACAGGTGCCGAGTTTGACGCAAGTTTGCTGGACATAAGACGTCAATTAAAGATGTCACTAGGAAGTGATAGTTATCAGTTGCTCATTAGAGTTCCATTACTAATCAAAACACAGCAAGCGGGGATTTCCAGGTTTGCTGAGTGTTTATCTTGTTGAAGAACTCGGAGTGTTATCTAGGAATATCAGATAGTGACTACTGCTCTGTCATTGCACTAATTGGTCGCAAAGGAAGTGGCAGAGAGAACTATGCTGGAATGTGGCTCTGTTCGTGTGAGGCCAGAGATGACTTTTCAGAAAATCGCACTTGAACGGTTATGCCAATATAGGGAATAAATGGATTTATAGCCGAATAGGGGCATAAGGTCACAGTATCGATCAGGAACCTAGATAAACACGCAACACCCTGGACTGGGGAAGCTGTGCGCTGAACTTTCCCTGTGATTTTGCTGCCTGCTCCTCGCTGCACCCTGCCTGACCAATAGGCAACACCTGGTTCTCTCTCCCTGTTTGCTCCGCCCACAGGTCGTAACCCGCCCTATTTAGAGGGTATAGGTAGCCGCTGCGCGGGACGCGTGTGGGCATGCGCCAGTCTAAGCCCGGGCAAAGGGCGGGCCCTCTGAGGCCCTCCGAGGCTGGAGAAGGCGCGGCTGGGGCCAACCTCTTTAGTGCCATTAGAAGTTCACCTGCCAAATTCTGTTTGTAACTAATATATGTTTCCGGTTCATCTGCGGTAAATGTTGTTTTGGGTTTTTCGGGGCTAGTTGTGTCTGTCTGTGACTATTATAATTCCTTTTTTTCTTGCATAAGTTAGGGAAGAACTAATTTTGGAATTCTATCGGTTTTCTTTGCCCTGTATTGATAAACTGATCCTCATAATGACTGCTAAAAAATTGAGGTCAGGCCGACTATTGGTGGGCAGGACTTGCTCCAAGACTAAATCAAATTCCCTACGAAATAAGGGCATTTTTATTACGTTGTTAAAAGGAAAATGTCAATTATATAGCCTATGGGAAAGGGGGAAGGACAAGGTAACTATAGAGGGGCCAAAGTCTAAAGTTAATAAGGAAAGAGGAGAGGCAGAGGGCCAAACTATCATGAGGGGGTACACCAATCATGTTGTTCCAATTGATTTAGCAAATAAGGTAGAGGTTGCTGACCTTCTCTCGGCCGGAACGAGTGGGCCCTTAGACCTTCTGAAATCCTGGGTGCTCTCATTGCAAATTCCTGGGGGAAAAAATAAAAATACTACTCTGACCCCCCCCATGAAATATTTGGCTCTATTTCTAAAACAGTGGAGGCGTTAGTGCACAATCCATTACCATCTCTCGGTAAATTGTTAAAAAAAAAACTTTGGGTCTAGCTCAGTCTGTGGAAGCTCGAAGCAATGACTTTGCCCTCCCTGATTTGGATATAGAGCTCGGTAAAAGATATATCACTCGTGACTCTAGTAAGATTATAGACCTAGTGAACACCCCAGCAACAATAGCCCCAACAGGGCTCCTATTATATAGTAGTACTCCTTCCAACAAATCTCAATTTTTCAAATCACAGTCAAGCATTTCTACGAGCCCTGACCTCAACATCACAGATATCCATCTTAACCAACCCTATATGCATGATAAACCAATTTTGGATTCCTTGTCAGTTTTAGAACATCTGCTTTCTTCTATTTTATTGTTATTGGAAAAATTTGTTGGTGGCTCTGATTGTGTGTTGAAAACTGTAACTCAAATACTTAAGGTACTACTAAATAGTAAACAGGGGAAGGAATCTAGTATAAAAAATGAGTCTACTCCAGTAGGGCCGAAAGTGACTAAAGATGAGATGGTAGAGAATAAGTTCGAGAATGCCTCCCAAGATCCAGTTCTAAGTGGACATGATGAGAACCATATATTTACCGATAGAAAGAAAACTGTAGTAACGTTAGGGAACACCATCATAACCCCATCAAAAGCACCTGTGGCTAACCGTGTTATTGAGCTGAATCAAGAAATAGAACCCATGACTGTTTCTGAAAAAAGAACATATAAGGAGCTATTCCCAATTTTTAAACCCCAGATAATTAAAGGGAAAGAGGGTGCTTTGAACTTATCATACGAGGGGAATAAGGAAAAAACAGGGAAATCTAAAAAGAACAAAGGAAAAAAGAGGAAACCAATTTGCAGATTTGCAAAAAAGAGGCAGAGGAAAATTAATTTTGATGAACACTTAGACACCTCTATTGGAAAAGACCTTTTTCAAGACTCTAAGCTTAATGCCCCCCAAGATGTGATACAGCAAGTTAAATTAGACCAAGAGATCCTGAATCCTATTGATCACGAGGCTGATCTATTATTGACTCATAATGATTTACCCCATAATCCTATACCTCCTATATCAGTTGCCTATAACATCATATCAGAGGGGCCCTCCAACATTATTTCATCTGAGGAGCAGATGAAACCTGCTAGTTTTGTAACAACAGCCCTCAATCCACTAGATAAGTCGTTCCTTAATATGATCGGAGGAGAAAAGGCTCCCAAGAGGCTAAATGAGGTCCCTGAAAGGGAGAGTCTAGATACTCTCCATTTAGATTTGTCCCCTCTGTTTGACATGTTTCTTATCCTAAATAGAACTTTGCTCCTTAAATGCTTTTGGGAGATCGAAAGTCTGAAACTTATTCAAACTAATGACATAGATGTAGTTACTATTGTAAAAACAGAGGTAGGGAATTTGACGAGGGTAAAGTTTTACTCTAAACTTGTTGTAAATCATATTCTTTTATGGTCAGAAGGGTTACAAAGTAGGGGGATTGATGTTATTCCATTTATTGAGATACCTCGAAATGGACGTCCTGTTATTAAGTTCTTGCTACCTCAGACAGTCTTGGGTAGCATAGATTGTACGGTTGAAACTAAAGATCTAAAAATCTGCATTTTAAAAAATGTACGTCATGTGTCATACTTAAATCCCCTCACTTTCCACTCCCAACGAAATGCTGCAAAAGAGAGCTTTCAATGGAATCGTCTGCCCCGCATTTTGTCGAGCATATCTAATAATAATCCCAAACCACATTCCTATTTCTAGCAACGACTTAAAAATAACATCATGGAATGTTGCCGGAATAAAGAATAGTCCAGAAAAATTACAATTCTTGTACACATTAGAAACGAATGTGATCTGCCTCCAAGAGACTTGGTGTGTGGAGAAATTATTTGCGGGGAAGGATTATTTTTCGTTAGATGGCAGAGCTACCCCTCTAGGAGAGGCCATGCAAGGGGTGGAGTGGCTTGTTTGCTGTCTAATAAGATAAAATGGAATTTTGCTCATTATATTGATCCTAGTAATCTTTTTCAGGTAGTAACTTTGTTTAATTTTAACAATACAGAAATTAGTAAACCAATCGTTTTGATAAATGCTTACATTCCCCCAGAGGCTTGTCATAATGTACTTTTAAAGAAGGTTTTTTCCTTTATAAAGAAAATTTTTGCTACAGAACCTTGTCCCCATATAATTTTGCCAGGGGATTTTAATTGTAAAATTTCTAACTTTAGTAAAGAGTTGTTCAGACATAAACACAAAGAGGAATCTTTGCAGATTCCCCAAGCCTTTTTCCTGGGTGATATTAAAACAAATAAGAGAGGGAAATTGCTTCTTGAGGAACTGACAGAAGTTGATGGAATTATAGTAAATGGAAGGCTTCCCTCAGATACACCGGCGACTTTCACCCATAAATCAAACAATAGCGAGTCCATTCTAGAATATGTGATAGTGGGAAGCACCTCTTTCTCCCTCCTGAAAGATCTTACGGTCTCCAATACATTATATAGCGATCATAAAGTATTAACAATTACTGTTAATGTAAAACCGCTTAAGACGGACCCATGGCAATTAAATAGTGAGTTGGTCAGCTTTGGAGAGAAAGCAGGGAGATGCTATTGGGATATTAGGACAATTAGGGGCTTGGATAGTATTTTAGAGGCTGCTGTCCATAATTTGGTTAATTGGAAAGGTTCTGAAATAATATGTTTTACTGATTTTATGAGTGAGGCGATTTCCATTGCAAAAGAATTGAATCAAAAAGGAAATATCAAGGTATCTCCCTTCTCCCTTTGTCTACTCAATACTGAAATAAATAAATTAGCAAGGGCACAGTATTTGACTTATTCACCCGAAAGATATCATAGAATTGTTTTATTAAGAAGAAGGAGGAGTAGGGTGAAGGTCAAATTGAAAAAAGAGAGGGAAGATACCCTATGGATCAAACTACGGGAAGCTGCTTTCAAAGGTCAAGCAACAACATTTTGGTCGCTCATTGGGGAGGGATGTGGAGCAAGATATAGGCCACTCCCCATACCCATTGAGGAGCAAATATGGGTTGGTTACATCGAGAACCTGTATGATAGTAACAGCACGGTGGTTGACTACAGTAGAACAAATGAGGATAGCTTTTCATATGGTCCTCCTTCTGAAAAGGATATCGAACTAGCTATTAACGGCTTGCGTTCCACTGGGGCTATGGGTCCAGACGAGCCTTCCATCTCGGTCTTAAAACAAAATAGCGTCATGTGGAGCAAAATTCTTTTTCCAGTTATTGGCTTTTGCTTTTCACATAAAACCGTTCTCCCTTCCTGGAAGGGTAGCATATTAGTTCCCCTTTTCAAGAAGGGAGATCATGATGCTCCACAGAACTACAGGCAAATTGCCCTTTTGGACACTATAGGCAAAGTTTTCGCAAAATGCCTTCTGAAGCTAATTAATGATTGGGTGGTAAAGGGTGAAATTTTACCCATTGAGCAGACTGGGTTCAGGCAAAGGCATGGAACCATGGATAATTTAACGGCACTGCAAGTTATATCTGAAAAATACATCAAGGTCCGAGGAGGGAAAGTCTATGCAGCCTTCATAGACTTATCCACAGCATTCGATAAAGTGGACCGTCCTTTGCTGTGGAGGAAACTTTCAGACCTTGGCATGCCGACCATGCTCCTGGAGCTAGTCCGGGATCTCCACTTTGATACTTGGTGTAGAGTCTTGTTGGGAGGGGAAAGAGGCCTGTCTCAAGCTATTTCCTCAGCTAATGCTTTGAAACAACGTTGTTTATTGGCCCCTATAATATTTTCCCTATACATATCTGACCTCCCCCATGCCTTGTCTTTAAGCGAAGGTATTGCCCCAGTATTGGGGGGGGTAAACCGATTGTCTGTCTGTTGTATGCAGACAATATATTGAAATTGGATTTAACTCCAAAAGGTTTAAACAATCGTTTACAGGCACCACATGAATATGCTGCGGCCCACCACCTGAAGATAAATGTGTCAAAAAGTAAAGTAATGTGCTTGACGGGAAGGAAAAAGTCAAAATAAGGGAGTTTCGCTTGGTCTGTAGGTGGACAAAAGTTGGAAGTGGTAAAATCTTATGTCTTCCTAGGAAAAATAATAGTTGACAATCTAAGTGGTAGGGCCCACATAGCAAATAATATTCGGAAGGCAACGGCACAAGGTAAAAGTTTATCCTCTCTTTATAGTTCGACAGGTAGAAGACACTTTGCCTTTTTGCTAGAGGTCTTCTGTGCAAAAATTCCAGCCTCCCTACTCTATGGTATTGAATTAATCGATTTGGGAAAATGTTTTTTTTTAAATACTACGGAAGGCAACATTTTGCGGTACTTATCCACAGTTAACACCACCTGTACTGTGGCTGCTCTTAGGCTGGAATTTGGTTTGCGTAGTGGTTGGGTTCAGGGCCTCGCAGGGACAGTGCGATGGGTTTTTAGACTCGCAAAGGGAGAACCTGGTACTTTAAGACATCTCATTCAAAAATAATTACTCAGAACTCTAAAAGAGCATTCTCTAATTGTAAAGAATGTTAGAATTGCAGTTGATCTTATACAATTAGATGAATTAGTACTTTTTACTCTATCTGCATACTAGCTGAAGTCCATTCTGAAACTGGCTTCCTGGAAATTAAGTTTTAAGATGGATAGGGAAGCCCGTATCTTAAAGAAAGGTGTTTGTCCTGTCATCGACTCCTGCCTAATAAGAAAAGTACAATATTATGTTACTTGGAATCTACCTCATGGTTTACGCCGCTTTTGGTTTTTATTGAGGCAGGATCTTCTCCCTATGAACAACTTATTGTCCAGATGGTATGGTTCTTCAGATATGTGTAATTTCTGTAATAATTCAACTCAAGATATGACTCATGTGCTTTTTGTCTGCCCGCTCTACTATTAAATCGGCGTAAGTGGTTGAGACCTATTTGTCTAAAATTAAGTATTTTGTCAGCCACCGTATTCATAGACGCCATTTACAATCCACCCAATGAAATGTTTTGTTGTAAAATCTTTAACTTTTTTAAAAGCTTTATAGAAATATATTAGTGGTTTATAAAATGTTACTTTTTTTTCTCTTTTTCTGTATTTTTTTATTGTGATTATATGAAAATGTACTTTTTCTCTGTTATGCTTTTATGTGGATCTCTTCGGAGTTCCAAAATCATAAATAAATACATTGAAATTGACACTCTACAACGCATGCATGTACAATGCATGCCATTACAAAACATTTTTTACAACGCAAAATCCATTACAACAATTGTGATTACAATGCAAGCCATTACAGCGCATAATCCATTACAGCGCAAATTACTATTCTAACTCCGCCGGGGCGTTACTTTGGGGAATGCGTTGTAATGGCCTGCATTGTAATGATATGTGTTGTAATAGATTTTGCATTGTAAAAATTGTGTTGTAATCGCGCATGTTGTAAACGATGTCTCCCGTATAGGACCATCGATGTGCCAGGCACATTTTGGGTATATAGGTATGCAATCTTTACCCACAGTGCTGCCAGTGAGTGAAGGGGCTCAGGCCAGAGCAGACAGCACAGTTCTATTTGACCTCCATGCCTTAACCTTTGTCTTTTCATTTTGCAGTTTTATATTGCCCAAACCTGGCCCAAGATCATTATCGTGCTTTACATGAGAATCAGATTACTATACACAATTTGTTAGTCACGGGGAGACTAAATGATTTTCAGAGAGTCACAGGATTTTGAGTAGAAGCCCGGACTTGAACCTGGTTCTTGAGTTCCAAGGTCGGCCACTCTGGCTTTTATCTCTTCCTTGCTTTCCATGTGCCCCTTCACCATGTTGTGAAAACAGTGTGTGCTTCATAGGTGCCCATTTTATTTTTGTTGTCCATGCCCTCCATCTTTACAAACTGTGTGCTTGTCCAACATTTTGAGAGGCGGGGGTGTGCCCCATAGTCAGCTGTCTTGTTTTTGTTTCCCATGTCTTCTGCTTTGCCAATCCATGAGCTTGTCCATCATTTTGTGAAAGGTGCATGTGCCCTTCTGCAGCAGGATAGCCATCAGGCTATCCTCACCAAATGGACAGAATATAGGAGTTCCTCCTATTTTATTTTTGCCCATGATTTCCTCAAGAGCAAGACACATGCTCATGAGAACATGTGCCTTCAATAAAAAAATTAGGTTTAGCCTCTGCTCCTCCTAGTGGAGTGTAAGAAATGTGGTTACTGCTTGAGGAGGTGAAACACTACTCAAGCAGAACAACAATCTTCGTCAAGGTGAAGTCACAAGAAAACAATAAATAAACCTGTTCTCAACCCTCGGGTAGATTGGCACAGAGGAGTCACGCTTAACTTAGAGGCAATGTGTAAAGTATTTATACAGTAAATCCCAAAGGAATAATGTGAAACCCAACACAGGAAAATTCCCACACCAATTGAGAAAAATTGAGTAAAAATTAAGAAATAATTTAAAACCAAAGCAACAAAAATCCAATCAGTAGAGATGGAGATATGCAATTTTAAGGATTTAAGTGACAAAAGAGCCAAAAAGCACAAATAGCTAACTATGGTTATCTGGTCGCGCTAGACTGAGACAAAGTCACAAGTTGAGGATGACTGCAATAGAGAGCGGCCAAGCAACAGGGACCCAGGTAGGCCCACACAACAAAGTACCTTAAATTCTGGTTGCAGAGTCCGGCATTGAAGATGCGTCGGGCTGTAGAGGCAATGGGAAGTCCTTGAATTGAAATGTATCATGCAGCCGTGGCTCCAGGATGCTGCGATGATGATGCACGGTCCTTGAATGGAGATGCATCATGCAGTGGAAGTTCCGATGAGCTGTGGTGGGCGCCTTGAGGTCCTTCAATGGATATGTGTTGCTCAAGGGGCGATTCCAAGCTCTGTGAGCTGGGATGAGAAGCCCTGCGTTGTGTATGCGTTACACAGCGGTTCCGATGTGGACTCTTGCGAGGCAATGCATTGAGCTTTGTCAGTTCTGCTGGGAAAACAGATGGGTCGGCAGAGAACCTTAAGGCCCCCTCCCAGGGTCCAGGACAGAGGTGGCACCACTTGGGAGGGCTGGACTCACAGTTTGCAGAGTCAAGGTACTGAGTTCAAGGTTGTTGGAGTCTGTTCTGTCTCTGAGGCTCTTATCAGGAGACCAGCCAACTAGCCCTTGGAGTTCCTCTGGTGATCCTGGGCCCATTATACAGGTCCACTCCTTCTCACTCAGGCAGGAGGGCAGCAGGGCAGCACAGCAGGGCAGCAGAGAGGCAGTCTTCCTTACAGCAAAGCAGCACAGCAGTCCTTCTGAGACTCCCATTGATCCAGAAGTACCTGTACAAAAAAAGTATCAATGTGACATCTATTCTTTGCTTACCTCTTACTGGTAGTTTTAGATGGGAGGGCCGCAACAATCAATTAATTATGGAAGGGACGTCAATTTACAAGTCACAAATGGAGGAAAGGATAATCATCTGATCCAGTAAGGCAGAGGTCCACATTAGGGGTTGTGTCACGGGTGCTCATCCAGAAAGACCTAGAAGGAGGCTTAGGGAACATATTTTCACATTGTGAAGGACTATGTTTGGGATTAGGCCTCTGTCAGTAGGTCAGCGAACTTCTGCTTTACGAGGGATGCCTTCGAGGACACAGTCAGTAGGGCTTAAGAAACATATTCATAAAAAAGCTATCCAACCACACAAAACCCACACCCCTCCTTGATGCCCTATAATAAATAAAATCCAATTACTCCTTCCCAAATTATCCTACCCACATGTCTGGTAAAGAGTACACCCCCCATCACTGAACACTAAACAAAGACTACCCTGTCCTCCACAGTCCGAACCCACCCAAACCACCAGCAACAAACTCAACCCTCCTTAAATAAAATAGCCCTCCAGTTTGTTCATAATGTCCATTAGTTGTTTTTAGCCCCGGGTTAAACCTCTATGTCCTCAAGAACCTTATGGAGGAGGACCTGCGTGACTGAGTAGGAAATGGGATTGGCTGCTCTGGGGAGAGGTGGTGTGGCTTGGCTGTCTGTGGCAGCTTTGATGACTCTTTACTGCTATCTCAGGTTTTGAGGGAGGTGCTGCTGCTTCCTTTGTCTCCTCAAAACCTCTCAGCTGTCGAAAGTTCTGTGCAATTTCCCAAGTTTTCACCAGGCATGGCTGAGCAGTTATGTCCAGCCATGTTTTTTCCCGCAGGTCCTTCTCCTTCTCACAGCCTTCTGCTGGGAGCAGCAGGGTAGTGTATGAAGGGAGAGAAGAAAAACACACATCGTAGGGAGGACCCACCTCAACCACATGTTTGTAAATATTTTGTGAAAATCTCTGTAAAATATGCAGAGAGTTTGATAAAAAAAAGATGTACGAAATGCATAAAAAGTGTAAAATAATATTAAGCTACCTTGAAGTGGTGTCTGGCAAATGGCAGAGAGATGAAGCAACACTTTCGCCACACTATTGTCATTTTCAAAAGTATGTTTAATTCAGTGATTGAAAAATTAGAAATGGTTGCTTTAGGGGAGTCCACCATCAAAATACTTTTAATTACTGTATTCATTAAACTGTGCACTGCTTGACCACCTAAAAGGCTTTTGTTACTGACACAATGACCCAACAAATAATTGAAAAATAAAAATATCCAATGAAAGAAACTTTCATATGAAAGGATGTCTTTGAACCTAACAAAGGCAGATGGAAATGCTGTTACCCTTCAACGTGAAGACAGCGTAATGTGAAGCCTATCAATAAAATGTTGCAGCACCTACCGGGAGATGGACGTTTTCCTATCCCGATGAAAGGTCAGGTACTTTTCAAACCTATTATGTCTCTATTGGCAGATTGATCCAGAGCCAAGAACCAGATTTCGTAATAAGCGCCTCCATAGCAGGATAGGGCCAGACAGCCATTTATCCCATCAAGCATATCCCTGGTGGAAGAAGATATTTAAAACTGGTTTTAAGGCCCAGGCTGCTGCCTCTCTCACACTCTTCAGCTCCCTTAAGCTTATTGCATCAGGCACAGCAGCAGTGAGGAGAGAGGGGTGGGAGAAGAAGCGTAAGAGAGAGATGAAAAGAGTGAAAAAAGGCAAAGACTAAAAGAAAGAAAACAACAAATTGGGGCTGGTTTGCACATTTTTGCCAGGACTACGTATGGTCCCTCGTCTGACCTTGATGAGGGACATACAACTGATGCAGATATTCTGAGCCCATTGGCCAAGAAGAGAGAAAGACTTTCAGAAGGCTAGTAACTCAGATTGTTTTCAAGGTGCAGAAAACTTTGTTGGCCATAAGAGGCATTTAAAATATATCTCGTGCTTCACTCCCAGACAGTGGATATTTCTCTGAGCCTTCGATTTATGGCCTTTAAAAAAAAATATATGATTTTATTTATTATCTTTTTACGATGTGGATACTATATGATTTCAAAAGAGATTTTTATTAAAAGGATGCGTTCACATAGATATTCAAATACATAGATCCAATATTAAAAAGAACATTAAGAATTTACAGTGACTAATATTGAGGTATGTAAACATCGCATTCATGATTGGGATAATGTGCTAAAACACATGCCGATATTAAAATGTATTGATTATCTACATTGTTGGATATATCATTTAGAGCATCAAAAGTTTTATTAACGGCCCCATTTTGGTTTGCCTATAAAAAGTCCTGCTTTCTAACTTTTTTTCACTGTAATATACCATTTTTCAATGGCTCGCAATATTGACTCTCCAAAACTGAGTGATTATAGAACGAGCTACCAACAAAACAATGAAATTACATTACAAGCCAATTAATCTGTGTCCACTCCCCAATGCTGTCATTCTGGCATCTTGGGTTCTTCGGTGAAACATTAACATAACTTTATGCAGAGATTTAGGTATGTAATATACAACCCACTTTGCAAATGTATTTATTGGGGTCCACATATTTTATTACTGTTGATATCAGTCGCGGTTTCCATTTGCATATCACTTCATCAGGTTTTATGAACTGAGTGTTTCTATTAAATAAGTTATACCATTGACCTTTTTCTTTTACGATATTTTTCTTGGCAACAAGGCTTTCACAAAATCTGCCATTTAATGAATCTCTGCTAAGGACAGAGGGCTCATTTACGAGTCCGCTGGCGGCACTTTTTGACGCTCTGGTGGTGCAATGTGCTGCAGCCTATTCACAAGGCACACAAAGCCACTTTACGTGGCTTTTCATGGCCTTGTAAATGAGTGCCCTTTTCATGCAGAACACTTGGTGAAAGGGCGTTCCATGGGTGTGGCTGTGGGTGTTTACATGCAACACACATGGGGCCTCATTTATGAAAAGTGACGCATCGCTGCGTGAAAACAGCGATGCGTCACTTTTTACTGCGCACTCCTTACGACATTCTTGATGCGTCATATTTATTGTATGACGCATCATGTCGCAAGGGGTTACAGATACGTCAGTATTTCTGACGTATCTGTAAGCGCAAAAGTGACGCATTGCTGGAGTGTGTCACAAAAGTGACGCAACTCCAGCAATGCGTCCTTTCACATGGGGAAAGCCCCATGTGAAAGGGCTTGTGCCAGTCTTACGCCTGCTGTGAGGCAGGCGCACGATTTTGACGCAACAGCGTCCTAAAAGTGACGCAGTGAAATCTCATAGATTTCACTGCGTCACTATTACGAGACTTTTGCGGGGGAACGCCCCCTCTGCATACATTATACCTGACGCAGGTATAATGTGGCGCAGGGGTTTAAAAAGTGACGCATCTACCTAGATGCGTCACTTTTTAAATATGGCGCAACGAGGCGCATTTTTTACACCGCTCGTGCATCACAAAAAGTGAGCACCGGCGGCGCAAAACTGACGCATGGTATCTGAAGCGAGGAATTGCAAACCTGGGAATGCATCAGATTCTAGAGCCACACCAGTGGTGGCGTTAGGGAGTTGCAACGTGGATAAAAATGCTTATTTCTCCTTGTTTTTTCCTTTTTCTATGTGTGCTGCATTCTGCGGCATACATAGAAATAGGAAAACTCTTCTTGTGATTGTTTTTTTGCAGGAAGGTGTCCCATGCAAGGGTCCCTGCGTTGGCGTGTGGCAGCCCATTGTGCACCAGCACAAAGAAAAAGGACAGGAATGCGCTGCATTTCATAGATACAGTGCATTCCTGCCCTTTTCGTTTGACGCAGGGCAGCACAGCAAGATTCCTTGTGGCACTGCCCCGTGTCCAAACCTTGTAAATGAGGCCCAAAGTATCCAGCATGCAGCAAATGTTGGAATATGACTGTCAACATTTCCCTCATTAGCTTTAAAACTCGGCTTTATCAGTGTACACAATTTAGTTTGGAACTTAAACCTTCAATCAAGACATGGCATCGCTTTGCCACATATCCATTATACTCGAGTTGTTGAAAGTGAATAGTTCTACTCTAACAAGCGAACTGCTTTGAGCATTTATGGTGGAGACCTTAAATTATGAATAGAAATAATTACTTATTTTAATAATAGAAATGAGAGTTGGATATATAAACTTTATTGGGGCTTTGTTTTTGACTCATTAAACAAGGAAGCTGATATACCTCATATATTAATTGGTCAACCAAAAATGAATTATTAAGGGGGCGCTGTGAGAACCCGGAGGTGGTGGCGCCTGAGAGGCGCTCGATCAACAAGCTGCATCCGCCACTTGGCGCTGCGGGACCGGTAAGAAAGGACAAGACAAGGCGAGGAAGAGGCACGATCTAACGAGACACTACGCGTCCCCACAGCGCTCCGTCCGAATATACCGAGGGGAGGGTATATGCCATATGGCCCAGACTCTGTAGAAGACGGCAAGGAGACCGAAGACTGCGAGCAGAGTCCAGGGCGAGGCGCAGACCGAGACCAAGGGTACGAGCTACGAGGTACACGACTCAAGACCGCGGACCTGCAGCGCAGGTGGAGGGAGACATCGGCTCCACGCGGAAGTCACTGCTTGGCGTCACCAACCATGGGGAAGAAAGATACGCTCCCCAAAACTGCCAAACAGGGCCCCATGGATAACTTCGCTGCGCCACGGTCGACCACCGAGGCCGCACCCACGACAAATGGCGTGCACTCGGACATGGACCTGTTGATGGCCGCCATCCAAGCGCCCAGGGCCGACATCCAGGAATCCAGTTCAGCATTGGAGGTTAAAATTGGCGAAGTTGGGTCGAAGGTGACGCTGCTGCGGCAAGACTTCCGGAAGTTGACGGACCGGGTGACTACGGCGGAGACACGAATAGGGGAGGCGGAAGACTCGATCTCCACACTGAGGAAGGATATGGCGGAGCTCCAGGCCTCGCAACGTCAGCTACTATGGAAGGTTGACGATGTAGAAAACAGGGTGCGACGCAACAACCTGCGCTTTGTTGGATTTAGAAAAGGAATTGAAGGGACGGACATGGTGGCCTTTCTCCACTCTTGGTTGACGACAACCTTCCCGGCGGCACAGTTCTCGACCTGCTTCATCATCGAAAGGGCCCATAGAGCCCTATTGGCACAACCACCCGAGGGGGCGAGACCCAGACCCGTCATTGCGCCCTTCCTCAACATCGCAGACCGGGACCTGATACTGCGAGAGTCCAGAAAGCTGGGGGAAATCCGCATGGAGAACGCAACTATTATGATCTTTCCTGACTTTAGCCAGGAAGTACAAAAGCAACGCCGTTCCTTCGATGCAGTCAAAGCAAAGCTGAGAGACATGAACATTACATATATGATACTTTTCCCGGCGAAACTGAAGGTGATCTACAAAGACAAAGCGCACTTCTTTAACCATCCGGAAGATGCCTGGCAATGGCTGGAGGAACGACCCATTTTCCGCAGACAGGAAAACAATAGAGGGGGCAGATCAGCTGGGCCGACTCCTCACAGGCCGCAGTGGGAACGGCCGAAGGCCCAGCGACAAAAGGCACAAAGAAATAGGAGACAGACACAGACTATGCCCTACCCGGGACGCACCCAGGTGAACAGAAAAAAAGGACAATCGGCATCACCCGGAGGGAGAGGCGCAACGGGATCTAGATTCAGTCATCTAAACAGAACCTCCCGCTCAGAAGGAGAAGAGAGAGAAGAATCCGTAGCCCGCTCATCGGGAGAAGAAGAGGGAGGAGTGCACTACGTCCATCCACTGGGAAAGGCGATCCGAGAGCTAGAACGAGATGCTTCAGGGCATACGACGGACCCCCGTCCGGAAAAAAATGCAGGACTTGCATTCTTGAACAAGGGCAGCTTGGGCAGCCGAGATTGCAGCTCGTCGCTAAGAGGACACACAAGTTGTTACACCCTCCTTATACCTATTGGTTTCTATTAGTTACAGACTCTTTCTGTACGCATTTTTTGCCTTTGACTCTTAAGACTATTTAATGGGGAATGCACTACATGTTTTGCATTGAGTTTGTTAGACTAGGTTGAAAGGGAGGGGGACCTCTGGGAGGGCGACAGACCTTCTCCTACTGACAGTTCTGCCTTGCAGAGAGATTGGACTGAAAGGGGAGGGAGGTGGGGTGGGGGGAAAATGGGGGAGTTCAGCTATGTTGAATCAGCAGGTTGGGGACAGCGCAAGGGGGGAGGCCGAGGGAGTTGGGGGGAGGGGGAGAGAGGCACTTAACCTGAGTGTCACAATCATCTGTCAGGCAGACACATGTGAAAGGCAACACATCCCATCACAAAAAGTCAGAGGCTACCAAACATTACTTAGCACATCGCATCGACCGTTGACTTCTATCCCACACTGGACACCTTCACAGGAGATACAGGGTCTACCACTTACTCATCACCAGCATGACTATGGGGGATCATGAGAGAGAAGCTGACCACGAGGGGGGCATTAAGGTGATGACCTGGAATGTTAACGGCCTGGGCGGCAAGATAAAACGAGGTTTGGTAAACAATTACATCAGGAGGTCTGGGGCAGATGTTGTACTCCTCCAGGAAACACACCTACAAGGCAATAGATGCGCCTTCTTGGCAAGGGGACAATACAAAGTTTTGGCGCACGCAGGGTTTTCCTTGGGGTCTAGAGGGACTGAAATACTCATTAAAAAGAACCCACCAATGAGAGTGACACAAATCTGGACTGATAGACTAGGCACCTATGTAGGGGTGCGGGGTCATGGAGAAGAAGGGAATACACACACATATCAGCATATGCCCCACCCAAACTACAGGCAGACACTATGAAGGGGTATCAGACATAATTCTCAGTACATCGGACACGATCCAAATCCTTGGGGGAGACTTTAATGATGTGATGAGTTCTACCGCATACCGGACAAGTGAGCGAGATAGACCCAAAAATATGACCCCCCTAGCTAAATCCATGGAGATACTGGGAGTCCTAGATGTGTGGCGTTGGCTACATCCGGACACACAGGCATTCTCCTTCTTCTCTGGGGCACACAAAGTCTATTCCCGCCTGGACTATATCTTCATGGCGCGACAGGCACTACAAGTATCAGATTCGGCGGAATACTATGCTCGAGGGGTATCTGACCACTCCCCCCTAGCGATTCAGATTGGTAGACGGAGGAGGAGGGGTCCCGCGACCCTTGGACTCTCGGCCTGGGATTTACAAAACCCGGACATTATGAAGGGGCTCTGGGCCGACGTGAAGGTGTTCTTGAGGGAAAACGTGGGATCTGTGGACTCACAAGTAGTCCTGTGGGAGGCACTCAAAGTAGTGCTTCGTGATAAGGCCCACTGTAGACTGGCAGAGGTTAGAAGGAAGAACCAGACAGAGGTACAGACCCTAGAAGTAAAAATACTGCAACTAGAGCAAGAACATCTACTCACGAGAGACATAGGGACACAACGACGCCTTGCGGATACCCAGGCAAAATATAGACAGCTAGTGACAGGAGAAACCAGGACTCAAGCGTGGCTACCTTACACCGCATATATGATGAGGGCGATAAATTGGGGAGACTACTGGCTTGGCTCAGTAGGAAGGAGAGAGATGAACGCTGGGTTGAGAAAATAAGGGTTGGCCCTGACTCTTGGGTCTGCACTGACGATAAGATAGCTGACGCGTTTGCCGACTGTTATGAAAATGTATACAAGGCCCGCGATCTAGGCTCTAAAACAGAGGCATTGCAATATATGGCACCCATTACCCTTCAAGTACTTGAGGAGACCAATTGCGCAGATCTGGAGTCCGACGTCACGGAAGAAGAAGTCCGAGCAGCGCTGGCCAAACTTCACACAGGGAAGGCCGTGGGTCATAACGGCTTTCCTGCGGAACTCTTCAAGAACATGGCCGACCTCCTGACTCGACATTTATTGGGCATGTTCCAGGATGCCGAAGAGGAGGGACAGTTCCCTTCGGATATTAGACAGGCCACGATTGTCCCGATCCACAAACCTGGGAGGACTGAACCTCATACCATCCCATTTCCCTACTAAATGTAGAGGCCAAGATCTATGCCACCATACTGGCTCTGCGCATGAGAAGGGTCATCCCAGGCCTGATACATATGGATCAGACAGGATTTATTCCTGAAAGGGCTACCAGATATAATTTAAGGATGACACCTAACTGGCTGCATGTGATAAAAGACAGAGCAGAGCCACGTTGGTTCATGTCCCTGGACGCAGAAGAGGCGTTTGATGCTGTTCATTGGCCATTCTTAGAGGGAGTACTAGAACTAATGGGTTTTGGACCAAAATACAGAAGAAAAATTAGTCTTCTATATGCAGGCCCTAGAGCCCGGGTAAGGGTCAATGGGGTGACGTCGAGGACTTTTCCCATACAACGGGGAACCCGACAGGGATGCCCCCTGTCACCCCTGCTATTCGCATTGACAATCAAGGTGATGGCCTCCGTGGTCAGACAAAACGAGAGGATCATGGGGTTCCGTATAAGCCAAGCAGACACGCAGGATGAAAAATGATCCCTCTACGCCAATGACGTCCTCCTCTATGTCACGCGGCCGGAAAACACAGTACCGGCGCTGTTTGATGAACTGGCAAGGTATAGCGTGAGGTCAGGATACCAGATTAACTGGCAAAAATCGACACTCTATGACCCCCAAGGGCGTAAGAAATGGCCTCAACTGCCGCAACATCTACAGACGACCGAAGAAGGTTTCAGTACTTGGGGATATTTATCACTGCTGCCAGAGACTCCTCATATGATCGTAATATTGCTTGGATCATACATGGCTTCAAAGCCGACGCTAGTAGGTGGCAGTCCCTCCCTTTGACAATACTTGGTAGAGCAGCGATGTTCAAAATGGTCTCTCTCCCAAAATTCCTTTATGCCTTTCAAAATGAATATTTCCCGATACCGTCCAAGACTTTTCGGGACATACATGTGGACCTCCGGTCATTCCTATGGTTGGGGAAACACCCCAGAGTCGCACTGGCAACGCTGCAGAGACACCAATATGAAGGGGGGATCTCACTCCCTGACCTAGAGACCTACTATTGGGCAGAACATCTAGCCCCCATTAATGACTGGCTCCACGCACCTGTCACTCACCCCACGTATGCCCTGGAAAGATACCAAATGGGTACGCACTCAAGCCTACACTACATATATGGGGTCCACAAAGATTACACTGGGGGCATGGAACAGAGCCACGAATGTCACCGGGTGGGCTCACAGGGCTACGAAGCAAACACCACTATGGGAGTGCTCCTGGCTCAAAGAACTGGGCAAATTGAGAGGGTTCCAGGGATGGGACAACATCGGCATCTCTACACTAGGGGATGTCATAAAAAATGGAGCACTAAAACCCTTTGCCTCGCTACAGACCGAATTTGGGCTACAGCGCTCTCAGTTCTTTAAATACATACAACTGAGACATGATTACCTGGCGGAAGGGGCATTACGAGAGCTGCTCCCCGAATACGCACCACTAGAGGGCCGTCTATTGCAAGAAAAGATCCCAGGGAAAGCGGTCTCCCTGACCTACAAAACAATTATGAATAATAGACCGAACACACTAGCGGGCCTTCAAAACAAATGGGAGCAGGAAGTGGGTGAGATGGATGAGGATAAATTGGGGGGTACTGATGCACCCCAGAGATGTAGCAATCAAGTCACGCCTA
Organism: Lissotriton vulgaris; assembly: GCF_964263255.1. Taxonomy (NCBI): domain Eukaryota; kingdom Metazoa; phylum Chordata; class Amphibia; order Caudata; family Salamandridae; genus Lissotriton; species Lissotriton vulgaris. Next base: position 1,114,375,392 of record NC_141687.1, read on the forward strand.
TGCCTTATCCAGTTTAAGATCTTACACAGAGTATATTATGACAGAGTAAGGCTATGTAAAATGGGGACGGTGTCGGACCCCAGCTGCCTACGCTGCAGACATGAGAATGGGACTTTCCTACACATAATATGGTCATGCCCAAACATACAGGCCTATTGGAGTGCGATCACCAAGGAACTGAGTAAAATAATTGAGATAAACATACCACTTGATCCGAAGCTGGTCCATTTGGGAATGACCAATGATATAGATCTGGCCCGCCCACTATTAATCTTTCTGGTGCTAGCCTTGGTGGTGGCTAGGAGAGACAAAGCTAGGAAGTGGGGAGCATCTGACATGCCTCAGCTAGGGGAATGGAGGAGGGGACTGGACATCTACATGGCAGCGGAAAGGGTCACATATAAAGCGAGAGGCTGTCTGAGGAAATTGTGTAAAGGATGGAGTAAATGGAGACGTTATCATGGCCTTTAGGGGGTCTCTGAAGGGACCCAAAACAATCACGAGTTGGCCAGCAGAGGTGGGGAAAGCTATGAGAATCAAGAAGATGGGTGGGAAATACAGGGAGAACTGTTATGGATGAACATTCGGACTGTGATGATGTGAATTTGCACTTTGACGGAAGAGGGTGGGATGTGGGGCTGGGAACGCGGTGTCGCTGCCTGATGATGACATGCATGTTCTATGTACTGCCTTGTGATAAAACAATAAAAATGTTATTTTTTTAAATGAATTTTCAAAAGAATCTTAAAAATTTTCTGTGACAATCATAAGACATTATGCTCAAAATATGCATAATAGTACATTCTAATTTGGAAGGCTAAAGCCTCTACCTTCCTTATCCAGAAAAATCTTATTAGCCTTTTCGGTTCATATATTTTCACCCCACAAGAAATGTGATAATAATTTATCTAGTTGTCCAAGAAATTTGTAAACATCAAGGCAAACTTGTAAGCAAAATTTAGGTAAAGAAAGCACTGATATTTTATCATACAAATTCTGTTTAATATTGAGAGTAGGGAGTGTCTGTCATCTTACAAGTAAAATGTGTACTTTCTTTAAGCATATAGTGTAATTTAATTCATATATATCTTCATAAACACCCTTAACAAGAATACCTAAATAGTGCTTATGACTATGCAAATATTCTTGCATGACATAAGCCAAAAATATGAGTTAAAAAGAAGTGCTTCAATTTTCTTTTGAGATTCATTTTACGTCCACAATAGACAGAAATGTTATATCTATACTAAAGCTTTAGGTACTAGTACAATGTGATCAGCATATAATTCTAATTTTGCCAAAGAAGAAGTAGAGTGTACAATCTCCTAAACTAACACTGATTAGAAGTATCTCAAAAAGCCACAAAAACGGTGGGGGAAGGGACAGCCCTGTTGAGTGACTCTTGAAATTCCAATTATGCCTGCATTTTTGGCATTCACAGTTATTGTTGGTAAAGTATTCTGATCCAGACATATCAGGACTCATATGAGTTGGTAGAGGAAATAAAATGCTTCAGAGAGTCATAAAAAAATCATTCCCTATCTCAAGGTCAACTGCTTTCTCCTCATCTAGATTTAGAATGGCAGTTGAAATTTCTTTAATTGCATCAACAACTTACCTTGTATTAGTAGCAAGTTGAAGGCACAGAATAAAGCCATTCTGATTCATATGAATAAGAGAAGGGCGTGAGTATCAATCCTAACTACTCGGGGTTTGCCATAAACTTATTGTAGGTATTAGGGAATGTGCTAGGGCGAAACAATGCTGGATCGTCCCTGGATTTGAAGTTTTAAGCATTTGACTGTTTTAAAGAGTATAACTGTTATCCCAATAGTAAAAGAGGGAGTTAATGCCACACCTACCAGAATGACATTCAAGAGTCTCTATATGGAGGGTTTTAATTCTTCAATAGAGGTATGGAAACCTCTTTGGCGAGGCCATATTCTCCATACACTTTAACAGTTGCTAAGTTATGGATTAGGTCTCGATTTGAGTTTCAGTGAATGGCATTACAGACTCTACCTCTAACTCAGAAAAGAATTGCTGGGGGGAGAGAGGCATAATCTCTGTTTATTGTTTTTTTTGTGCTTGGAACTGCTTGAAATAAATTAGAATAAACATTCATCATAATTGCCTGGATTTCTTTGTGGTCTTCATGGTGGCATTGGTAGCCTGGTTACCTTATATAGAAACTGAATGTTTGCTTGTTTCTGCTTGCCAGACCAAGGAAATAATTGTCAAGCAAACTCGCTCTTCGTACCATTTTTGACCTATGGTGTGCACTTTAACTATTTCCTCCTTATAAGACAACTCCTTCAGATTTTTCTTTCCTCTTCCCATTCAGTTTATCTTCATAGAGTTGTAAGTTGAGATACATTTTCTCTTTTTGTGTGCTCTTGGTAGAAGGGACACAATTAATGTTTGTCTTTCCCTATGCCGTATATTATAAAATGCCCTTTAAGTGTAGGTTTAACACTATCCGCGCTAAGCGGTTTCCCGCTGTGCGCTAAAGATTAGCAAATCCCGAGTTACATGACGATCTCAGCTCGTCATGAGTGTACGACAGGCGTACCTCATGACGAGCTGAGCTCGTCATGAGCGGGGAAGGGGTTAAATACATCCCTCGCTGTAGAAAGCTCTAAGTGTCCTGGAGTTTGATTTAAAACAAAGAATTTAGCCTGTTTGTTTCTTTCCTTCCAAGATTCTCTGAATAAATATAGTTTGTAGAACAACAGAGTTACTTGCAAGGGCTTCCTCTAGCAGATTCCTATGTTGAGCACCAGCTGAATTGGATCCTTAACCACCTTATAAAAATCTTCAACCAGATTATTAGTTTCAAGGTGGTACAATGCCACCAATGAATGCTTGCATCTTCTACAATGCAAATAATACACTATCGTCGAAACTACTTCCTCTTGTACGCCCACTCTCCAAAAACCTCCTAAAAACCCAATCACTTCTTCAGTAGTAATGCTACCAACCACACACACTTAGGGCCACTAAAAATACTATTCATTTAGAACAATAGCATACCATCCCTTTTGGGGAAGTACATGAAACAGGTCCACACAATCAATCACCAATTAATGCCAATGCCCATGCAGTCACTCCGCAGATCCTGCTGGTACACTGCATTTCTTGGCTAACTCATCACTCATACAACACACTTTGCAATTCCTTACCCACCTGCCAACCAAGAGATTCATTTCAGGCCACCAAACGTTCTCCTTTTGATGCATTAAATACCATTATGTTCTCCTTGCCACAATCTGACTATTTGCCTGATGTAGCCCAAATGTATGTACTATCGTTTACCTCTCATAATGACATCTTCACACATAATTATCTCATCTTTGACTTTTCTGTATGCTGGACAATTTCCTCTTCCTTCTCCTTAAGCCATCATTAATCAGATACTCCTTGACCGTTACAGACTCAGTATCCTTCTCCAATTCTTGTTCTGCATATTCTCCAACCATATTCTCCAGTCATATATCATCAATCAATTAAGTAGAATTTATAAAGCACAGCTAGTCACCCATGAGTGTATCTAGGTGCTTGCTGTAGGTTTCAGTTGAAGAGCTAAGTCGTGAGCACCTTCCTGAAGCCAGTCAATGAGGGTGAGTTGCGGAGGTGGAACGGGAGGGTGTTCCAAGCTTTGGCAGGGAGATGGGAGAAGGAGTGTCCACTGGCAGAGCTTCGGTGTATGTGCAGGTTATTTGTGAGGGCAAGGTGTGCAGAGCGGAGGTTCCTGGGTGGAAGTGCAGACTGTGGTTCATGTAAGCAGTACCTTGTTCTTGGAGAGCTTTGTAGGCATGGCAAGAGCTTGAAATGGCATATCTTCTGGACCGGGAGGTAGTGGAGGTCCTTCAGGTGCAGGGTGATGTGGGTTCTCTTGGGCAGGTTGAGAAGTAGTCTGGTGGCTGCATTCTGGATTGTCTGGAGTCTTTGCATGGGTTCGATGGTGATGCTGCATAGAGTGTGCTGCCATAGTCCAGTCTGCTAGTGATGAGGGCCTGTGTTACGGTCGTCCTGGTGTTGATGGGGAACAACTTGAACATTTTGCAGAGCATGTGGAGTGTGTGGAAGCAGGCTGAGAAGTCAGAGTTGACCTGACATTTCATGGAGAGTTCACTGTCAAGGATGATGCAGAGGTTGTGGGCGTGGTCTTTCGATGTAGGGGTGGGTCAAAGTTCTGCCAGGAGTCATTCTAGAGGGCGCGTGTTTGCCGAAGATGAGGACTTCTATCTTGTCCTTCTTGAGCTTGAGGCAATTGTCCCTCATCCAGGCAGAGATGTTCTTCATATAGTTGTGGAAGTCTGTCTTTATTGAGGTGGGGTCGGCTGGGAGCGATAGGACAAGTTGTGTGTTATCGACGTAGGAGATGATGTTGATGGTGTACAGACAAAATATCGACTCCAAAATATCGACTGGACATAATATCGAGTTTTAAATATAGACTGGACAAAATATCGACTGGACATAATATCGACTACAAAAATATCGTTTTTCAGGTAAGTGAAGTAATATCGACTGTATAAAATATAGATAGCAAAAATATCGAATTTTTAATAATATATAATATTTTATAGTGTATTTTTATGTAATAATATGTGTGAAAAGTGTGTATTAATGTTATAAAATATTTTATTAAATGAATTTTGTTTTTATAATAATTGCGTAATGTAATTCTGTAGCGGGTTGTGGGTTTATAGGGGAATAGGGTGGGAAGTAATTTAATAATAATTAATTAATTAATATATGTTTGTTAATATTTTTAATTAATAATTAATTGATAATTAATTAATATTCATTAGTTAATTAATTAATATAATTTTGTACATATTGTGTATTAGTAATTAATTGGTAATTAATTAATTGTAATTAGTTAATTACATTAATTAGAGTACATTTTTAATATACATAATTTTGTGTTATTTTTAAGTAATTAATTGGGAAAAAATAATATTAATTATTAAAATAATTACAGCTAATGTGCTAATATATTAACTTTATTGTTATTGTTAATTAATAATTAAATGGTAATTAAATAATATTGATACATTTTGGGTAAAGGAACATTTTTTAGGGTTCAGGGTCAGTTTTCAGTTTTTGGGTAAAGGGGCATTTTTAGGGTTTTGGGTCAGTTTTCAGTTTTAGGGTAAAGGGGTATTTTTAGGGTTCAGGGTCAGTTTTCAGTTTTTGGGTAAAGGGGCATTTTTAGGGTTCAGGGTCAGTTTTCAGTTTTAGGGTAAAGGGGTATTTTTAGGGTTCAGGGTCAGTTTTCAGTTTTAGGGTAAAGGGGTATTTTTAGGGTTGAGGGTCAGTTTTCAGTTCATGGGTAAAGGGGCATTTTTAGGGTTCAGGGTCAGTTTTCAGTTTTTGGGTAAAGGGGTATTTTTAGGGTTCAGGGTCAGTTTAGGGTTTTTGGGTAAAGGGGTATTTTTAGGGTTCAGGGTCAGTTTTCAGTTTTAGGGTAAAGGGGCATTTTTAGGGTTCAGGGTCAGTTTTCAGTTTTTGGGTAAAGGGGTATTTTTAGGGTTCAGGGTCAGTTTTGGGTTTTTGGGTAAAGGGGTATTTTTAGGGTTCCAGGTCAGTTTTCAGTTTTTAAACGATATTTTTGCAAGTCGATAATGTGACCGTCGTTACTCTTTGGAGTGGGAATAGTATTTTTTACACTTCTGGTATTGTACGCTAATATAATAGTATCCTATTTAATTATAGTATGTTATTATATATATATGTTTTTCCAAATATGATTGTAAAAAATTATTTTTATTAAGTTTATTTATCATTTAAATATTATAATTTAATTTAAGTATTTTTAAGTATATTTTAGTAATTACATTTTAATATTAATTTAATTAAACACTGTTTTTAACAAAGTCGATATTTTTTATAACTATATTATTGTAAACGATATTTTGTACTCAATATTTTTGTACTTACCTGTTTGTAGATACAAACTCGATATTTTGACTGTCGATATTTTGTCCACGATATTTTTGCCAGTCGATATTTTGACCCTCGATATTTTTTCAGTGATCCGATGTTGATGTAGTGCGATCTGATAATGTCTGTGAGTGGTGTCATGTAGACATTGAAGAGGGTAGGGCTGAGGAATGAGCCTTGGGGGATGCCGCAGATATTGTACTTGACTTGCAATGTGAAGGAAAGGAGTCAGATTGTCTGGGTGCGTCCTGTGAGAAAGGATACCATCCAATTGAACATGTCATTGGTTATACCAATCTGCTGTAGGCAATTGATGAGTGTGGTAGGAGACCGTGTTGAAGGCTGTGGATAGGTTAAGCAGAATTCGGGCAGCTGATTCTCCTCTTTCAAATAGGTTGCAGATATCCTCTGTTGCGGGGATTAGGGCTGTTTTGGTGCTGTGGTTGGTTCAGAATCCTGATTGGGAAGGGTCTAGTAGGTTGTTTCTCTCCAAGTGTTCGGTGAGTTGGGGGCTGATCGGGAAAGCTGGCAACTCACCCATGCCCTAATGAAATCCACAAAGGAGATGGCAACTTCACATTCTTCATCTCCAACATCAGCCTCAATATTATCTATAGCCACTTGCTTTCTGAAACAACACTCTTCTTATAAAAGAATACCAGGCACACAAGTCTAACATCTTACACACAGTTACCATCAGTCATTAATTCACATCTTGGTAATCCCTTATTCTTTTAGTCCTTAAATGTGTCTTCTCTCAAACACAACACAGCCTCATTTCTCTGGAAACAATTTCCTCTTCTCCAGTAAAACAAATCGCCCACTTCTTAAGGCTTTTACAAATGACTAAAATTCCCTTTTCTTTTACAATTGTTGCTAAAGTTGTCAGTAGCTGGGCAATTCTTTGCATTGGCTCAATGATTTGTATCACCACATCTGCAACAGTTGTATTCTTTTAAATTTCCTGGCCACTTTTAATTTCATTACTTATAACTCTGTTTCCTCCTTCACTACTATTCTTAAAAATCGAATTGATCACTCCACAGAAATTATTATCCTTCCTTACTTCCTGCACATAGCTTCCTCACAACTCAATACCACTTGTAGCATCCAAAGCTTATTTCAAAATTGTTTAATTCAGTCACCATAACCTATTGTGTATCATATTTTACTTATTTAGTTCCTTTACTAATTAATCAATAATAACTGAAACACTGGATCATGCTTGAAATAGCATGCTACAAGTAACTCTCTCTGTTAAGCTACATATTGATCTATGATTTCTCCTGTTTTTAAAAATAAAATGTATACATCTACATTACAGTGTCCCACATCTCACATGGATTTGCATCGAAACAATTTGACAAATATCTACATTGCCAGGATTCTCTAATAGTGGTAAGTTCTGAAACCCTTTTATTGCAACAGCCACTAAATATTGTTAACTATAACAATTGTATCAAATGAGTATATTCTAAATCCTCTAAGATATCCACATATATTTGAAGTAACTCTAGCCATAATTTTGTGTCAATAGGAGGTTCACATGGTTATGCCAAAAAGGCTATAGGTAGCTAAATTTGAGACCTTCTAGAAATAAAAAGCACAACTATCTAAAATGAATAAAACAGCCACAGAAGTACAATATTAGTAGCAAATAACAAATTAAAGGAAATGCATTTGTCACCACACAACCAGTATAGCTCTTGGAAGTTCATAAAAAGAACACCAACATGAAGTCTGTACACCCCTATGCCACATGCACACTCACAATGGCAGAGCACAATGTGTGTGAGGGATGCCACTAGCAAACACTATGTGTACATTGCCTAGCAACCATCATTTCTGAAGTGGTCACCTCACCATATCAATGATGCAATTCTCCACCAAGATATTCAGGCTTTTACATCACACTACATTCCTGCACAGAACTAAATCACATATCTGCCACACCTGTTCATCATCTGCCTGTAATACACGCCCATTCAAAGTCTCTGAAAATGATTAGATGCATTCTCTAAACCTGGCGCTATAGGTGCATGGCTGCTTGTTGCTGACAACGGGTTTATGCAATACCACTTCCTGGCAGTATGACATTGTCGAATGGCACAACTACACCAGCATAATGTGACTGATCACAAAAATGTATACCCTCCTTGTCACCATTTGTTGTGTTGTACTTCTGATGCGTACACCGAGATGAACACATGCTTAAGTGAAGACATCTTTATTCTTGCAAAGATATGCTGCATGCAAGAGAAGCAATGCCTTATACAACCTCCACACAAGAGGTCAACTTCCCAAATACCTTCAGCCAACATTCTCTCATAATGTACATTGCAACATCTTCCATGACCCACACACTACATTCCACATTCCCCTCCCAAAGCAAGTACAATCACTGACACTTCAAAGGTTCAAAGGTTGGGGGGCGTGGCTTCGGAGCCTTCCGGGATGGCTGCTGGTTCTGAGAGCTCCACCGTGGTGTGAGGGCCGTCGTAGTCTCCGGGGCACATAGTTGCTGCTCGGACCTCTACTTAAGATTTTCCAGGTGTCGAAATGTGAGCACTGTCTGACAAACAGACGGAAACCTTGCAGGGTGAGCCCAGCGCGGCATATTTTTTCTTTTTATTCTCGCACCTCAGAAGAATGTCGCAACCGCCATTTTGTTTTTGCCACTGACGCCGCAAGTAATTGCTTTGATACCTGAAGTGTTTTTGGTGCTCCAGAAGTGTGGCGCATTTTTCACTCCTCAAATGTAACTACTTACTATCTGAGTTTCCTCATCAAGACTTGTGAATTTCCGCCATTATTGAAGAATTGTTGGTCTTTTTTGCTGCACGATGCCAGACACGCAGAGAATTCCCTTTTCTGCACCTACATGCTATCAAGTGAAGTAAAAGTTTCTTTTTAACGCCTACATGCTGCCCAACAAACAACAGCCTACTAATCTACACTTATAGGCAGCCCAGCAAATTACAAATCTCTCGTTTTGTGCTTCCAAGCTCCCAAGCACCTTACAATCTCTCTTTCTGCGCTTTTAAGATGCCATGCAAATAACAGTCTCTCTGTCAATGCTTACATAACGCCAGGCAAACAAAACTCTCTTTTTTCTGCGCCTACCTGATGCCAAGCACATAACAGTTTCTTTCTCAACGTCTCCGAACTGACAAACAAATATTAGTCTCTTCTTTTGCGTCTACTGTTTTTTGGGTCACAATTTTTGTGAATTTTACTTTCTCCATTTTATTTTTTTGGTTTATGGACTTATAGCTATATCTCGTGCCAATCGCACTGTACCTCTTCAGCCCTCTGAGGCAGCGCTAGAAGACTTTAATCCTTTTAATGTTCTTCAAGACACAACAGAGGATCACACCAAAGCACCTGTCGTCTCCAAAGGTGCTATCTCCCAAACAGGGGGGAAACCAAATGCCAAAACTCCTTCTGCGACAGCCTCTACCTCTGGCAAACGTGTTAAAGTAAATCCACCATCCCCCACCAAATATTCCTCATCCATCTCTATGGAGCTTCTTTTGGAAGAAATTTGTGCACTTAAACCGAACATGGAGGAGACTAATTCACGTCTGCAAAACTTGGAGTCTTCTTGGCTGGTTACGGAGCAGAGAGTTGGGGTCTTGGAGTCTCGTATCGATAAGGTACAGGAGCTCACTAACCAACTTCCCATTATGTCAAGCGAGATTCTCCACCTTAAACAGCAGATTGAACAGTTGGAAAATCGTAATAGGCACAATAATCTCCGTATTTATGGCTTGGCAGAAGGTCTTAAAGGGCCAACTCCAATATCATTCTTTCAGACCTTTTTACCAACACTTTTGGGGCTTCCTGACACTCCTATATTGAATATCCAACATGCTCATCGTCTTGGTCCCCTTCCTCATTCTACATCATCTTCTTCTAAACCAAGAGGTGTTATTTTGTATTTTCTAGAGTACACCGATTTACTGAAGGTTCTTCAGGCGGCCAAGCGACGCAGGAGAATCACCTGGCATGGTGCGAATCTATTTTTTGCTCAGGATTATGCCAAAATACCAGCTGATCGTCAGAAGAGATTTTTGAATTTCAGACCAGAGTTACGCAACTTAAACGCCAGATATGGTCTGTTTCACCCGTGCCTTTTCAAGGTCACCTACAATAATAAGACGACGACCTTTGAAGATCCTGAATTACTTCGAAAGTTCTTGAACAATTGAAAGACGGAAGCCATAGATATTCCTCGACCATGGGTTTCTTCCACTAATTTTGTCTGTTTCTGCTGGTTGTTTGTATTGTCTTTTTATTTCATTGCTCATCCTTTGTTTTACATCATTTAATTAGAGATATTTTTTCGGTTGTGTCATGTGGTTTCCCTGTGTTGTATGTTTTTGCCCAATGAATGCTTGGTTTGTGTTTTTCGTCCCACAATAGGTATTTCATTTCCATAATGTTTGTATCTCTGTTCCGTAACTTTTCTCTCTTCTTTATTTCTTAGGTAGCTCATTAATGGTCCCTCATCATCTTATCCTTCCTGATGTCTCCCCTGGAGATGTTTCTTGTCCTCATGACTTCGTGGTGGAGTTTTTCTGTTCCAGCGTGCCATTCCCCTCATGTGGCTTCACCACCCCTGTTCTTATCGTCTTTTTGTGGTATGTCTTTGTTGCAACATTTTATCATTACTTACGTTTTCTCTCTTTACGTTTTGCATGTACTGTCTAACTCCTGTTTTTCTCTGCTCTTGCTCTCTCTCTTCCCTTTTCTTTTTCTTCTCTTCTTTTCTCCCATCATTATTTTGATTTTATATTCATTTTTTCCCATATATTTCTCTGGTACTTTGTTCTTGCCTCACAGTTATTTTTCTTCTCTCCGCATTCTTCCCGACAGTTACGTTTCATTTGTCTCTTTCTCATTTTTCTATTTCTCTCATTTGTTCAACATTTCATTTACAAAATTGAAGTTTAAATGTCTTTACAGTTAATATCTTGGAATGTGAAGGGTTTGGGGTCTCCTATTAAACGTCAACGGGTACTATCCCATTTAGCTAATTTGAAATGTGATATTGCATAATTACAGGAAATTCATATCAAGGTTGTAGAGGTTGCTAAGCTTCGTCGCAACTGGGTGGGTCATGTTTTTGCTTCTCCTGGTTCGGGAAAGCGAAATGGGGTCGTTGTCCTTTGTCATAAGCACTTAAATGTTCAACTCTTGAGTCAGGACAATGACTCTGATGGTAGATGGGTTGTAGTATCCCTGTTAGTAGATACAATTCCTTTAACTATTTTTAATTTGTATGCTCACACTGTACAGGATCCATCATTTTGGCCTCAGATTCTCTCTTCTTTAATGCAATACACTGATGATTACTTTATTCTAGGTGGCGATTGTAACATGATTATGGACCCCTTCCTTGACAGAAAATCCGAATCACACTTTTCTCCCTCATCTGTTCATACTCAATGTACCTCTGCCATATCCCAAAGGTCTCTTGTTGACTCGTGGAGACTGTCATCCCTCCCTACAGGAATACACATTTTTCTCTCCTACCCACAGTTCCCAATCCCGTATAGACTATATTTTTTTCTCCAAAGCTCTTACTCAACACATTCTACATTCTGATATTGGATCGATTTTAATATCTGACCATACCCCTGTCACGTTAGGTTTAGAATGACTCCCTCCCAAGAAAGGTACTAAGAGATGGAGATTTAACAATGCTCTTCTAGATACTACATTTACATCGGATTTCCTTGCTTTTGCCTCCAGGTTTTTTGCAACTAATGAATCACCCCAAGTATCTCCTCAGCTAATATGGGATACTTGTAAAGCTGCTGCTAGAGATTTCATTATTTCTTTTGTTGCCAAGAAAAGACATCTATCTACTAAGACTATTCAATCCCTCTCCTCCTGAATCAAACACCTGGAGCATTCTTACTTTTCAACTCATAATCAAGCTGATCTAAACCAGCTGATTCAGGTTAAATTATCCTTCAATAAAATGTCCACGGAATCCGTTAACTTATGTCTTCTCAAATCTAGCGCTAAATATTATAGTGCACAGAACAAAGCTGGAAACTTATTGGCCAAATATCTCAAAGTTAAAAGGGAAAGGACTAAAATACACTCTATTGTAGACTCCTCGAACACCACCTTACATAAAGATGAAGACATTTTACATGAATTTACGAATCTTTATTAACAACTCAATACTCCAGAGTCCCCTCCTAGTCTTGCAGATATTGATCAATGTTTATCTTCAATTCCTTCTCCTTCCACGCCTGACGTAGATGTTGCTTCTCTGGAGGCCGATATTTTGCCCAAAGATATATTAGAAACCATTCACATGACCAAGAAAGGTAAAGCCCCGTGTCCATGCGGGGTTTCTATTGAATTTTATTTACATTTTTCCGCCCTTCTGGTGCCTAAACTTCATCAATAGTTTTCCTTCTTTATTGAGTCTAAGAAGTCTGAAGGATCTTTTCAAGAAGCTCTAATTTGTCTAATTCCTAAAGATAATAAGGATCATACTCTGTGAAAAAGTTATCGATCTATTTCGTTAATGAATATAGATTATAACATTTTTGCTAAAATTCTTGCTCTCCGCCTTGATAAACTGTTACCGCTACTTATTGGTAAAGAACAGTCTGGATTTATTAAGGGACGACATCTCTGCGAAAATGCACGTCTCTTTTTCAATGTCCTCAGCAAATCCCGATCCTATCAACATTCGTTGGCAGCTGTTGCCCTTGACGCTGAGAAAGCGTTTGATCGAGTTGATTGGCAATTTATTCTCTCAACTCTCACTTGGTTTGGTTTTGGCCCAAAGTTTCTTTCTTATGTTTCTTTCTTATATTATTTTCCTAGATCTTTTATATTAGCAAATGGTCTTGTTTCCTCCTCTTTTCCTCTCCTCGAGGAGGTTTCCAAGGCTATCCTCTCTCTCCCCTCCTCTTTATTTTAACCTTAGAAACCTTTCTCACAAAACTCAGACTAAACTCCGACATTTCAGGTTTTCCTTATGGGACCTCTCAGCTGAAACTCTCTGCCTATGCAGATGATATTCTCCTTTTCATTTCTAATCCTCAAACGTTTGTTCCAGCTTTTTTATCCGAAGTCTCCCATTTCGCGTCGGTTTCGGGTTACAAACTTAATACGGATAAATGTGAGATCTTACCTCTGAATGCTTTTTGTTTTCATTCTGATTTTTTGTCTTCCTCTTTTCATTCGAATCCTGATAAAATTAAATATCTAGGCTTGTGGTTTACTCCAGTAATTAAAGATACAGTTGCATTGAATATTAAAATTCTTCACACCACTTTGAAAGATTCTACAGCAAGATGGAACCCTTTGTTTTTATCTTGGTGGGGTAGGTTAGACTCTATAAAAATGATGTTAATTCCGATCATTCTATTTTTCCTTTCCAATCTTCCAGTTAATATTCTCAAATCTACTTATAAAACTATTTACTCTATTCTCTCTCACTTTCTCTGGCAAAATAAGAAGGCTAGAATGTCTTTCGCCAAACTCCAACGTCCTAAGTATATGGGTGGGGTCAATTTCCCGGATTTCTCCTCTTATCATGATTCCTTCTTTCTTATGCATTCAGCTTCTCTTCTTACTGAACGTTCCCTTGAAAAGTCTTCACAGCCGTTGTGGGTCGAGGTTGAATCCTCCCTTTTTCATCCCTTTTCTTTTGATCAATTTATTTCTTTAACGCACATTCCAAATAGAATGTCTCTCCCAATTCTTAAAAATGCTAGGAAAACTTTTTCTCCTATTTTTCTAGATGGTATGGATGATCGTTCCCATTTCTTACAATCCTCTATTTGGTACAATCCCCTTATTAAAACCAAAAATAAAACTCTTTTTTGGAAAGATTGGCATACCCTTGGAATTTCTTGGGTCCATCAACTTTTTCGTGATGATGTTTGTATACCCTTCCCTTTACTTCAATCTCATTTTTCCCTACCATCCTCTTTTCTACCTAAATATACATTACTTTGCTCAGTTGTACAACTTAGCTACAATGCTCTTTTATCTTCCTCTTCTCGTACTGACATCCCCCCTATTACCATACCCTTTTTGCTTTCCTCCTCTTCTGCATCTCAAATTTATAAGGCCCTGCATGAAAATTCTGACACCCGCAGTAAGTCGGTCACTGAACTTGCTTGGGAATTGGACCTAAACGAGTCCTTTTCCATTTTAACTTGGCACAAAATTTGGTCTAAAATAAGGAAATCTTCTCGAGCAGCGAACACAACTCAGACCCTATTTTTTATTTATAATAGACTTTTGATTACCCTGGCAAATTACATAAAATTGACTCTTCCATCTCCTCAGCCTGCTGGTCATGCTCCGCTGATGATGCAGATCTTAAACATATGTTATTTTCCTGTCCCTCAGTCCATTCTTTTTGTTCCAAGGTTTGGTGTCAGATCAATAAGATTTTTTCGCTGATATATGGTCTCAATCCGCTGATAATTTTACTATTGTTGATTTACTCATAGCTGTTGCTTTCCAACAAATCACCAAAACCTGGAAAGATACCTCCAAGATTTCCTTTCAAGCTTGATGGTATGGAGTTTGCTACAATCACAGACTAGATAGAGCTTATGTTTACCCTGTTACTCTTGCTATTAAGAGATTTATTGTGGTTACCTCTTACAAATGTTTTGGATCTATCTGCCCGCTTTCTCCCTTTACATTCCCCACTTAATGAAGAAGTTCCCAAACCTCCATGAATATGCATCTCTCATTCATCTGTTGTATTAAATATTTTTATGCTTATATACATTTTTACAAATGTTTTAAGAGACTTTATTCATGTAAATTTTATTATTACATTTGATTACTTGTTTCACTCCTTTTTTCCCTTTCTTTTCTTGTTTTCTCTCTCCTTTCTCCCCTTTTCTCTCCCCTTCTTCTCCTCTTTATTTATACAGCTGATATTGTTTAAACAGCAATTTGTATTGCAATGTATTTTGCCTATTCTGTTTCACTTCTTCATTGCTCAATAAAATTCTTCTTTAAACTTAAAAAGGTTCAAAGGTTCATAGACACTTTATTCCGATACCGTTGTATCCATAACAGCACAGCAACACAGTAGATTAAAAATTTACAGATAAGAGAGTTATAATAAAATCCGTTAGCAACATACAAAATACAAAAGTCTTTCAGATTTGTGCAAAAATACATAAATATATAGGGTAAAAGCTCAGGGATTAGCCATAAACCGACCTGCGCGAACAGCGATTCTCAAAAAAGTGTCTGTGCGAAAAACCAGCTCTTCATCATCCAGGGCAGTTAGTCTCAGATAAGCATTCTACAAGACTAATGGGCGCAGACTTTTTAAAATACAAAGTTAAAAGCCATTTAATATACTTTAGATAGTATTTACAGAACAACAAAAAATGTAAAATAGATTGGCCACTCTGACCATCACACAGGCATGGTAAGTGAGTGATCGAGGCCAGGGTGGTGACCAAGGGGAAAACATAAAACAAATTTAATGGTGCCTGCCCTTAGGCGGAATAAAAGGCTCCTCTCCCAATGGCTTATAGACATGGTAAGGTAATTAGACAGAGGATGTATGGGATGTTAGGTGGCCATGGAGCAATGAACAAGGGATTTTGTGTAGTCCTTTTTAAAGCTTTCCACTCTATGCAACGAATAGAGGGCATTCCTGAGCTCATTTTTATTTATGGTCGCTGCTGTGCTAAGATTTAGGAAGACACTTCCCTTGCTAACGCTACATGGGCTCTGATACACCCCCGCTCACCAAGGAATATCCTTCCCTTTCTCACATCCAATACAATCACTAATGATCTCTCTCGTTAGGGATGCAGCTGGATTTTTCCAAATGGATAGCCAAAAGAGCAGGGCGGGTCTTAATAAAATCCTCTATAAAATTAAGGTTAAGTTCCCTAAGGCAAATGTATTGGGGTGTAGAGATTGGGACACCTAGTAACTTCCTGCAGAAATTGTTCTCTTCCTGTTGGATACAGGGACTCTTGGCGAAGCCCCAAACCTCAGCTCCAACGTGGCTGTTGGCACGCATTGGACTGTAAAAAAATGTAAATAGCTAAAATCGCACCTGTTCACTTTGGACGTGGGAGACTAAGAATCAAATTGGTGGCCTTTGATATATTACTCCTGGAGTGAGCCATATGCTCAGTCCAGGAGCCGTTTGCAGCAAAGACCACTTGAAAATAAGGAACGGTGCTAGTGCTCATCAGCTTCTGATTGCCCACAAATATAAAGCTAAGTTGGTATTTCCTGGGACAACACAACATTATAAAAGACTTTTTAAAATTAGTAGGCCTGGGCGGCAAATTCTGTTCCGCTCGCGGAATTTGGGTAATTTCGCGTTCCGCAGAGAACGCGAAATTGCCCAAAATTCTGCGTACAGCCACTTTGCGAAATTTTTTGCTTGTTCACGTGTTCGCGAGATATTTCCCCCCATGCACGCAAACAGCGATTGCGAACAGTAAAAAAGCATCGCGAACAAGCTATTCCTCGCGTTGCCGGAATTTCTGCGTGTTCGCGGACATTTTTTACCATTTTGCGGAGATTTGCATAACGCAATTACGCAAATTCTGCCCACCCCTAAAAATTAGTACAAAGGTCCAGGCTATCCATGTGGTTGTCAAAACCCTGCATTAAGATGCGTAAGGAATTCGGAGTGAAGCCCATGAGGACCACGTCATCCGCATTGAGTAGTACAGGTAGTGTTTTCCCAGTGATTTTGGGTACGTCTTAAGTCAATTATTTTAATGTTTTATTCAGTCCATTGATGTAGATGATGAAGAGGAGGGGGGCCAGCACACAACCCTGTCTTAGGCCCCTGCATACATCAATAGCTTCAGTGACCTCGCCCCCACTACCAATCGTGACCCAGGCTTTAAGGTCTTTATGTAGGTGCACCAGGAAATGTACCGAGGGTTCGTCCAATCCATAGGCCAAGAGGATAGATCAGAGCTTTGACCAATTCACAAGGTCAAAAGCAGACGTTAAGTCCATGAAGGCCGAATAGATTGGCGAGGCCCGTGCAATGGTATATTTGTCCATAATTAAGTAAAGATTTAGGCATTGTTCATTGGTACCAACCTTACTTCGAAAGCCTCATTGACAGGGCTCTAAAATACCACTTTCCTCAGACCACTCAAATATCTTATTATATAAAACTCTCCCCAGGATTTTTAGAGTGTTGTCGATTAGGGAGGTGGGCCTGTAACAATTGGGTTGGGAACACTCCCCTTTTTAAAAAAACGGAACAATAATGCTCGTGGACCAGGAACTCGGTAACGGGGCATACATTATATTGTTAAAAACATTTAAAAGGAGAGGTGCCCAAAAATCTGGTTTGCATTTGATAAGATCAATGGGTAGCCCATCTGGGCCAGGAGCTTTATTGTCCGCACTCTGCTGAGTCGCTTCCTCCACCTCAGGCAGGGTTATCTGTATTCTGGTTAATGGCCCAGGTTTGAAATAGTCCGCCTCTTGACCTGGAGCTGCATACATTTTTCTGAAGTGGTTTTCCCACAACTCACTCGCAATGGTGCAGCTAATGGGAAAGAGAAACTGCCCCACAGATCGCAAATCCCTCACGGCTGACCAGAATGTATTGCCCTTTTATGTGTTTGAGGCTATTCCTAATGTCTCCCAGCGACTTTTTAGGTGTTCCCCTTTCCGATTAAAAATCACGGTTTTATACCTCAGCCTAGCCTGCTTCACATTGAAGTCACTCCTAGGATCGGATAATAGGGCTCTGTGCAAGTGTCTATTTGCCTCAGAGCACTCATGATTGAACCATCTAGGCCCTAATTTCACTGCAGAAATGGGTTTTGACAGAAGAGTTTTAAAAGCTAGGCGGAGCTTTTTGAAATCATGGACAGCTTCAGGGGATGGATCTTCTGCTGATAAACATGAATTTATGAGAAGCATGTTATCCTTTACCACTGTCTGAAACAGGTCATTATTATCTATACCCCTCCATACCAATCTCGAGTTTTTGGTTAAGGGCGTTAGGTCCTGGCCTAACATCCAGAGGTAAAAACAGGCCGGGGGTTAGACAACACAGTTTTAATTGGGTTATGGTCCCCTTGGCTCATAGGAATAATTTCTGCGTATATTAGGTGGTCTGCAAGAAGAGGAGACATAAAAACAAAATCTAAAATGGAGGCAAATCCCCTTCCTCTGTATGTTGGCACAGGATGATTATTTGCATGTGTTGTGCCCACAATATCCATAGCATTGGTGAGGTTATGCATACTCAAAAACATAGCCAGTTCAGCACCCCAGCGACAGGTAGAGCTAGAGTTAGGAGCTCCTGAGCTATATGGTGTATCCATTAAATTTGCATTGAAATCACCACCCAAGAGGATACCAATGGTTTGAGCTCATTCTTGCTGACTTGAAATAAAATCAAAAAGCTTGCTAAAATTCACATTAGGAATGAAAATTATTCAAGTAAAAAGAGACTCTCCTTTTATAAAATAAAACTTGAAAGTTGTGACTATTGGTTGAAATGACCTTGATGCCTCCACCGGCAGCAATGATAATCCCAATGAATAGGCCTCCCAAGGGGCAGACAGATTTAGGAGTGGATGCTGCAGTATTATAACAGTGGAACCCATTGATTTATAGTTCTTGGGAAGCCCCGGTCTCCTGGAACATAACTATGCCAGTAGCCGTAGCCAGTCTGAGTCATCAAGCTTCGACTGGAGACCTGCTACATTCTAACTCAAGGTACTCAAATCTGTATCACCCATGACTTTAGGTATAGCTTGCTGATCATCTAACATATCACTGAGAGAGGGAGATACAAAAACCTGAGTATTTTCTAAAGGGTGGTTTCAGTGTTCAGGTACATCTAACGTATCACCTTGAGAGGGAGATACAAAACCTGAGGATTTTCCAAAGGGTAGAATCGATGTCCAGGTAAAAATGGTTGTCAATCCTGTGTATCCAGACCTGATAAGGTCTAAAACCTGTTAGGTACAAGGATGGGAACAGGCATATTTATAATGGGCCTAAATTGTGGTTTGTAAAAATAACCCGGAGGGAGTGCACAAAAGATGGAGCTTTGGATAAATGTTTGCTCACAGAATCATAGTAAGCAATGAACCATATGGGGCCTGGCCATCATCAATGCTTTTGGGGGATTGACCAACCCTTCAACTCTGCAGACCATAAAGATCTCGTTCATGTCGGATATATGAAACCTTTTGTGTTTTGTTTACCAATCCACAGTCATGTTGTGAAGGTCAACCCAAGACTCTCTCTGCTCCCCGGAGAGAGTGGGGATGCCGGACAGAACTAATACATAAGGGCAGTTGGCCGAAGGTAAACTCTGAACATCAGTATTAGGTCTCGGATAGTTACTCCTCATGCTATCTGTTGTGTACCCACTCGGGTCCATTGGTGTGATGCCAAGATCTGAAAGTTCAGGCTGACTACTGCGTGGACCCACAGTCTTAGTGTGGAGCTCCCGGGCTGGATACTGAATGATCCCTCGCCCAGTATTATGTTTCGACCCAAAAGGTTCTTTAGATTTGCGGCCAATTATGCAGGAATTAGTAGATGATGACTCTTTGAGCGTGGTGGCACTTGGAATTAGGGAGTTGGTTCTTGGACTGGTGTCTACTGGCAAGAGCAAACCCTCTCCTGCGTTGGCATCTGGATATGAAGTCACTTACCACCACTGCCACTTAAATTGTTCACGGCAGTAAACACACTTTCTAGTTTCAAAATTCATGTCAATCAATTCTTTTAAATGGGCTAATGCGGTTTCCAGTGTGGTCTCCACAGAGGTAATAAAAGCGGTATCCCCAATGACACTTCAATATTCTTTTAATCGTAGATGATGATGGGGAGGGTGTAGCATTAAAGTTTTGATCAGAACAGGAAGGTGTCTCTGTTTGAGTCCTTGTGGCCTTTTAATGAACTTTTTCTTTCATTTTTCCACACTCCCTGTACTTCCTCTGTCTGAATCTGTGTCACTGGATTCCTTTGCAATTTTTCTCTTTCTTCATCCAATCATTGATTACTATTTTAAATATGTATAGAATCTGTAACATATGCTAAAATGTCTTCTATAGATTATGTATGAACTTGAATTAGCTTTTATCTTTACTTGACAACTGGTGTGCCTAGCCTCTGCATATTCTATTGTGATTTCTTATGAGTTCAGCCCTCCAAGGAGCACTAAGGGCCACATGTGTGATTGTTCTTGTTGCGATGTGGTGGCAATTTGCAACCAGGCTTTTTACAACTAGAAAATTATTTAACAAATTCATCTATGCACTAATAGGTCAGTTAACAAAATAAGAAATCAGAGTGGGTCAGAATCTGACCTACGTAAATAAGGTTCATAAGTTAGGTGGCGAACTGTTGCTCTCTTCAATTGGCCACAAATGTAAGGATGATTGCATTTAGATAAAGAAAGAAAAAAATTATATTAAAAAACGGTCTCATTTTACGAAATGAAAATGGGGCTCCTTTCCCTGGGCCTCTGCCTTCTCCCCCTGAAAATGTTACCCCATTTTAGAAATGGGAAGGGATCCAATGTGGACCTCTTCTGTTTTGCAATAGTGTACCACG
This sequence comes from Lissotriton vulgaris, assembly GCF_964263255.1. NCBI lineage: Eukaryota > Metazoa > Chordata > Amphibia > Caudata > Salamandridae > Lissotriton > Lissotriton vulgaris. Next base: position 1,114,395,936 of record NC_141687.1, read on the forward strand.
CCAGCTTGAGAGTCAGTAACTTTTCAATGGTTTTTCCAAGAGACCAATGTTCTGAGACCAGAATTCTAGTCGCAAACTATTGAACTTATGATACCAAATTGCAGTTTAGAAGGCATTGTTAGATCTAGCATCTTTGGTGTGGTTTCCCCAAACTTTTTGCCCCTACCGCCTGAATTTTGACTGTATGCTGGACTTCGGTTTTGCTGGTTTATGTACCCTTTGGCACTTTATCACTGCTGATCAGTGCTAAAGTGCAAATGCTCCCTGTGAAAATTGTAATTCTGATTGGTTCTCCATGATTGGCATATTTGATTTACTGGTACGTCCCTAGTAAAGTGCACACAGTGTGTCCAGGGCCTGTAAAACAGACTCAACTAATGGGCCTGCAACACTGGTTGTGCCACCCACGTGAGTAGCCCTGCAAACATGTCTCAGGCCTCTCACTGCAGTGTCTGTGAGTGCAGTTTTAAACTGCCATGTCAACCTGACCAGTGTACCTACTTGCCGGCCTAAAGCATCCCTTTTTCTACATGTAAGGCACCCCTAAGGTAGGCCAAAGGCAGCCATATTTTCTAATGGCAGGGTATGTTAAAGGTAGGACACTGGTGTGTTTTACATGTCATGATAGTGAAATACTGCCAATTTAGTTTTTCACTATTGCAAGGATGGTCTCTCTCATAGGTTATCATTGGAGCTGCCTTGTAACACTTACAAGTATAAATTCCAATTGGGAAGGAATATAGATTTGGGGTTTCATTTATGAGGCTGTGCATCACTTTTACGCCCCCAGTGCGTCACTTTTTGTGACGCACCAGTGGCGTAAAAAATGCGCCTTGTTGCGCCATATTTACAAAGTGGCGCATCTAGGTAGATGCATCACTTTGTAAACCCCTGTGCCACATTATACCTGCGTCAGGTATAATGTATGCAAGGGGGGCATATTGACGCAAGATAGGGTCTAGAACTCAAATGTGTCAAAATCTTATGCCTGCCTCACAGCAGGTGTAAGACTGACGCAGGCCCTTTCACATGGGGCTTGCCCCATGTGAAAGGACACATTGCTAGAGTTGCGTCACTTTTGTGACACACTCCAGCAATGTGTCACTTTTGTGCCTACAGTTACGTCAGAAATACTGACGTATCTGTAACTCCTTGCGACATGATGCATCATACTGTAAATATGACGCATCATTGGTGTCGCAAGGAGAGCGCAATGAAAAGTGACGCATCGCTGTTTTCACGCAGCGATGCATCACTTTTCATCAATGAGGCCCTTGGAGTTTGGGCTTCCTGAACTTTCAATTGAAAAATACATCTTTCTGTGAAGTTGGTTTTTAAATTGTGTGTTTGAAAAAGCCACTTCTAAAAAGTGGGCATGGTCTTGCTTTACCATTCTATGCCTCTGCCTGCCTGTGGAATCCACGTCTGGTTTAGACTGACATTTGGGCTGTTTGAGCATTCGCTCTAGACAGTCACACAAAGGGAGCTGAGATGCGCCCTGCATATCCTGATGGCCAATCACTAGGCTGATGGGCCTTCCTGAGCTAGAGTGATGAGAGGAGTTGTCACTGACCCCTGATTAGGGCTGTGCCTGTCCTCAAACAAAGTCGTCTATCTCCACCCCCCAGTAGTGTGTCTGGAGCCAGGTCAGGTCAAGGCAGGATCTTGTGCACTACAAAGAGTATCCTTTGAAGTATGCCTACTTCAAAGGCAGAAAGGAGCATAAGTTTTCGGCCTGTGACCCAACATTTTTGGAACACTTCTGGGCTAAGAGGAGATTCTGCTAAGAAGAGCTGGGGAAGCTGTAGGAGGAGAACTGCCACTCTGCTGTCAGCTGTGTTGGGCTGCTGCTAGCTATTTCTTTCATGGACAGTGAAAGAACTAGAGTTTGCTATGTTATCCTACTTGTCAAGGTATTCAAAGGGCTTATGTGTGCTTGCCTCCTGCTAAGAAGTCTCAGGGCCATCAAAGGCTATATCTGCACCCCTTGAACTCCTCTGCTGCGAGTTCTGACCTGCCAAGTGGTTCTAACTTCAGTTCAAGGCCAAGGTGGCTTCTGTTTCAAAAAGAGAAGAAAATCCATGCACCAATCTTGAACGCCTGTTTTTCCTGCTGCAAGCTTGCCGTACAGTTGAACAACCAACACAACACCACATTGTGTCCAAAGAATCGATGCAGCACCTGTAGTGCAGCTCCAAGAGCACTGCAGCCCTAGTCCCGAGCTCGTGTCTCGACGTTGGAGGCATCCGCCCCAACTTTGATGCAGGTCCTGCTGCATAGCTGCAGATTCAACACATCACCTCTTTGCGGCTGGGAGAAGCGATGCAGTGCCTGTTTTACCACCACCGCGTCAACTCTAGCCCGCCAGGGATTTCCATGCTGAAACTCGACGCATCACCTCCCCTCGCTGAAGGGAATCATTGCATCACCTCCATGACAGCAAGGAATCGACTAATAACCTCCTCTGGCAGCAAGGAATCGACGGATCACCTTCCCTGAGATTAAGGAATCAATGCATCCCCTGCGCCTGTTTTCGTCCTTGATTTTGATGCATTCCAGGTACGTTGCACTAAAAAGTGCAGCATTCAGAGATTTCTATGATCTGAGCTATTTTGAACCTTTGAAAAGTGATATCTTTGCATGTGCATGTTGGATTTTAGTTATTTTCATCTTGTTTGATTCAGATGAAGATTGGTTAATTTTCTAAATTAGTGTGGTGCCCATTTGTAGTGTTTTCACAGTGTTACTGTGTGTTTATGTACAAATGCTTTTCCCATTGCCACTGAGATAAACCTAACTGCTCATTCCAAGCTACCAAGATGGTGAGCAGGGCTTATCTTAGTTGTGTGATCCCCTTACCCTGGCTAGAATAAGGGTCCCTACTTGGACAGGGTGCAAGCTACCGCCATATAGAGACCACTATTTCACAAATGGTGTCATAAGCAAATACATCGAACATGGTGAGCTAGGATTGTCCTTGTCCTCCCGACCATCTCCCCACACAGTCAGCCGACAGCCGGAGTCATGAACGACCGGCAGTTGTTACAATCTATCGTCCCGATCTCTCCCATTGCTGTACTTGACCGTTTTGCTAACTGTTCCCAACCTGTAGATCATGGATGAGGAGGAAAGATCAAAGCTTAAGGGAGGAAAAGAGCAGAGGTTGGCACAAAATCTAAAAAGCACAGCCTTGCTACCCTAAAATATTTGCATAGCTCTGACCAGGATCAAAATACGTTGGTTAATCGCAAGGGTGAAGGCAGGGTCTTATCCCCTTTTGAGGAGCATTATACTCATATTCTAAATATTTTTTGAGAAGCCTTGAAAGCTATAATGAGAATTCTGGGGAAAATAGAAGATCAACATTCTGCCTTAGTTAATATCACCAAAGAGAGGCATCAAACAAGTCTCCCTCATGTGGATCTGGTAAATCTGGACTATGATCACTCACAAGCATGTGAAGCTCATGCTACAGGTATTCCATCAAATTCTTACAAATACCCTCCACAAAGTTAAATGCAACAACCCAGTTCCGGCACTTCTAAGTCTGTTGCTAAACAGAGTGCACTGGGAGATAAGGTTACAGATCCACCAGACCCAGCCCTGAAGCTTCTGCGCAATTATTAATCCAGGAATAAGACAGTGGCGGTGCGTCCATTGGGGCGCTGGGGTGTTGCCTCCCTAATGCCACATGGCCCCAGGGCCCATTCATCATTCTACTTCTAGTTCTATAATAAATAATAACTCGCAGCTCACTGACGCTAATTCCAGCACTGGGCCATGCCCACTTGGTGACAGACAGACTACTCTTGCTGTGAGTGAAGTGCTACAGCAATAGTGTGCATGTTTGGTTTTGGGCAGGTCATTTTTATGACCAGCCCGAACATGCGCACTAGCCTTCCCCTTAGGAGAGTGAGGGTTGCTTCATGCAGCAGCCCCCGGTCTCCTATTGGGTGGGGAGTATTCCTGCTCTAGCCAATCCTGGAGCTGCTAATGCAGTGTCTGGATTGGCTGAGAGTGAGACACTGCGCAGTCTGAGGCTTGTCTGAGGCTGGCATAAATATCATTGGTTGCCGCGTGTGGGTGGCACAGCACTGCCACACTTGGTTAAGCATATGGCCAATCACTGTGGCTTATGTGAATCCATGCAGACAGTGATTGGCCATTTTGTTGGTGGTGACGTGATGGTGTGACGTCGCAGCAGACTGTCACAACGCCACACGGCACCTCGTGTTAGTGCCTACTGCTTGTGGCTCGTCCACTCGTGGTGTACTTTAGATCGGATCACACCTTGCTCTCAGCCTTGGTGGGTTCAAGAAAGGTCCCCTGATCAGTGTTGAGATTGACCGCTGCTAGGACACTCGTGTGGGTGTTTAAACATTTTCTACCTGCTCTTCCCTGATTGCTGGTTCCCGCTGGTTCAATCTGTCTCCCTCCTGCCGCCGCAGTATCCCAGCTTTGCGGCCGCTGTGTGGAGGGGAACTACATCCCCCAGACTCCTTTGCCACCATTTCCGCGCCCGGAGGCGCTTGATAAGGGAGGGCAGCCCCGGTGGAGCGGGCGCTGCTAGGACACTTGTGTGGGTTTTTAAACATTTTCTACCTGTTCTTCCCTGATTGCTGGTTCCCGCTGGTTCCTTCTGTCTTCCTCCCGCCACCGCAGTATCCCAGCTTTGCGGCCGCCGTGTGGAGGGGAACTACATCCCCCAGACTCCTTTGCCGCTATTTCCGCACCCGGAGGCGCTTGATAAGGGAGGGCAGCCCCGGTGGAGCGGGCGCTGCTAGGACACTTGTGTGGGTGTTTAAACATTTTCTACCTGCTCTTCCCTGATTGCTGGTTCCCGCTGGTTCCTTTTGTCTCCCTCCACCGCCGCAGTATCCCAGCTTTGCGGCTGCTGTGTGGAGGGGAACTACATCCCCCAGACTCCTTTACCACCATTTCCGCGCCTGGAGGCGCTTGATAAGGGAGGGCAGCGCCCGCGTCGCAGGACCGTGCGCGGGCTAAGCCGGGCTAAGCCCGGGCGAAGGGCGGGCGGTCTGTGGCCGTCCGGGGCAGTACGAGGCAGGGCAGGGCCACCAATCTAACATCTAGCCATTGGGGATATCCTGGACCAGGCACATGGACATTATAAAAATGTTGTAATGGTCAGTGTCAGTTGATTTTCCGACAGGGTGTATGTGAATATTGCTGCTAAATTGTGGTTGTCTATATATTTGAGTATGTGCACTCGTAAAGAAAGAGGGGGCCAAGGGGTAGTGGGCACCCTTGATGCCTTCCTCCTCAGAGCAGAGTCGGTCCTAATTAAGGAAATTGAACTGACGCAGAGAAGACTCTCTCTAGAACCACGTAGACTCTCTCTAGAACCACGCAGGAACTCTATAGAGCCCAACACAGTGGGAGGTTCCCTTATCACTATTAATACTAACCCTAAAGAAGTTAGGCCTAACAATTCTGGTTTGATTATCGCCCCACAAGTGCCACTAGAACCTTAGATAACTGTTATAGAACCCCCAGCTATACCACATGTCATTGCTATAACATCGTCACCAACACCACCACCCTCCCCTGTTGTAGCTAGAGTTATACGACAGACACAGCACAAAGTCAAGGGGGGTATGGGTCAGGCAGCAGTAAGGAAAAGAAAGGCTGGAAAGGCACCGCTTACAACACATCAAACCCGCAAAATGGCAAAAACAACGGGCAATACACTTGGCAAAGAGGGCCGGGAAATACAAGCAGTATTTGGCAGCCCCATCTCTATTCCCATAAATACATCGACAAACTTTAGTGAACAATGCTCAGCTGAGTCAGAAGATATAATCGTGGCAACAATAGAGGGGAGGCTAAACGCATTGCTAAAACCACTATTAGATAAACTTGTGGCTATTGAAAACCGCCTGAATGCTATAGATCAAAAAATGTTGCTGTCCACCAGCCAAGTAATAAATAATGGGCCTCCAACCCTGAGTAGACAAACAGCACACTTGGCCGCAGAGGTTAATACTATCACAGTATCTGGAAATATCACAACAGTAGAGAACTCGCAGGCCCAAAAATCCAATAAGGACAACGCACAGTCGATAGCTGTTCGCTCTACTCGGGCAGGGTAGAAATTAGGAGGAAATATTGGTTTGGAGGGACAAGACAGGGGAGAAACAATCACCGAGAACAGAAAGGGACATTTTAGCCTACCACCAGAATTCACACCTTATACTGTCGTGCTTTCAAATGTCCCAACGATTGAACCTAATTCGGAAGAAGATTGGTTTTCCTTAAAAAATAAAGCACTACACTTAGTAAATATTAGAGCTGGACTAGGCAACCACCTGTTTGAAGATTTCAAAATGGTGCGCAGGGTGTCGTGGATAGGAACCTCAAATAAACATGTAAAGGGGGACTGCATAGTTCTGAATTTTGGCTCTCCCGAGCTAGTGAGAACTATCTTAGAAAGGGCAGGGACAACGCACATGAGAAGGGAGAAGATTCATATTTTACCTTTGGGTTTCTTTTATCGTAACCCACAGACAATACCTGCCCAAAGGCGTAACAATCAATCCACTACACAAAATTCTGGGAGATACAACTATAATGTCAGACTTTTAATAGTTTTGAACAGGGGTTTTCCAACTTGGATGACCAAGATTGACTCCCGACTAAGCTGCTTAATGCAAGATCTCAAGAGGGACGACCGATAGTGAAAACTCCACACCATGTACAAATAAGCTCAGAAGAGGGTAATGTGGAGCAGGAATTCATTCTGACACGCCCAGTAATGCAGCCTACTGATCGCTCTACTGTAGTGGCCAATCCATGGCTAACAGAATCTATTAATAATAACAAGTCAGCAAATGCCCGTAACCCAAAGGAATTAAGTAAAAGTCAAGACCTTAAGATTTTAGGCTGGAATGTCGCCGGCCTCGAATCAAGACTGGCTGACACTGATTGGTTACAAACATTGTGTGGCAGAGACATAATAATGCTTCAGGAAACATGGGCCACAGTCGACCTACACATAGAAGGGAACCATTGCATTAGTGTGACAGCACCTAAACCCGATTTTGGTCGTGCATCTGGCGGAATATTACAGGCGAAGCTTCTTCCCCTGTTGAAGAAACCCAGCCTGGACCCCTGTCTACCTCCAGCTATCGTCCGATATCACTGCTCCCGGCACTAGCGAAAGTAACCGAAAAAGTAGTTTTTAGGCAATTGAATACTTTCATCGAGTCCTCTCACGCCCTGCACCCAGCTCAATCAGGGTTCAGGGCTGCTTTCAGTACTGAAACGGCTCTGGTGGAAGTCTCAGAGGCCATTAGGGAGTGTCTTGACGGAGGCGGCAGAGCGGTCCTGGTTTTGCTAGACCTATCTGCCGCCTTCGACACGGTGCCCCATGCCCAGTTGCTGACTAGGCTAGCAGAGGTGAGGCTGTCGGGTGCGGTTCTGGCCTGGCTGTCCTCGTTTTTGTCTGAGCGGTCGCAGCAGGTATGGTTGCCTCCTTTTGCCTCATCACCCAAGAAGCTCACCACCGGAGTGCCACAGGGCTCGACGTTGAGCCCACTGCTGTTCAACGTTTACATGACTCCGTTGATCTATACTGGCTGAGCAGTGGGGAGCCAAAATAATGTCATACGCTGACGGCACGCAGCTGTTGTTCACCTGGCCTAAGGACTGCTTAGACGCTCAGACGGTCTGTTCTTGTTTGACCCATGTCTTCCGTTGGCTTGTCTCAGCCCAGCTTAAATGCAACGAGGACAAGTCTGAGCTACTATTCTATGGCAATTTTCCGGCCAATTTTAGAGAGCTTATTTGGCCGACCGATTTTGCATGTCCTAGCTACCATGGAGGCCCGGCCAAAAACTTGGGGGTCTGGTTTGGACAGGATCTTAAGTTTGAAGCCCATCTAAAAAAACTTACTGCGACCTGTTTTGCGACCCTAAAGTCACTCAAGCGATTCCTTCCACTTCTTCATAGGGAGGCGAAGGAGACTGTTTTGCGTGCTCTGATTCTGTCAAGGCTTGATTATGCCAATGCTCTCTATAGTGGTCTCCCTAAATACCTTATAAAGCGAATGCAGATCATTCAGAACGCGGCTGTGCGACTACTGTTCCATCTTCCACGAAGAACTAATGCGCGTGCCCATCTTCGTGAGCTCCACTGGCTCCCTGTGGCGCATCGCATTATGTTTAAATCATTGGTTTTGGCCTTTCGGGCCCTGCACCAGCAAGGCCCACAATACTTGCACAAGAGATTTTCCTTTTACACGCCTCATCGTGCTCTTCGTTCGGCCAATCTTCGTCTGATGTCTATGCCTAAAATCAGATATGCGAGACTGGGCGGCCAGTCAATTTCGGTCCAAACAGCACGGGCCTGGAATGCCTTGCCGCTCTCTCTGCGATCATCAACTACATTGGCAGGTTTTAAGAAAGGGCTAAAAACCCATCTTTTTAACCGTAGTATTTAGTTCTCTGCTTCTTTCTTTTTGGACTGGGTCAGTTTAGTGCCTATATATCGCGCCAGGATACTTTGTAGTAGCAGAGCGCGTAATAAAATATTTTATAATAACATTATAACATCCTCCTTGAAGGAGATTTTAATGTGAAAATATTAGGGGCATCTCAAGGCATGGACAAACTCCAAGTCGACTCAGCAACACAAAGGGGCTTAGAATTAAAGTGTTTTATTAACAAACATATTCTCAGTAATGTAATGGATTTGCACAATATCCCGGAAGAACAACAGATACCAACCTTTAGAGGTAGAGATTGCTCATCAACCATCGACCTTATCTTTATGACCCCATGCTTAGTAGATCAGCTCATAGAGGCTAAAGTTCTCACCACAAGCTTTGGAGATCACAATCCGCTATTAGCAGCCTTATGTGTATGTACTAGGCCTGCGTATGCAACTGCTCATGGGGCAAGAGACATTACTCCCTCAACGAATAACTTAAGGCTAAAATGGAGGGGAGTAGATAGCGGTGGTATATTAGAAACAATGCTAGCAGAACACGGGCATTTAAATAATTCCTGCACATCAATAGATGGGAGTCATACAAGGAAAATTGTTGAGTTCGCCAAATTATGTTCTGTAATAAAATCCCTTCTGTCAGTGCCGTCACACAAGGCAGATAAAGAACCAAGATGGTTTGATCATAGTTGTTCAGAGGCAAATAGGGCCCTACGTAAGGCTCTGTCCTCCAAACCTTGGTGCCCAGTGGAGATAAGAGAGGCAAGGAAGACATATAAAACCAAGATGGATGAACGAAAGGCTACCCTATTGATGGAGGACTGGGAGGCTTTAGTTGATTCCGCAGGTGGGAAGAATGGAAAATAATTTTGAACCGCAGTTAGGAATATGCGCAATACGGGCCAACATCTGACAACAGTTAGCTGCACCATTTCGAGTGATATATGGGAGAACCATTTTTCTAAAATATATACTGCACCCTTAGAAAAGGAATCCTGTTATACACCAGGACAATTACGTTGTTTACAAATCACGCTACACGAGGCAGAAGTAGCCATCAAACAGTTCCTTGGTAACAAGGCGCCTGGTCCTGATGGTCTCCCAATAGATATAATTAAGTGGAAGCCGGATCTTTGGGCCCAAATTTTATTAAATGTTTTTAACAGTGTGCCCTTAGCTCCCATGCCCGACACCTGGTCCACTAGCATTATCGTGCCGATATATAAAAAGGGAGATAGATCTGACCCGATCAATTACAGGACACTAGTTACACCTTATGACCATTGGTATAAGGGATAAAGATCAGAGTACTGGAAGATATACTTTACTCTGAAGACTGGCAATACAAAACACCGAGACACTTCATTCTCGAATGTTGCAAATTGGCTCTGACAGAAAACTTTTTTGCTTACGAGGAAGATCTTTATTTACAGACCCATGGGACATCGATGGGCAGTGCCTTTGCTCCATCGGTGGCAGGGCTGTATGTGAGCAATTTTGAGAGTAAGTTTATTCACAATGCAGCTAATATGTTCTCCACTAGCATCCTTTACTGGAAGAGGTATATAGATGATGTGATCCTAATCTGGGACACATCATCCGACCTAGAACAATTTATCCATTGGCTTAACCATCTAGACCCATGGCTAAAATTTACGCATACCTCCAGTAACAAGAGTTTGGATTTCTTGGATTTGACAATTTTTGTAGAAAATAACACCCTACACACAAAAACCTACACAAAACCCACTGCTAAAAACAGTTTGCTCTCGTATCAGAGCTACCACCCAAAGCCACTCAGAGACAATCTATCAAAGTTCCTCCGGCTAAAACGTAACTGCAGCAAAAAAGATGACTACCTGATCCAGGCGCAAGAGCTAAGTCAAAAACTGTCAAAAAGAAATTACAGTGCAAGAACAATAAAGTACTGCAAAAAAAGAGCAAACAACCAGCCCAGGGAGTGCCTTCTACAAAGTTACCCTAAAGCACAAGTACAGGACTTGACGACCTGCGTCACTACCTTCTGCCCATCAACTTATGAGGTAAACAAGCTGATAAACAAAAACTGGCATATCCTAAACACTGGAATTTTCAACTGGCCAAAGCCGAGGTTTGCCAATCGCAGAACAAAGAATATCAAAGACGTCCTAGTCCATACCCGCCCCTTGAGAAAACAACAACAATCCATCACGAGAGATGTGACTATGAACCCTGTAACTGGCCACTACCCTTGCGGGTCCTGCGTAGCCTGTAAAACAACTACAGTATCAAAAACACTACAGCTAACGGAGACACTGGTATGGACACAACGTCAGCATACGAACTGTAACTCATCACACGTCATATATATGATCACCTGCAAGTGCAATAAAAGATACATCGGCATGACTTGCCGCAAAATAAAGCTAAGGATTGGCGAGCATAAAAGTAACATCCGCTTAAAGAAAAACACCACAAGACTTTGTGCCCACTTTATAGAGATGGGTCACTCATGCGAAGAACTCCACTGGACAGTACTTGAAATGCTCACTGATAAAAGCGCCAATTGTGAGCGCCGTCTGTTCGAAAAAGAACAAAGGTGGGTGGACCGCCTTAAAACCTGTGAACAGGGACTGAACGATGCCATCCCCTGGCACCGTTTTGCCTATTAAAAAAACACGAGGTATCCTGATGTATCAGAGTCAAAAAACAGCCTATAATGAAAATACAGCTCTGTGTGGTTCAATAAAGCTACTAGAGATGCTATACACCAAAAAAACGCAGTAATCGACGCGTCCGAGTGACGCTCTAGGCACCTTTAAAAATCTCAGTGCTCTTAACCCAAGCCACACCCCGGGGCAGAGTCAGCACAAGGCGGAATTCTCCATACACGCGGGTAATGGCGCTGGAAAACAAGACCTCCAGATACTCCGGTAAGACAAGCCTCTCTCTTTAAACTAACGGAGTCCCTTTTATAAACAGCTCTGAGCTCCTCACTGTCTAAAAAGCGATACCCCGGAAAAGCAAAGCTCTCTTGGCCACAGGTAGGCGAACTCGTCTTTCTAACATACCAGCCATGCACTGTTTGCAGCGTTTTAACTAAATAGCTACGCACTGTTCACAGCGCTCGCCCGCCCCACCCTCGCTATATTGATAAGCGCTACGATGCAATGCTGACAAGGGCTATGTAATACAGACCCTAGCGTGTCTTACTAGTTTCTGCCTATGAATTCCTATTTAACCTTAGTGATAACACAGATTTATCATCCCCACTCTCCATTTTTTTGCCTTCTGAAAATTAAAGCATGTTTTTGGTAAAGAAAAGTGTTACTTAACCAAACCACAGAAAAATGTAATACATTAACGAAATAAGGTGTGTGTGTGCATGTTATATATGGACATCATTTTCGTCTCATTTCAGATTAAGAAGGAAAATTTCCCCAATTGTGTAACCAAAATAAGAGTTTTTGCACGCCAAATAAGACTACACAAATAGTGTAAGTACCATACCTTTATGTTTGTGAGTCCTGACGAAAGCTCCGCAGACCCTTCCTGGCCTAACGAAGCTGAAACATGTCGACGTATTTTATGAAATCATACTATCAGACCTAGTAACTCGGTCTAACATCGTACCACCCAATTTTTAATGTGGTAGAAACAACCCCCATTAAAGAACTTTCGGGCTGTTTTTCCCCCCTTTTAACTATTTCTTCCTTTTTTGCACATTTTACTTTGCACCTTTTTTCACTTCAAATCTCTGGACACTGCACCCTAGACCAGAGGTGCCTCGGGTGAGGCTGGCACATTCACTTCAGAGTAGCCAATGATAACTGCCACAACTCTAATGTGGGGCGGACGAACCAGATATACCGCACCTTCTTCCAACAAAAAACATAGAGTTTTTTGAGGCTACTCTGATCTTTATCCCTTATACCAATGGTCATAAGGTGTAACTAGTGTCCGTTTCTATTTTTGATAACCAGCAATTAACCTTGGGGAACGAAACGGAGACCTCGATCCCTTATCCCTCTTTTGATTAATTACCGATCAATTACAGGCCAATTTCGCTGTTGGACAACACGCTGAAGATTCTGGGGAGAGTACTTTATAATAGGGTCTTGGAATGGACGGAGGAAAGCGGGATATTGGATCCCTGTCAGATGGGATTTAGAAGTAATGTTGAGCAGTGTTTGAATCTCAAATTAGTAATTGGTAAATATAATATTGCTCGATCCTCACCGATCTACCTAGCTTTCATGGACTTATCGTCCGCATTTGATTTAGTTAGTCGAGTGAAACTCTGAACCATTCTCCTGGACTATGGGTTAGACAAATCCCTGGTACACTTCCTGGCATTTTTCCATACCGATCTTAATGCACAAGTAAGGATTGGACTGGTTGGGGAAACCTCGAGCGCGATTAAGGTGGGACGAGGCATTAGACAGGGGTGCATTTTAGCACCCCTGCTTTTTATCATTTACATAAATGGGCTGAGTAATTCACTAAGGCAGGCAACCCCAGATGTACCAAAAATCAAAGGGAAATTACTCCCGGCATTACTTTACGCAGATGATGCGGTCCTTATGGGCCGCACCACTAACTCCCTGCATATCCTGGTGAAAACCTTCATTGAATATATGAATGACCTGGACCTACACGTAAATTGTAAAAAAATCTTTTATCATGTCGTGTAGGCCAGGTAAGCGAAAGCTCAACTCCATTTCAGTGGGGGGCAATAGATTACACTCAACCAGCCAATTCCCCATATTTAGGGATGGTCTTTGCTGCGAACGGCTCGTGGACTGGGCATTTGGCCCACTCCACGAGCAAGTTCACAAAGGCCATCAACTCAATCCTCAGTTTACCACGCCCGAGGAAAATAGGTGCCACTAAGGCCATTTTAAAAAATTTTAAATTGCAATGTGCCCCAGTAGTTACATATGGGGCAGAGATATGGGGCATTGCAAAAAACCATTGCATCCAATTAGAAGAAAAGCGATTTTGTAGGAAAATCTTGGGTGCACCGTTTTCTACCTCTGAGTATATCAGCCACAGGGAACTTAATCTGCATTTTATTTGTGATTTTATTGGGACAAGACTGGCACTATTTTGGCTCTCCATTTGGCGGAATAATTCAGCCACCTTGACGCAAGAAATTATAAGTGACTGTCTCAGTTGTGATAAAGGTATGGAGATCCCCTGGCACTTAGGAGTCTATAAAAGCTTATGTAGCGTGGGCAAAGGCCATCTTTTCGTGGATACCACTAGAATTGTTACCAGTGATAAGAGGGAGTTATAACTTGCACTATATGCACTCTACAATTTAGAGAGGACAAATTAGGCACTTAGTAAATCAACTGTGGCAGCATATATGAATAAGGAAATGCATAGGTATCCCTTACCTCTTTACCTCACTCTACCAATGACTAATTGGGAAAGATCGCGTTTGTTTCGCCTAAGGGCTGGAAACGTATGAGTTTTGTTAAGTTTTCCCTTGTGTTATTGCCCAAACACGCATTGTAAACCCTGTTCCTGTGATGGAGTGAGCACACAAAATGACTTGCACTTTTTCTTGTTCTGTAAATTTTACTTAAAATTTGTTAAATGGTTTTAAACTCCATACTTTAGAAAACACAGAGCCCTTTCCTTGGGAGAATCATATTTGTTGTTGCTCTCTTTGGATACTGAAGAACTAGTCTTCCGCACTAGCACTTTCCTGAGACTTCTTATCCGCACGCGTAAAATGATGGAAAACCCATGAATTGTTAGTTTGTCTTAATTGTCATAATAATCTGTTGTAAACTTTAAAGAATTGGTATAAAGTTTTTTAAATGGGATTTTATGATACTCTGTCACGTTATGACTTTTATGAATTTTTAAAATTCGAATAAAGAATTTTTTTATTGAATTGAATTGAGTCAGATCATCAGATAGATATAGAAAAAGTAAGAACGGCTAACCTTAAACCTTGTAGGTTTATTGTTGTTTTTCTCAGCGCTTTCCTGGCCCAGAATGCGCAAGCAGCCACCAAGGCCTGCACCAGGGACTTGTTAGCAGCCTGGCCTGGGACAACCTTAATCTCACGTTTTGCTCTGTATCATCAAAACCATTTCTCTGATATTAATACAACTGAGCAGCATCCCACTGTGTTCCTCCGGTTTCGGAATTGGTGTATGAGAGGCCTTCTGCTAATCTTCAGAGAGCTGCCTCTGCACTGTAGTTTTGCTTGATCAATAGGTGCCGAAGGGGAAGCAAATCTGGGCCGGTGCAAGTTGCTACATGCTGGCACACATTTGAAAATTGGGGTGGACAGGGAAGTACAAGGCGCTGTCGTGACCAGAAGTGATTTGGCTATTGGATGTCATGGTGCGCGTAGGCTCGGCCATAGTGCCCATCATTCAAACAGAGCTGTGTCAGACAGAAGCCCCTCATGTCCCGCCTGAACCCCGGCCTCGCCCGATGCATACTATAGCACCGATTGGAAAAGAAGTGTTTTCACTGTCCACACCATTCCAGGCTGTAAATAAATTAGTAGTTATCAAGGGGGAGGGAAGAAAAAGCTTTTATCCATTCAGCTTCCTGAGGTTACAACAATAATCAAAGGAGAATGGATCACTTGTTCTGTTAAATCAGAGTCTTTATTGAGATCATATAAAAACCCTCATAAACCGTACACAGACCGTTGGCGGTATATCTAGATTCTCCGCCTAGGTGTAACGTTTCAGCATCATCATAGGGTTTTGATTTTGTAATATGCTGTCCTTGACTTGGAGGTAGACTAATTGATTAACCTGTCACTTTATTATTTGGCAAGATCTTCATTTTTATTCATCAAGACTGGGGCTAGAACGAATCTTTTAAGTCAGTAAAGACCACATAAGCCACCCTTGATGAAAAGATAAATGAATGCATAAACAACATTGTGCTCTGCTCTGTTTGCCGAGATCAAGGGTAGATTCTGAAGGTTTTGAGAGATCAGACGTACATCCCCCTCACTTCCACCACACAGTCTACTTTTACATTCAGCAGACATTGCACAGAGAATAGAGAACAGCATGGCCCCTTAAAAGAACCCAGATTTTTTGGGGGTACTGCTATGTTAAATAGAGAAAATGGCAGTGGACCGGAAGGATTTAAGTTAGAGGCAGCTAATGCCAACGACACACGTGTTAAAAAGGTAAACACACTCGCTGTACATTTGCTTTTATAACTTTTTTAATTATATAATACCTTTATTCCATTTGATGAACAAATCATATAATTATTGAGATATATTTTTAGATTATATTTGCATTATGTTTAGAAGGGGACTTCATTTTTATTCCCAGTACTGATTTCCCAGTTTAATGCTTGAGGATGGTAATGTAATGTTTAAGCTGTAAATATGATAACCAGCCCGGCGTGTGTACAGTCAATGCATTCTAACGTAAAACCATCGGGAAGCATATTCATTTCTTAAAGGCAGAATGTTCATCTGACTTAAATTGCATCATCAGTAATTAACATGTCACACTCCTGTTCGGAGGAACCTGGAGAGTTCAGTTTTAGAAGCAGTTCATGTCAAGTATTTTATATTTGTATGTGTTTTTTCTACTTGCACATTTTCAGATTAACATTCCTAGTTATAGTGAATAAGCAGCTACTTATGTTATATAACATCTCTTTATTAATGTAATAACTGAACTTTGACAATTGCCTTATTAACCTTCCTGTTTTTTCAAATTTGCTAGAAAAAGCACCATTTGTCCACTCATTTTCCAAATTTTCTCAGGGGGAGAACCCCCCCAAACCCCCTTTAGGTTGTTCAGCTCACTCGCTACACTCGCTTGCTACGGTAGGGAATGACAATAATTTTACGCCTCATCACTTTCAAATGTCAAAAGCCACCACTGGATTAAGAATACACCTAATGGACCTCAGACCACTCCTTTTTCTCAATCTAAGACTCCTGAAAGCCTGCATTTACCTTCGAACAGTACCATATACATGATGGTTTTAGTGGGAGTTCCACTTTTGGCAGAAGTAACATATGAGAACTGTCAAAGCCTTATAAATGAAGCTGCTCATTGGTGCAGGAGGAATGCAGATTATTTTCCAGCAGTTACTGGTACATTATTCATGGCCCTTAGAGTAAGCCGGGTTCACCCACAGTGAAATCTATGTAGAGGGATTGCATAGTTTTACACATTCTTTCTACTTTCTTGCTTGAGTATCGTCAGCTCTAACTCTTGTAAAATAATGGCACATCCACTAAGATATTTTTGCCCACCCCCCAGGTCACATCTTCAATGCTCAGCACAGCTAAATACAGAGAATCCTGTAAATATCACCATCTCCAGCATCCTTTGTCCATTCCAACCAATTTGAAACATTATCAGGGTGCACAGAAAATGATAGTATAACTGATGCACCGGAGGCTTCCACCCTCACCCTCCTTCTAGTTCAGTCATAGTGTAATCTAAACATGGTAAAAAATAATGTTGACTGTAGGCAGGGTATACAGCTTCTATCGTTGAACATTTTTGGGGCCCAGGACAACCTCAACAATGAAGACTGGGTGGCATACATCCAAAAGTTTGACATTTGTTTGCTGCCAGGAAGCGGAGCCCCTACAGACAGACTAAATCATTTGGATATTCAAATTGAAGGTGACATAAAACGCACCATTAAAGCAATATTCTGAGAAAATTTAGCAGCTCCTTATGATAATCTCTTGGCGAAGGTTGATTGCCCTCCACCTTTTGTTGCATGCCCACTGTTAAGGAAGGCACTCACCTGATCTCTGTGCTCTTGATGGCGACGACCAAACCCCAGTCTCCCCAGGAACTTCCAGAGCACCAGTGATGGCAAGTACTCCTGTGCTCAGAGAGACCCCAGGGGAATATAGGGAATGGGAGTGAGAGAGACCAGAGACGTAGACGTCGAGTCTTCCTAGCGTGTATCATTTCTCTATGATTTCAGGACCGTCTTCTTGATGCAATTTTTTGATCAGGAGTGTTTGTTCTCCAGGATACAGGAAGATTTCTCGAGACATTCTAAATAAATTTCTAGACTGTTGCGTACTCTCTCTTGTAAATGTTTATAGCATAGGTAACTGTTTGAAGTCTTTCAGTTGACTTGTTTTGTATAATTTTTAAAACAATTATTAAATGTTCCACATTATTTATTCAAAAGTATTTTTCAATGTCCTGAATCACTGGTTCATTTGTTGATTGAAGGATCCTTTTATAGTTGTCTTCCTTGTATTAACTTCTTCAAGAACAACTAATACAAGTACCTTTTTAGCGTCTTTGTTTTAGAAATAAACCTTAACTTGAAAGAACTCCAGAAAGAAACTCAAGGGTAGCTGGTTTCAACAAGCATGAGCATTTTAACTTATCTCTTTTGTTTGTCTTTCCTCTGTGCAGATTCTTGAGACTGGAAGCCAATGAGAAAAGAGTCAGGAAGAAATGATTTAGGTGCGGGAGATGGGAAGCTTCCGGAAAAGGGCAAGGAGGTTGCTGGAGAAGGCTGAGAGTGCCGTCACAAGATGACTGGAGAGGCTGAAACTGAACCGGAGGATGCAGAGAAAGATTAGCGCGATCTGAAAGAGGCTGGAGATTCCGGTAAGTGCTGACTCTGCCACTGGAGCTGCCGATGACGAGACCAAGCACTCTTTGATAAGTGTGAGTGGTTTAAATACCTTTTACCGCTCGCACTCCCGCCAGTCATCTCGTGTTCCACGTGTTTCCGTTAACACGTGGAATATTAATGCCTAACAGGTTTCTTGCCGTTTTCTAAGCCTGGGCGGAGAACTACGCTCCGTTCGCGGAGTTTGCGAAGTTTTGGCAACTTGGCACTTCGCATAGAGCGCGAAGCTGTCGCCTACTTCGCAATCTACAGCGTAGCATAGTAGTTTTTCTTCCTCGCACGCTCAATAGCATTCTCGCGTGCGCGGTAATGACTTACCGTGGTTCTGCGTTCGCTTTCACGCTTTTCTCTCCCGGTCGCGTTCGCTACGATGTTTGGAATCCAGCCGCACAATCCAACCCGACTGTGAGAACGCGATAACGTCATTCGGACACGCGAACACGTCATTAGGATACGCGATCTTCCTTACAGCGCTATGTAGGTAAGATCGCGTTTCCGAACACACAGAAACTGCAATGTGGCACAGAATATCTCTCGAGCATGTTAAAATTTTCTCAAATATGTTCATTTAACCCCTCAGATTGTGATTTGGCTGTATTTTTTTGGGCTAGGAGTCCTCTTTTTTTCTACTCTTTTTTTCAAGAGAAAGGAAGTGTCCCTGAGTCTCCAACTTCCTGTTCCTGTCCACCAGGCTCCTCCCAGTGCTTTGTCCATGTGATGTTCACTTTCATTTGGAATTGGAGCTGGAAGGATCACTCTTTGTGTTTGTCTGCTGCATCATAGCATTTAATTGGATTTATTGAGGAATTTTGGATTTGAACTTTTCTTTCACAAGTAAGTTTGAGAATTGAGAATTGGTGTACTGTAAATGTTTTTTTTTTAACTACAGTTTTCTGTGCTTCTCAATCTTTCTTAAAAATTATTATTGGGGGAGGCCTGTACGGTTTTGGTATGTTTGCACAGTGCTACAACGCGACCTTACAGTTTTTGTCTTCTTTGCGCGCTCAATGTGCGTGCTCGGGCGCGCGATCACGACGTTTTGTACAGTTCGCACCGCCGAACACGCCGAATTTGCATTCTCGCGAGCAATATCTCTCGAGTTGCCTATAACGTTCCCGAAAATGTAGATGCTGTTCATTTTGCTAAAAGAAACTCCTCAGGTTGTCATTTGCTTGTAGTTTTTCGGAGCATGGACCACTTACTGTTTCTGTCCTCTATGTACCTTGCTGTTTGAGGGTGGCCTGACCATGTGGGTGGCTTGGAGGCCATTTTGTCAAGCCAAGCATTGTCCTTTTGCCATAGGAATGTATTGTCTATTTGTCTGTCTTCTCTTTCTTTTCATGTTTTTGGGGGTGGCCAGGCAATGTGGGGGCGGCCATTTTCCATGTGGGGGCGGCCATTTTAATTCCTGGTACTAGTAGCAGCCTCTGTGTTTTTGCCATAGGCCTCCAAGCTACTAGAGTCCTCCTCATCATGGGTGCATGAAAGTTGTTCAATGACTATGGGGGTGTTTAAGTTGTAAGTGTAACATCATGTGGGTCATGGATGGCTTTGGATTAATTAGCAAAATGGTGTTGAATTGCAGGTTTTGGTTGTGTGTTGAACAATATGGTTTTTTACTGCGCACTAGGTAACCCTAGAATTCAGCTCGCGTAGTTTCGGTAAGTTTGCACAGTGCTACAACGCGACCTTACAGTTTTTGTCATCTTCGCGCGCTCAATGTGCATGCTCGGGCGCGTGATCACGACGTTTTGTTCAGTTAGCGCCGCCGAACACGCCGAATTTGCATTCTCGCGAGCAATATCTCTCGAGTTGCCTAAAACGTTCCGGAAAATGTAGATGCTGTTTATTTTTGTAACACAAACTCCTCAGGTTGTCATTTGCTTGTAGTTTTTGGAGCATGGACCACTTACTGTTTCTGTCCTCTATGTACCTTGTTGTTAGACGGTGGCCTGACCATGTGGGCGGCTTGGTGGCGGCCATTTTGTCAAGCCAAGCATTGTCCTTTTGCCATAGGAATGTATCGTCTGTCTTCTCTTTCTTTTCATGTTTTTGGGTGTGGCACTGGCCAGGCCATGTGGGGGCGGGCATTTTGTGTGACCTTCCATCCTGGTTTAGTTTTTTTGCCAGAGTCCTTCAAAGTTGTGTGATTTTTTTCTGCCAGTAGGTCTAGAGTCCCAGAGATAGTCAGCGGGGATGCTTGATGTAGCTGTTTCCATTTTGTCTGTTGAAATTAACATCATTTAGGGCATGGGTGGCAATGCATTGAATTTTCAAATGTGGTGTTTGGGGTGTAGTTAACTGTTTGGGGGAAAACTCCAAATGCCTTTGTTGTTTGTGTTGTTGTGTAACTTTCAAACCTTGTAGCCATGGGGACATTCTTTTTTGCATTAAGCTGTGATGTAGGCATCCTCCTTTTTCTGGCCATATAGAGAGGGATATAGGCCTGGTTGAGTTTGTTTTTTTCTGGCCTTTACCCATGTACCTGTGATGAGTGCCCGTGTGGAGCTGTGGTGGTAGTAGTAGTGTGCTGTTTTGTTTTTGACAAATTGGCCTGTGTCTTGCCATTGTTCCTGTTGGCTTACTACTGTTCACATCCCCATTGCTATCTGCTGCAGGTCACTGATGCTGCATCCATCCAAAATGATGCACAAATTATGGATAAACAAGTTCCACTTCCACTACATTTGCATTTTAATTATTTGCTATTCTTACTCTTACTGGATGTACTAATACTTCTAGTAGTAATTAAAGCTAAAAAAATCCATATTCGACTGATCATGTTCTGCTTTCTTTGCTTGTAGGTGCACAAAAGACTGAAGAGGAGATGTCTCATCATTCATCGCCTGTTCTACTGCCAGACGGACGTCCTTCTGTACTACGTCACGTGTGGTGTGAGTGACTAACCTGACCAGACATCATTCTCAGCAACTTGTGCAACTGAGTGCTGCTGCTGACATCTGAAGAAGATGGGCCCAAAGAAAGCAGGTACCAGGTCCTCCAAGACCAAGAAAGTTGCTGAGAAGAAGGAAGAACCGAAGAAGGAAGTGACACTTAAGTCTGGTGTTGACCCGAAAACCTTTTTTGGGAGAAAAAAAAGTACTCCTGCAGAAGCAGTGACCGGGGTCCAAGCTGGGGCCAGCACCTCCGCATCAGTGGGCCCAAGCCACCACCACAGGCCCAAGCAGATAAGTGGGGAAGAGGTAGCCAGCCCAATGGTGGAAAGCAGTGATACTGAGCCTGACCTGAACTTATCTCAATCTCAAAGTAGTACACATTCCACGCAAGAGGGAACACAGCAGAAAAGTGGTGAACAACAACCAGCGCCCGCAATAGTAGATGTTCAACAACCACAGCCCGCAATAGTAGATGCTCAACGAAAAGAACAACCACAACCACCACCTGTAATATTAGTTATTCCACAACCACCGCCCGCAATAGTAGATGTTCAACAAAAACAACTACCACAACCACCGCCTGCAATAGTTGTTCAAGAACCACCACTGGCAATAGTAGTTGTTGTTCCTCCCGAAGTCGGGCAGTTCAGGAAATTGAGCCTGATGCAGAGCAAGAAGAGGAAGCACCTCATGCAGGAGATCTATAGGTTTCCAAATCCCCACCAAGGAAACGGAGGGTTCGTCCATTAAGTTCTTCGCCAAGAATCCCTTCTGATCATCTTGACTTCAATTGGGCTCCAGAACGATCTGAGCATGAGAGGGAGAGACATCCCAAGAAGACCAGGCTAGGGAAAAGGAAGGTTCCAGGAAGCCTACCACTTATGGAGTGCAATGTTCAGCAGCCGGATAATGATGGTGATAATGAGTCAGACCCAGTCATCACAAGCATTACTCCTGGCCCTGAGGACATGGAGACCAACATTTTAACCCTATCAAGAATGGCTGCGACTAGGGATGTAGTAGCATGCATACCACCAACACAGGCCACACCAAAACTTCCTCCAGCTTCCATTTTTACATTTGCACAAAGCTGGCAGGGTCCTACATCCAGCACAAGTTCCACCTCAGCAGAAGGAGGTAGTGGTACTACTGCGCAGCCACATAGTGAAGTTCACCACACAACCTCCAGTTCATCCGGCATTGGAAGTGGCACTTCTAGCAGGAGACAAAAGTTAAGCTCCCCAGTGTGGGACTTCTTTACAGTTAGCGCAAATGAGGACAACATTGCTATATGCTCCATTTGTCATTCCTCTGTTAGTCGTGGTAAGCTTGGCACAAACTATGGTACCGGAGGCCAAATGACCCATATGAAAAAACACCACGCAATCCAATGGGAGGACCACCTACGTATCATAAAAGCAGGAACCATTAATGTTGGTGGGGAAGCAGTAGAAGGTCCATGGGTAACCGGACAGGATGAAGAGGGAGACATTCTATCTGCTAGTGGTACACTAAGTACCCCTGTCCCACTCCCCAGCCCTGCAGTGGTAGAACCCAGATCCTCCGGATCAGCAACATCTCTGTGGCACCAGAGTAAGAGTAACCCGGAGACACAAAGTACTGCATCGGGCATATCTGAAAGAAATACCAAGCAGCGTACCATTCTAGCATGTTTAGGCAGGAGGGAAAGTATGAGCGCAACCACCCAATAGCACATTTGTACAATGCTAAGCTTGCTAAAATGTTAGCTCTGGACCTTCTCCCTTTTTCTTTCGTTGAAGGGATGGGTTTCCTGGAATTTGTGTCAACTCTCTGCCCAAAATAGAATGTTCCCAGCTGCTACTATTTTGCAGAGTTGCTGTTCCAGCACTACACCACGACGTGCTGGAATTGCTTGGAAAAGCCTTGCAGCAGAGTGCTGTGCATAGTATCCACCTGACAACAGACATGTGGAGCAGTAGCCAAGCCACAGATTACATGTGCATCACTGCACACTGGATCTCTTTTTCAGGTGTTAGAGACAAGGTATCTACAGGCATTGACACTACTGAGATTTTTAATGATGCTCGCAAACATGCTACTGTAGCCATGTTTGCTATGGAGCAATCGCATACTGCTGCAAACATTTTGGATGAGTTCAACAGCAAGGTCTTTGAATGGCTGCAACCAAGAGGCCTCAATATTGGTTTTGTTGCCACCGACAATGGCAGTAATGTAGTTAAGGCCATGGAAGATGGCCGCTATTTCAGGGTCCCGTGTTTGGCACACTGCATTAACATTGTGGTTCAAGACTTTCTGAAAAGTGAAAGCAAAGTCAGCAACTTACTGACCATTTGCAGAAGAATCTGCACGCATTTCAATCATTCTTTTAAAGCCCGGAAGCACCTACGGGTCATTCAACGTGAGTGTAACATGCCAGTCAAAGCTCTCATCCAGGAGGTACCAACACGTTGGAACTCTACGTATTACATGCTCGAATGGCTGTTTGAGCAGTACATACCACTTAATGCTTGTGTCATGACAAGAAGATCAGGGGATAATGCTGTTAAAGCCATGACCGTTGAGATGTGGCAATGGGACCTCATTAAATGCCTGACTGAGATGCTACTTCCTTTTGAGGTCTTCACACGTGCAGTCAGCAGGTAGGACTGTACTATGAGCCAGGCAATCCCATTGTTGTACATGTTTGAGCAAGAGCTGAAGGAGATGTCTGAAACGTAAGAAGGTGTGGAAGGAAAACGTGAAGCATGTAATTTTGCGAAGTCCTTAGCAAGCTGCTTATCTGAGAATACAAGGATTCAAAATAAGATTTAGTCACATCAACATTACATTACTGCCACAATTTTGGATCCCCGGTACAAATTATTTGTGAACAGTAATGCAGTAATTCCTTTTTCAGAAGAGGATGTTGCCAAGTACAAAACTGTAATAGCCAAGGAAGCCACTGATTTAGAAAACGAACGGCTCTCAATTAGAGGCCTGCCAGTGCCAGCCCAGGACAGTGCAAGTACTACTGAGCATCCTACAGAGTCAAGTTCTTCTTCACAGCATGCGAGCAGTGCGTTTGCTTCCCAGCAGTCACCAACACAAACAATAACAGCAACCGCACCAACAGGATCTGATTCATCAGACACAAGCAAAAAAATAGCTGCTTGGTTTCTACATAAAGGGATGGGGAAGTGAGTTGCTGTCGCAAAGCAAAAAGAGGACGCGCAAACCAGAGCACCAATGAACATTGAGTGGATGGTCCAGGCCTATCTGGATGACACAACAGAGGTGTTCATGGAGCAAAGCCCATTGGTGTATTGGTATAGGACAAGAAGCCAATGGCCACTGCTCAGCAGGCTGGCGATAAAGTATCTAGCTTGCCCTGTTGCATGTCTCTATTCTGAGCGTGTGTTCAGTGCTGCTGGTGCCATTGTGACTGTGAGAAGGACCAGTCTCTCGCCCAAAAGCGTGGAGAGGTCAACCATGATAAAAATGAACCAGCACTTGATACTACCAGACTACAAAGTCCGTGAATCAGAGCTGGAAGAGGAGAGCGAGTCGGAAGAAATAAGTATTGGGTTACAGGACCTTCTTCTATCAATAGAACCACTAGGGTTTGAGGACGAGCTCCTCTTCCCTGACAACTAGGCTTGGAAATTGTTACATTCTCCCTTCCTTTATTTCTCCCTTCCTTAGTTATTTGTGTGTATCTGTCTTTCTGACTCAAACTTGAAAACCAACACCATCTTCCTTTCTCTTTTAATTACCTATTGGAGTTGTACATCTGAGCATTTACTGTGCACTCCACTCATCAGAGTCCTGCTCCATCTTCCTGACTCACCCTAAATACATTTCCATCTTGCCATACTTTGGATGGAGATGGACAATAGGGCAATAATGTAGCCTCTAACAGTCCCACCATAACAAGTGAAACCTACGTGACTACAGCCATCTTCTGTTTTGTTTCCAATCTGAAATGCATCACTGTCTTAAGGCTACACCTCTGTCTGCAGGCATACACAACTCTTTAATGTCAGAACTTGAGCCGGGCTCCAAAATTAAAGTAAACTCGTCATCACTTTCAGAAGGCTCTGCTGCATCTGTGATCTGACAGTCACAAAGAAGAGACAGACAGGTATATGAAATAAATGATGCCATACATTGCATTGGCTGCTTGCTGACTCAGAGCAAATGTGCAAGAAGTAGAAGTATACTAGTAGTTTCAAAGTGCTTGTGTCTCAAGTGATGGTCAATGTTTCCATGTTGTTTAATAATATGTATCCAATTGTACTCCTACTACTGCAGGTGCAATCGGGACTTAATCGTAGTCACTCACTACATCCTTAGTTGCTGTTTTTGGTCAGTTGGAGAACACGTACACGTGCCACCCCGGATGATGATGATGATGACCACCATACCATCTTTGCACGCTGTCAGTCAGTTTGATCAGAGATGATTGATGGAATATGTTCAGGAAGTGGAATACAAGGTAAACACACACCCAATCAACAAGAAGCACAGCAGACCTAGGCTACATGTGTGTGCAGTGGTGGAATTGAATAGTGGTATGATTGACATTGGCGCATTGATTTACCTCAATCACTTGTTTTGGAAATACTAGGTTGATGTATTGTATATGCCTTTTGTCTGGAAATCTAAAAAATGTAGGTAAATGGAGTTTGGGCCACAGACTCACGTCCCGGTGTTGTGGTGTGGCCCTGTAACTGTTCTGTGCTGGCTCCTATCTTGTTGTTCTTTTCGATGACTGTTTTGCAACTAGAAGAGTAGAGTTAATCAATGTATCCAAGCAGCCTCAGTCTGAAAATCTTCTCGCTCACGAGTCTTGCCTTTTTCGCACTACATCGTAATTGATTTTTATGTTTTCATTCTGTTAACTTATTTTGTAATACCCCATTTCTTCTTTCATCAACACTTACAGGCCGGCCTTTCACCCAGCGCTACTATTATACGTGGAGCAACAACTCACACTTACCTTACCAATCCTCCTCATCATCATCATTCTGCCAGAGGCGCCCAAGAATGATATAATCAATCAATCAGTCACAACAGTGTCCATGGAAGGGAGGAAAAAATGAATGACGAGATACAACTACACATTTGGCCCTGGATAATACATTAACTTTAGTATAATTTTCATATTTTTCTTTGATTCCTTTTTCCTCTTCATTTATTTCACGCTTGTGTTTGGTAATTGATTGTTCACTTAAAGTATCTCAATTTTGTTGGCTGATTTCAGCCCGCTACAACAGGTATTACGGTTTCTCAGAGGGCATGCAGCCTAGGCAAAAGTCATATCATATCATAAGAAGTACTTCCTTTGAATTGTGTAGTAGTAGTTAAGTAATTACCACTTATTATTAACCATCCAGTTAATAATAAACCTTCATCGAGCATCCATTTTGTTGTTCTTAATTGACTTTACATTTATTGGGGAATTGTGGATCACCAGTCTTGATTTTTTTGCTTTTGTTGTCTCCATGCGTACAGTTTTTCTTGGATGTATGACGTTACAACGCATGCTGTTACCACGCATGCTGTTACAACGTAGGTATTACAACGAAAACCTTTACAACGCATTACACTTGGGGGTGCTGGATAGTGAATAGTTTAATTTACTATTCCAACTCCAGTCCCTGTGGACACTAGGGAAGGTGTTGGATAGTAAATTAAAACTATTCCTTATCCTAGAGCACCCCCGTGTAATGCGTTGTAATGGTTTTCGTTGTAATACATGCGTTGTAACAGCACTGAGTGGTGAAAGTTGCGTTGTAAAGGTTGCATACCGTTTTTCTTTGTCAAACCTTTCCCAAAACCCCCGTTCCCATCCATTCATCAAACCCTAACCCTCTTCCCCCGGTCTGTGTGGTTTTATATTGAGGTGTGATGTTACTACATTAAATATACCCCAACAATTGATCACACCCTTGCTGGGGCATATGTGGTGAAACCAACTCTAATGGAATCAAATGTCAACTAGGCAGGCGAGGATCTTCTTCTGCTTACCCACCCAAGCTCACTTTATGCAATAGTGTACAAGGCAATTCATTTCCCAAAGTGACCCAACGAATAAATGTAAATCATTGCTGGCATTGTTTGAATTTAATTTTAGAGCATTTACGTTTACGATTTGTATTGTGTTTTAATGACTCCAACGCAACTACAGTTATCTTCTTCTACTTTTTCAGTCCCCGACACCATTGATTTCTTTGAGTTCGTTTAGCCGATGCAATATTGTTTGTATTTTTTGTCCGTATTATGTACTACTTCTCTCACATTCTTTCTCAGGCAAATGACTGTCTCTTTGTTTTTGTTTTCCAATGCTAGTGCCAGTGTCTAGGAGTGTAGTCTACTACTATCACACAACCACGGCATATTCTCCGTTGTCTTGGGAAACCATGCAGCCCTTACGGTGCCAAACGTAATCATCATCAATCACAGGTAAGAAGAGAAGTTTGCTGGGAGGTATAATGGAGGAGAGGCTGGTAGTACTAATAGGACAAATATAACTGAGTGAGGGGCACAGCATCTATCTGTTTGCATGTTACACATGTGGTCAGTTAATAAAGTATTTCAATCAAACACTGGCCACTGCCCTGCATCTAGAGTAAACCTTGTGACGTACAACAGTAACCCCACCACAAAACAACATCATATATGTGTAAGTTGAAAATAAATAACATTTATTCAAGTATAAAAATATCCTCCTATCCCACCCCTATCCCCACCCTAACCCCAACCAATGTCCAAGTCCAAAGAATGTCCCACAAAAATAACCCCAACACCCAATTCCCACCCACCAACAAAAGTATTAAAAAAGGGGTAAATCAACAGGGTCCCGGTCCATTACAGTTGGCGGGCTTTAAGGTGTTTATCCACAATGATCTTTACGCGCTCCTCTAATTGGTCCTCCAGCTTGTCCATCCGGAGGAGAAGTTTTTGCCGAAATGCACGGCACCTACATTTGCATCCATTGT
This sequence comes from Lissotriton vulgaris, assembly GCF_964263255.1. Taxonomy (NCBI): domain Eukaryota; kingdom Metazoa; phylum Chordata; class Amphibia; order Caudata; family Salamandridae; genus Lissotriton; species Lissotriton vulgaris. Next base: position 1,114,423,888 of record NC_141687.1, read on the forward strand.
GTGTGGGGGTGGCAGATGTTAAATGCTGGCGGTGAGCTGCTGCCTGGCCGTGGCGCCGTACTCCTGCAGGTGGAGCCTTGCTGGGGCCAGACGCATTGGAAAAGGCAGCAGCTGCTGCCGCCGCCTCTTCCTCCTCCTCCTCAGCCTCAGCCACCAGCTTGCGGTACTCCTCCACAATGGCCTGCAGTTTCCTTTGCCGGGCCCTTGCTGCCAACTCCTTCCGCAATGGTTTTGAGGAAGGAGTATGAGTATCTATAAAAACAGAAACAGAATTGTAACTGAAACTCTTCATAATTAATTCAATAGTACATTGTGGCATAGTAGCACTACCAAGTGCAGTACATACAATTGGTGTCAACTTTTAGTATCTATCTAATCTGTTCTGCTGCTTCCCCTGCCTGTAGCATTTGTTGAAGTTTTTTCCTGCATTATACTTGGCCTAGTACTGGGTGGCCTTGAGTACACATACGAAGAACAAAAGTCTTTTTTTTATCCTTTTATTTTTTCAAAGTAAGACACTGCTTCCAGTGACAGTCTTCACCTATGATGAATATACAAATACATTTAGGGGGCATCCACCCATTAAAAGTAAATGTCTATGATTCTTTATTATCGGCTTAGCTGGTTTCACTTTCACCAGCAACCACCCATGCGTCCACTCCTTCCTTGCCTTGAGTTTCATTGACACAAACTCCGCTCATGATTCTGGCTATCCACTGTATCCATGCACCCATATTCTTTTGCCCAACCAGGCCTGCATTTTCTTTGACCTTACAGTTTTACCCATCCTTTAACAACCCATGCATCCGATTCATATCAGCCATGTGAATGAACCTTCCAAAGTATCCTTCTATGGTAGTTAGTCTTATTATTACATCTCTTTAGTCCTTCCTCCTTCCACCCTAGTTCACTTCTTTCCCTTTTTGTTCAACACATCCCTCAAGGTCATCTGATCTGACTTTTAGTCTTCTCCAAAAGTTTCATAGCTGAGTTGGAGTCTGATAGAAGAGGCCTTGTTTACTCAACTCAATCTGGTAATGCTACAAAGGGTGTCTTCTTCAACCATTGTATATTGTCCAGTACAACTTCAAATTCATACTTTCTTAGTAAGTCTCATAGCACAGTGAGGGAAATGTTCCCCTTCCACCTAGTAATGAAAATAAGTAATGAATATAACTTACCACCGCCCACCGCTGATGTTTCCTCCCCCACTGGTGCTCCTGCAGGTGCCGCAGCCACTGTCCCCTTCTGGATGGCATTAGCATCGCCGCTGGCCCCGTCTGCACTGGTGGTTCATAGTGATTGTGCAACTATAAAAGCAATTACACCTTTTTAGATGCCTGCACACCTCCCCCTATTTTACAGTTCACCAGGAAGGAAGATTGAAAAAACAGTTACGTACAACATGAATCGTTGTGACAGTGTAACTAGTCCAAATTGCGTCCAATGTACAGCAGTCACATTAGACAGAGTTTAGTTTTAATTTATTAGATGGTCCCTAGGGTCATCTAATCTACTCCTACTCTAGTCTTTGGAAAGTTAGCCTGAGCCATATAGCCATTTTTAGATCCGTGTCTACTGCTTTGCCCATGTTACCTCGCAGCTTGTTGCACAGTAAGAAAGACACCATTGAGGCCAATTGAGTGTCGCATACAATTGACAAACCAGTATTGTTAGTCCCTTTTGCTTATCCATAATGTTGCACTTGTTGCCATGTGATGACTGCTAAAAACTGGCATAGTTGTATTCACTGTCTAACGTGCAACATTTTTCTCATAGGCAGATGAGAAGAGAAGATTTCCTTCTACGAAACAAGGGATTTGCAGAGCTTTCGAAAGATGCATGTGTAACCACTAACAGTATACGTTCAACGGTGAGAGATCTCCCACAATTCACACATTTCTCTATCGTGCACTAGATGTACAAAATGTACAGTATTTAATTTTCTTCATTTTGCATGGTGGAGCAGGATGTTTTTCATCGAAATACTTACAAGTTACAATAATACAAAGCTTGTTATTAAAAAAATAACGTTTTTGAACTTGCACGTAGACTCTGTGGTATATTTTCAGTGTCTGGGGTGCTGTGGACTGAAACGAGTGAGTGAGCGAAAGGGTCTTCTTCTTCTTCTGTTCTGGCGTGGGTTGTGTATTAAAATCATTGGGTATATATCTAGCTGTCTTCGTGTGGGGGTCGGGAGTGGGACAATTGACTATGACCGAGACACTTAGGTAGGTAGACTAGACGGTCATTGGATTATGGGTTCTTCTGACTGAGTTCTGTGACCAAGGTGTAAGGTCCAACCTCCCTATCACCAACATCAACAACATCCTATTTTCTTGTGCATAGTTCTGTATGTGTATGTGCAGAGAGAGAATAATAACCACAACAGTAGTAGAAGTATACTAACTGAACAAAAATTAGTAAGCAAACATCTGGTTGTGCATTTTTGTTGGTGGGAATTGACAAAGACTGGAGATTACAGAGGACAACGCAAAAGACAGGAGTGGACCCAGTGGCTGTATTCAAAAGAATACCTTAACTAAAGAGTGGCCAACAGGGCAAGCTTAGCTACACACAGTCTAATAGTAGTAGCACAGAGAGTCTAGGGGCAGAGGCAGTTTGAAGGAACTGAAAGTCAGGGAAGGCATTGGATAGTTACGCAAAATTTGGAAAACAAATTTAAGACCAAAGAAGGTTTTGCTAACATTGAATTACGAAGGAGGATTAATAGGTTGGAAATAATAAGGTGCGTTAAAAAGTTCGGGAAATATAATTGAAAATAATATAAGCACTGTAGGACTTACTGGGGCAAGGAGCAGGATCCGCGGTAGAGGAGCGCTCCTCCTGTGGTTGTCCCGCCAACTCGGACCCCGTCTTCTTGCCCTTGGGTGGTGCTGATCATGTAAGAAATAATAAAGAAAGAGAAACATTAAGTGCTGTGAAACAAAGACCTCATTCAAAAATCCTCTAAAACATTTTAGGGAACAACAATTCCAATAAAATTTACTTCGAAGTATAAATGACTACTGGCTTGCAAGATCCACAGACCATCTACTTATAGAACACACTTATCAAATGTGCCATAAACATTCTGATTGCAGAATACTAACTAAGCCAGTACCACCTGACCTACACCACCTATTCAAGAATCCAGATGAGCCAATTGTTCAGTAAGTTGGCATTTCAATTGTATTTTTGCCCGCAAACATGCATAGATGATGAGATGGAGGACACATGCATACATTTGTACATACATATAATTGTTGGCTGCTTGAGTCAGAACTGCTACTGACTCACCTGACCATGCTATTGCCGTGCTAAGCCTACCACTCAGTAAACAAACTCAAACCGGTTCTATGGAGGGGTGGGGTAAATAATAACTAACTAAGCATTCAGTGACAGAGGAGGCATCATGCAGACCGTTAAAAAATATGATGTAATGTTATCCATCCACCACTATTTCACTAAAGGACAATGGGACTAGACTCTAGCAATAGCATCAACTAACTTCAGTTCTCTAAAAACTCTAACATCAATAATCAGCAGCCCAAGCTAGCGCTAAGTTACAAACCAGTAAGAGAAGTGGCGAGAAGCACCTGTGTCATACAATAACAGAAGAATTTGAGACGGAATTGATATGCAATGTAACTAAACGCACCAGTAACCGTGTTACTTATTCACCCAAGAATTATACACAATACTTATACTACTATAATATATATTACATTATTAATATTACTAGCTACTCACCAAGCCCCACGACTTCAACACCTATCAGGTCCAACAGGTCCTGCTCCCTGTCCAGAATGTCTGCCCACCGGTGGGCCAGCTACTGGTGGGTGCGCTGGATTTCTGAGCGACGGTAGACTGCCCGGCGCACCTTCGCCCACCGGCGGTGATGCTCCTCTGGCAGGTAACTGGACCCTGGCCTGCCGCCTGCTGCCAAGGTCAAGGGGAGGTGGCGCTGGATGAAAAAAACCAGGGCGGCAACCTCCGCCTCCCCGAAAAAATTCCGGGCCTGCACCCCTGCAGGTCGCATTCTGCCGCAAGGCAGCCGGCTCTTGGGCGCAGGCGCCTTGCCCTTCGAGCCGGTTCTGCTGCTCCCCTTTGCCATGGTTCTGGGGTGGAGGTGGAGGTGGAAAAGAAATGTTAGAACAAAAGGAAAAAAAGTTAGGGGGAAGAAGTATGAGCTTAAATAAAGAAGTAAAATAAAACAGTAAAAAAGCTAAAAAAAGGTGGAAAAGTAGAAATAAAATTCAAAATATAAACTTAGGGACAGAGAGAGATAGACGAGAAGTAAAAAAATTAAGAAAAACTGTGAAAAGAGGAAAGGATTGAAGAGATATAAGGTGGATTGAAAACTAGGCCCAGAACCATAGCATAGAGTGTGAAAAACAAGATGGTCACGCTCATCGCGACCACGTGGGTAAGTTCGCGCGAGATTTCACGCGAACACGCACTTTGTCAGTGTGAACAAGTAGTTGTGTTCCCGAACAAGACATGCACCGCGCGAACGCGTTATTCGCGACCCGGAAGAGGAAGTAGGGGACGCGGGCGGGCGGGACAATTGAAAAAACAAGATGGCCACGCCCATAGCCCACCACATGGTTTAAGGTCGCACGCTACAATCCCCCGAAAACGCAGACAGCGCCCCGAACACGCACTACGCGCTCCCGAGCAAGAAAAACGGCTCGCGAATGGAACCAGCAAGCTACTACGCAAGCTCGCGAAGCTCGCGTAGTGCAAGAACGGCTTCGCATAGTGAGGTTCCGTGACAATCGTAAGTGGTGTTTTCGACTCGCACGAATATGGTCGAGTCTGGTATCTATGAACCGCAAATGACGAGTTTAGTGGGTGTACGCGTTTTCGCTGTGCTAACCTAAACCGTTCGTCTGTTTCGTGGGTTTCTCCACCTGAGCCCACGGGTTCCATTTTAGATATGGCATCCATTTTGTTTCTTGCCCTCAAGTAGCCAGCGAACGGACGCTGTCCGCTTCGCGACCCTGGGATTCCCAAACTCTTGCAGAAGACACGTGTTCCTTTGAGGATGTCTTTATGATGAGGGGGATGACACTGTAAGGCAGATGGCCCCGCTGGAGGCTCATCATGCCGTGTTGGTCTATTGTCTTAGTTGCGCATTCATTAGGCACGTCTCCTTTGGTCCCTGCAAATCGTGTTTCCTGATACCTCCCCTTTTACACTCTCTTCGATCTGTTCGCTATCCTCGTCTTCCTCTGCACCTGTTTCTGTCTCTTCCTTGATTCGTTTACAGCCAAACGGAATGCACTAATGGTGGGAAGATGTACTTTTACAGTTGGGAACTGCCAAATGCTACTGTAATTATGTTCCGGGCCCTGAATACATGAAAGCGACCCCCTATGATATTTACTGTGGGAACCAGGTTGTAACATTTTGTTTATCGTGTTAACCTATGACGAGAAACTGCATAAAAAGAGCGATCCACAGATACAATTTGAAGCAGTCTCCCAGAACTTACACGTGTTGTACTTCTTGTGACTTCTGTGTTCCCTGCAGTAATAAACGCTCGAATCTTTGACGCCGAAGGAAGTGTCCCGTGTCTCTGTTATTTGTACGCAGGAACAGGTAACCCACGAAGGTTTTAGGTGTTATCCCTGGCACCGCTGGGTCTTAGAATAACCCAGTCCTTCAGTAGCTTCGCGGAGTGCGGCTACGCGAACTACGCCCACCCTGGCGTTTTCACGTGCAATTCGTATCCTTGTTCCTTCAATGATTGCCACTTGAAAAATGGCAAATGGGAAATGCTGCAATGCTCGTAAAGCGTGGCACGTGAAACAAAACAATTAGCTTTCACGTGCAAGTTGTTTGTTTTAGAGAGTCAATGTCTTGTTAGGGAAAAGCATGTTAAATGTAAAACTGGCATTTAGCGTTATACAAAATATACTAAATTTATCTATAATTAAAGTACACCTAAGGCACATTACATTTGACTGCAGCATTTTAAAATGAAACAACAAAGATAAGATTTTACCAAGTTGGTGAAAGCCTCAGAGCTTAAGAGGGTTTAGCATGAGAAAGAACTTGGGTGATTGTGACACCCACAGGATGAGGATGTTATTCTTCCTTCTTTCTCACATGTCGTCCCTGTTATATTCTGTCTTGTATATATTTACTATAGTAATGTTCCTTTAAACACTGTGCATTTTTCAGTAGTGCTGTGGTTCTACTTAGAACCTCCACTGCTGCTAGGCACCAGGTCAGTTGCACTGTTCCTGTCTGCCAGCAACATGCTGTTTGTTGCTGTGCCGCAATTTCTGGATTAAAGATCTTAAAATAATATGTTTCAGTTTAATCTGTTACAGTCCCATATAAAGTTAAGCAGGTTTATGCATCTGAATGGGCCCTTGCTGTCGACCCTACTACTTATCATATTCATACTGGAGGGAAAAAGGGTTCCCCTTACCATGTTATTCCTATACAGTCTACACCTCAGGTTCAACCACCGTATCCTATTAAACAGGATGCAAAGGCACTTGTAAAAGAAATTGTTTTCCAGCTGGAATACCCTAGAGTAGTTGAACCCTGTATATCTCAAATTAATGATTCTATGTTTCCCGTTCTGAAACCAGATCATTTAGATAGCATTGTCATTGATTATAGCCATTTAAATAGTCATACACACACATTTGTGGTACAAAATACCCATAGTATGGTGGTCATTAGTAATGTAGTCCATAAAACTGTAACATCACATTGGATATTTCCAGTGTTTTTTTTCAGTCACAATTTGGCTCCTGAGAGCCGTCACTGGTCCACCTTTAGCGCATTGGGATTTCAAATGAGCCACGCCTGACTTCCTATGGTCTATAGGATCAGCTTGGTGGGTTTTGCAGCATAAATTGTGTCAATTCTTCATGACATTGACTGTGATGCTCTGTCCTACATAGATGACATATACCTGATGGATGATGAATTAAACCCCCATCTAGCGAGAGATGATCGCATAATACTGCAGTTTGAAGAACTGGGCTACAAGTTTAACTTTAAAAAAATCGAATATTGCTTTTTTGAGTGTCCTTTTTTGGGGGATATGAACTTACAAATGCAGGGAAACGTCTTGCCCTTCACTTTCTGGATAAGTGTGTGCAAATGCAGCCTCCAGGTATGCTTAAAAAGTTACAATCCCTGCTAAGATTTTTTAATATTGGCAGAACATGCATACCTGATTATGCACAGTGTGTTAAACAACTCTTTGCCTTAATATGCCTGGATTTTACCACTTTCTATTGGACGCCAGAACACACTGACACTGTTAGATCTTTACAATCTGACATACTTGAAACACATCACTTACATACACGTGTCAATCCCACAAATATGATCAAACGCATTTTACTTGGTGCAATTGGATTTACATATGTCTCCTTTAATGAAGGTGAAATGTTTTTTGCTGCTTCTGAGAAAATACTGACTGCTGTACAGATGGCCATCCTTAATGAGCGACCACTTGTCAAAGTAAGCGCATCATTATCATTTCTCCTATGCCAGCCTTAAAGGCTGTCACAAAAGCTAGCGTACCTAAAGCAAAAGCCCTCCATCCACAATGGATACAATGGGCCATGTCCTCAACAGCCGTAGATGTAGACTTCGTCTTTGACCCTTCCTTGCAAACGCAAGAATTTTTGCAATATGAGCATGTTTATCCTTTACCTCCTTCAGTTATGCCTCTTGATCAATATGGAACTATTATTCATACTGATGGTTCTGCACAACCTGCTATAGGTTCTAAGCAGCAGTATTCTGCTGCATGCACCATAGGTATTGGTACTATGTTGGATGGCGTTTTTCACCCAAAAACAACTCGCACACAGTCTCTAGGAGACTGCACTGCGCAGTTGGCTGAACTGAAGGCCTTGCTTCTTGCACTTGCAAATACGGATCCTGAATTTTCCACACTTATTGTGTGTGATTGGTATTGTTGTGTGCAATATTTCAATTATAATTTACATTTTTAGAAACAAAATACATTTTGCAATTCTAAGGGTAGCACAATCAAGAAAAAAAAAAGTTTTGTGTTAAAGTGGGAGGTCTTAGGGATAGGTTGCCACAAACTCATGTTATACATACACTGAGCCAACTTGTTGGTGCACACGCTCTAGGGAATCCTCTGGCTGATGAGGCAGCCAAATCGGCAGTAGCCACAGCTAAAACTCGTATTGACAATGATATCTTGGCAGCCGTGAATGCTTGTTGGAACTGCAACCCTCTTCCGAAGGGTTTTCCTTCAAAATATTCCTATTATTTAAATTACCAACGTGTTCCTTTAGCAACTATTCCTAGAGTAGGTGATCGTGTGATTCCCAACACAGATGTCAGACATTATCTAATTGTAGCCGCACATGAAGGTGTTAGGTTCGGCTAACCTGGGAGTAGCTGCCACTATCTCGCTCTTACAGCAACAATATTGGTGGCAGGGTTTATACCTCAAAATTAGAAAGTATGTCCTCTTTTGTGATATATGTCAGCAGCGTCAAAAGTTCTACTGGGTCTCTGCCCCATAGACACACCTTTTATATTTCCAACAAGTCTTTTGGCTGTATATATGTTTATCACTGTGGTCCACTGATTTTGGTTACTGCGTTCAGATTTATTTTGATTGCAGTTAATTCTTACTCTAGATTCCTCTGGGTTTGGCCACAGCGCTCAACGGATGCTCGAACAGTTATTAAGGACTTGCAGGTCTTCATCAGTACATATGCCTGATGTGCATTCTATTTGGCCCATGGTCCCTCTTTTGCTTATAGGGCATACTGTGATTCAATGAAGTCCATGGGTTTGCAAGTGCTTCATTCTTCACCATATAGGCCAGAGGGCCATTCTGTTGTGGGAAAGAATGAACCGTGACTTAAAGCAGTCCTTAACAGCAAGAGTATTAGGTACAGGGCTTGGCTGGTTCAACCATTTATTTGGGGTTGAATGAGCATTAAATACCATCCCCAAAACATCTCTGGGTGGGTGGACCCCAAACAAAATGCTTTTTGGAATCAACATGTATGTTTCAGACCTTGACCATCCCGATGTTGTCGCAGCGGCCGCATCTTTTAACATAGATAACCATTGTGCGGTCTTACAGGATCAAATAATCAGACCACCACTTGCCTGCCTCATGTTCTTCATGTGCTGGCGATATACTTCCTGTTTCCTGATGGCTTCCAAAAATTGAAGATATGGTTCGAGAAAAGGTGGCAATTAAGAAAGAATTTGGCCCTAAGTACCATGCTCCTGTTTCAGTCCGTGGTGTCCAGGGTACACTCACTGTGATTTTGCCTCCCCTTTCAGGTTATAATTAGATCAACTTCCATTTACCATAGCTGAAACTCCTTTGACAGTGTGGTTAATACACAGTGGTAATTCTTTGGCTATTTCAACATTTCAATTTAGAGCTTTCATGAAACATTTTCCTATAGGTAGATAGAACCCCTTGGAAGTAGCTTCAATCATGAGTTATGGTCACTTCCTTTTGCATATCAATATGAACGTTCTAATAAAGAAGATTTTATTACGGAGAAGAATGCGGCTCTCCTGTTGGACATTCACTTGTTTGTAAACAGGTAAATAATTCACGGTGCCTGTAATACTTCAGTACCTAATTTAGCTTGTTTTCTGAAAGTGATTCTGGTTCTTGCAATTCACCCTTTCATTACAGTACTCTCTAATGGCCCATGGGGACAATATTGTCTTCTTAAAGTTAGCATGAGCACGCTGCAGACTGTCCGCTACTTTGCGCACGTTACTGCACAAGGTTAATTAGCAAATTACTCTTTGACTTTTTCACACAAGAACCTACCGCTGTTTTCATGCTCTGCAGGTTCCTGGGATTTAGTCTGAACACTGTGAACAAGTTTGAACAACAATATCCCTTGTTATTCTGTTCTGGTCAGGCACTAGCACCTAGACAAAACATACACATGCAGCTGTTGTTTGGGAATACGCACTTTGGTCTTATTGGAATAAATGGGTAGTTTGCACACACTTGGATAGGGACCTTTCCAGGGAGAAGAGCATGAAAGCACATATGATGCAGATCTACCATGTATAGACTGAGCTATAGGGTCTGCAGAGAACGGCCAGAGATCTGATGATATATAATCTTCCTGCTTCTATACAAGGGTAGGGAGGTTAGGCTACGCTGTCTTTTACAATGACAGCTTCCTTTATGCTGGCTGTGTTTGTGTTATCCATTTTTCTGCTTATTGTGGCACTTATACTGCATATTTGGGCACATTAGTTAAAATAAATATTTAAAGCTTGTTTGTTTCTTTGTCAGAACTTATTGTGGGCAAGTACCAGAGCGTGAGCGAAAAGGTGTGTCCTGCAACTGCGATTCCTGAGAGAGTCTTTAGTGTTGTGTTCTGGGGTGTCTAATCACTTATTCATTTGTGAGTGAGGAGGAGGGCAAGTGAGACACTATTGCTAATTGCTACTGGGATCATGGGTACTCAGGTGGTAGGATGACTCATTCCCTATATACTAAGGTTCCATAATCCTATGCATACTTCTGTGTTTGCGCAGAATCCCTGCAGCAGGCTGGTGTCCCGTACATAATATCAGTTTCCCAGGTAGTCATTTGTTGCAACAATGTCTTGTTTATCCCGTCGCAAGGGATAGTAGATAGCTCAATATGGCTTTCCATTCCAACTTTGAAGGCTGACTAGACTGAAAACATTTTTGTTTCAACAAGAAGTGGTTCTAACAACTGCTCGCGAAACCTTCGAATTGCAGATGGCAAGAAGTTCTAGTGAAATACAGTCATTGTTAAATGCAAATCTTCCCCTGCATTTCCGAGAATTGGTACATCAAATCTTTAATGCCTCTAGTACAGCAGCCGTGCCCACTTTTTTAAGGTTGCAGGCTCTGCCTTGTTAATTCTTTTCAAACCATCTTTGGAGTAATACCAACTTTTATCTACTCCATTTTTTCTAGTGTGTTCAAAGAATTTTGGTTTCTGTTGTTCCTCATTTGTAGCATTCCTATCCAGTTCCTGGTTTTGCGCAATGGATGCTCGCTTTGTGGGCACTGTGGAGCTAGCAACGCTCCAACACTACAGTGAGTGTATACTTTAGATCTTTGGACTGGTAGTTCTGCAGGAACTGGATATTGATTGGTCCCTAACATTTCGACCTGCCTGGTTTTTTGCTGCACGTGACCCTTGTTCCACTCTATCTGATGCTCCATTCGAATGGGCACTGGACATTTGCCTGGCTTCACAGACACCTGCTACCTTGGACCCATTTTCAGAACTGTTACCTGGGTTTGCGACTTCTTCACAATGAAAATTTTGAGCCAGTAGCCTACAAGGAAACCTCTGCATCGACACATGTCTCACTGGATACAGGCTTTGCTGGCACAAATGCATGTTGCCCAGTAACTATCTTGGCTGAGACCGGAGGTCATGTCTGTTCTTTGGAGCGCGTGACTTGGGCAGTTGACCAATCATCATGTGCAGACCCTTAAGGAGTCTCTAACCTTTCAGATGGTGAGTGACACAATGGATTCCTCTGACGCACAATGATTTTACTATTTTTCCAAACTGACATGTCTTCTTTTCACTTTCAGTAACAGCCAATTTTAAACTATGCTTTGAGTATGTTTAACTTCTAAGTACATTTATTATATTCAGCATTCTCTTTAGTGATATTATCTTGACTAAAGGGAGGGTGTCATGTGAATCCTGCATCACCCATTGTAGTTCTCCCTAGGTTAGCCTAATAGCGCAAGTTGTAGGTTGCCTTTCATTTGCACATGTTACTATATAATTATACTTGCTTTGTGCCACACTGTTCTTTCACACAGAACCTGTATATGTTTTTGCGTTCTGTTCTTTTCCTGGGATTTAGTTTGAACACCTTAGACAAGGTCAAATAACAATACCCCTTGTTTAATAGTAGTGAAGTAGTTTATTGTATTAATCAATGATTACAATAAAATATGCATCATTGCATATAGCATATAAATATCTTTAACAAAATATTCTACAAATAAAAAATTTAAAATCTGACTTACAGCGATACATCTATAAAAAACATCTGCTTGTATTCCGACATCAACGGTTATTTACATTTAGCCAATTCATAAAATCTTTCCATTGTTCAGCGTACAACAGCTGTATTTTTTACCATCTTTACGTCAATATCTTACCGTTCACTAATAATAAAGCGCAAGTGTTTCTAAATGTGAAAAACACCTACAAATCCTTAATCCTTAATTTTATGCAACCAACAATTGCCTCAAAGAGAAGGCCCAATACTCTTTCGAATAGTTTTATCTTTACCCTATCTATGTGTAGATATCTTGAACAATTATGCAGATAGTACTTTATAGACCTGATCTAAAAATGTTATCATCGTTATTATTGGGCTATCGCCTCTGAGTCAAAAACAATATCTAATAGCGTCAACAGTTGTTTGTATTTTTGCATTTGTAAACAAGGGGCAAATACATTTCTTCCTTATAATCAACAGTTTGGGACAAATGCATATAATATGTATAAGAGTTTCTTCTGTGGCACCACACAGACGACACGCACTGTTTCCTTTCAAAAGTGGGTTCCATCTCCCTTCGAACTCCCAAATCTGAATATATGACAATCTAAATCTTAAGAATTTATTTTTTACATGGCACAACAAGTTCAACCCTAGATAATCTTGGCTTTGTGCACTATCAGTGTCAGTTACTAAGTTTGTATGTTTATATTTTGTGGCTTCTGTCAGATCTTTGGCCCACTGCTTGATAGTAAATGTGCTGCGAATTTGGACTTTCCAAGCATAGTGGCTCATTTGGCCCAGTGTCTGTGCATCAGGCAGGTCATAGGCTTCTAGTCTTCTTGATAACTTGTGCAATTCTAAGTCTTCAGAAATAGCTCTCCCTAATTCTTAATATATTAGAAATTTTAATGAAGTTGGATTGGCCTCGGCACACTCGACAATATAGTTCACAGTACTTCTGTAATGCAGTTTTACCAAAAATTTTAGGCCTAATTCCAGTCTCATAATACAGTGAGAAGTTACTGACCGTAGGTGCAATAAATTGCATACACATTTAAATTTTTTTATGCAAAATTGTAGATGACCTCGTTGCTCATTACCGGGTATGCGTACAATAGATATGAAACCAGTTTCATGTGTAGGGCTTTGAGTGATGGATTAATCGCTTTTCCTCCAAACATATTCATGAATCTTAGCACCAACCTACTAATCACTGGTGCCTTCAATTTCCTATTGGCCTGGTGACTTGCCCAAGATAACTTATTATCGAAGGTCACTCCAAGTTAGTCTTAGTGGTTTTCTACTTCAATTGATGATTCTCATAGTAATCACTCCCTAGCTTTTGTGTGATGTCCCCAGGTCTAAGCATGGGCGAATTTTGCGAATCTGGCGTTCGCGAATTTGTGTATTTGCAAACTCGCAATCCGCAAAATCCGCAAATTCTCGCGAATTTGCGGATTTTTTTGTTTTTATAGTGTTCGCAAGGGTTTCTGCCAGTTCGGGAGGATTTTGTACCAGTTCGCGATTGCGAACTTACTTGTCGGCACGCAACGGTCGCAACTATGTTGTTTCTACGTCTGGTTCATCATCACAGGTTCACAGCACCCTCTGTTTCAACACTGCCACCCTCTGTTTCACCCATGCCACCCTCTGGTACATCAATGCCACCCTCTGGTTCATCATCATCACTGTAGATTATGGGGGGAAAAAGCAAGCACACCTGCCCTGCTTCAACTGACATGAATTAATTTGGGGTTGATTTATTAATAAGGCACTGTTTTAAAATTCCAGTCTGGCACCTGCTTCCTTATCTGTAATTTGCTTTCTGTTGCAGTGCAATTTTTTTTTCCAGGACCTTTGTGGCCTACTTGTAGCTATTCTATGATCCGGCTGTGAGGGTCAGGGCAGGGTCATACAATTGTTGCAACTAGCAACTGAACTCTGGAGGGGCCCCAGTCAGGAAGCACTACAGGGAATGGTTACTAATGATAAATTTGAACTTTTGCACCTGCTGAGTGCTTTCAGCTTAGCAAAACTCGTTTTTCTGCAGAACAGCAAATGTAATGCCCCAAACAAACTTACTTGTGAAAGTTTATTTCTAATCCAAAAGTGATCCAAAGAAAGTCAAAAGGCCTCAAATCCAAAAAAGGGCAGGCAAATGTCAACCTGAGGAGTTATTCTGATAAAAATCATCATTTTCAGAAGGTCTATGCTGCTTGCTAGTGGATTTCTTGTGCAGAATTGCAAATTTTGTAATTTCGCGAGTGCGAGATTGTTGCTGCCCGTCGCACCTACATGTTCGCAATTGCGAACTTACACCGCACGCCGCAAAATTGTATCACCAAGAAAAAAAAATCTGCTGCGTGCGAATTTGCGGATTTTCGGTAAATTCGTGAGCGTTACCGAAAATCCGCAAAATCCGCGAGCAGAACGGATTTTCCGCCCATGCTTACCCAGGTCATAATTTTTGTTTTGGACAGATTGACAGTTAGTCCATTCTCCATATTGTACAAATGTAGTTGTTTGAGTTGGTGTTGTAGAAGACCAATATCAGCTTTGAGGAAGACAACACTACCTGTTTTAGGAAAGGGAGTGGAAGGGAAGTGTCACCGGAATACCTCCACCACTTATGTTACACAGTGACCTCCCGCTAAATCATCCCCGTCCCCTTCCCGTGCTCATCAAACCTGTGGATCCTGGCCCGTACCTTGCTTAGCCACCCCCCCCCCTCCTGGAGAGTGGCTGGGCGGTACATAGTCCCGTTGGCCTCCTGGCTCGTCGGGGTTGGCATCTCCGCAGTCGTTCCTCTTCTCCACCCAGGAATCGGCATGAGACAACGGTACTCCCATCTCCCATGTCTCTCCGGCTGTCTTGGCACCGGCTTCTGTGCTCGTCACATCTTTCAGGGTTCTTCTTTTTTCCAGGCTGGGTTGTGATAGGCCCATTAAAGGAAGCGTCACAGGCCACTCCTCTCGGGGCTCCTCCTCCTGGCAATCGAGGTGTTCTTTAAAGAGCCTGTCCTATGCATGTATGCTTAGCGACATCACGTCAGCTTATGTCTCATTAGGGGAATATGGCACTGTAGTCAGTTCGTCGTTATCGGTCCCCTGACCCATACCCCCTAGGATTTCCCCGATCCGGGGAAAGAGGAAAGCACAATAGGAAGTCCGCATTACCCTGCTCCTTCCTTAGCGATCCGATAAAGGAGACCATTTTGCTCCTCAAAACAATGATAGGTTTTTCTGAAAGCATCTTGAGTATCACAGGCGCTTTGCCAGGCATTAATAAGGGAGGTGTCGTTTATCTGGGCTACACTGAAGTGGTTGTCTATAGCCCAGTCAGGAGGGTGTTGTGAGACGTTTGTGCGGTTGCATATCCCTTCAGGTTATTTTCCAAAAGACTGGGAAAACAAGGGTTGTCTATACTTAGGATGAGCTGTTCTGGAAGCAAGTGGAGAACCCCTACGTCAGCAGTCGTTTCAAGGCCTGTTTTCATGCGGAGTGTTAATCGGGCTACTGGATATTCCTTAATGTTTCCATGAACACAACGTATATTAACAGTCCTCTGTGGAATGATTTGGGACATGGGTACTATGTCTGCCCTGTCTATTGAGTGTATACACCCCGAGTCAAGGAGGGATGTCACCGTTTGTTGGTTTACTGTTAGACTTACGTAGTATACTGGCCCCATTTCTTGAACATAGAGAATGGATCAGGGAGCATAGCTAACATCCATAGGTTGCTCTTCAGGGTTCTCCTTTCTTTTCCGACAGAACCTGGCAATATGGCCCCACTTGCCACATTCAAAACACTGGGGACCTGTGGAGGGAAGGGATTCGGTTCTTCCGTCTCGGAGTTTGAAAGAGACACTGAAGGATTTTGCTAGCTTCCTGTCGGTACGGCTTTGGGGAAGCCTCTTTTGCACTCTCTTGGGTTCTTTACCCACATGACGTACTTGTGCTCGAGTGAAAGAGGTGGCAATCTCTACAGCATGTTCAATCGTCAGACCGGTGTGTTGCCGGAGCCACCTCTGGGTTGGTATTGTTATTGTTAATTAATATTTGTATAGCGCTAAATCACCGTAAAGTCTCTTAGCGCTAGGGAGGGAGTGGGAGAAGCAGCTAGACTACCACAGGGTCGAGTGTGAGTTAGGCTGTGCTTAGTGATTCCCTCAGCAAGATCGTTTTGAGCTGTTTCCTGAACTGAAACAGGGAGGATTCCTTTCGGAGGTGTTCAGGCAGCTGGTTTCAGAGCTGGGGGACTAGGACAGAGAAGGCTCTATCTCCTTTTGATGCAGTCTTATACCGAGGGCAGAATAGGTGCCAGGCCTTGGATGAGCGCAGTGTGCGGCCAGGAACATAGGTCTCAAGGTGTTCCTTTATGTAAGTTTGGGCTCAGCCATAGATTGATTTATAGGCAATGCAGAGGCCCTTAAACTTAGGTCTTTGCCTAATAAAGAGTCAATGTAGTTTGAGCAACACAGGGGTGGCATGAGATCTTCTAGGGAGCCGGAAGACCAACATCGCTGCGTTATTTATGACCACCTGAAGTCTATTTGATAGTTTCTGTGTGAGGCCAATGTATAGGGAGTTGCCATAATCTAACCTTGAGACGATAGTAGCTGAGACTATCATTTGAAGAGAAGTGGTAGACAGAAGGGGGGCAAGTTTCCGCATCTGTCTGATGAGGCTGGTGCATGTGCCAACCACCGAAGAGACATGATTGGCCATGGAGAGCTCTGAGCCAATTTTTATACTGAGGCTCTTCACAACTGGCACGGGGGTGGGAGCCGGGCCTAGCTCGTGGGGCCAGAAGTGATCATCCCAGGTGAAGTTCATTGTGGGGATGACCATGACCTCTGTCTTGTCTGGATTGATTTTCAGTGAGTTAGCTGACATCTAACTCACTGTGAATCTGAGGATGTTTTGTATGTGGGCCTGTGTATGGGGGGTGTTGTCGATGCTGAGGAGAAGTTGTGTATCTTCTGCGCAGTTGAATATTTTGCAGTCCATGCTAGCTAGGGCTGCCATCAGTGGTTGTAGGTATATATTGAAAAGGAGTGGAGACAAGGCGGAGCCCTGAGGGACTCCACAGCTAAGCTTCCCCTTGTTTGATACCCGCTCACCCAACTGAATTCTTTGGGACCGGCCTGATAAAAAGGATTCGAGCCATTGGGGAGCTCGACCCCTGATGCCCAAGGTTGTAAGTCTGGTCAGCAGTTTCGCATGGCTGACAGTGTCGAATGCCGCTGATAAGTCCAATAAGATCAGGGTACTGGGTCTTTTACTGTCAGCCATGGTTCTGAGTTTGTCTAGTACTGATATCATGACCAGTGCGGTACTGTGGTGTGATCTGAAGCCTGCTTGGCGAGCATGGAGAAGTTGGTGATCCTCCAGCAGGGATGAGAGTGTTTTAAGGACATGTTTCTCCAGGACTTTGCGAGGAAGGTAGTTGGGAAATGGGCCTATAGTTCTTAGGGTTGGCCGAGTCCTCCCCTGACTTCTGTAGAAGGGGTGTGACTCTAGCTTCCTTTACGTTAGATGGCCTGTACCCGGACTCCAGAGAGTGACTAAGCATGGTGATGATTTGGCTTTCAAAACCCGGAAGCACCATTTGGAAAAATCTGGGGGGGGGCAGGGGTCTGCGAGGGAGCTTGTTTTAATCTGCCTCATAAGTAGAGGAAGGGATACAGGATCTAGTTTAGGGAAGCTGGTAAGTATTTGCTCTGGGGGGGTTCCTGAGGCAGGGAGAGCGAAGCTATGACTGGTCGATATATTGTCAATGTCAGAGAGAATGTCCCCCACATTCTGCAGGAAGAAAGCTTGGAATGTGTTGCAGTCAATGCAGTCATCGTCTGATTTCTGCTCTGATTTCTGGCTGAGTTCCTTCAGGATTCTGATGGTCTCTTCCTGTCTATTGGCTGCTGTAATGATTCTGATCTCATAGTATTCAGCTTTGGTGGTGGTAATGCACGTATAGATTGAGTTGGATCTTATAAATTTCTTTCTCAGCTGGGTCCTTGGTTTTAGGCCATCGTCTCTCTGCGTGGCGGAGCTTTTTCTTTGTTTCCCTTAGTGATTGATTGAACCAGGGTGCACCTTTCCCCTTATCTTTGACCCTTTCCCTTCCCTCTGGTGCTACGTGGTCAATGGCTGCCCATAGGTGGTTAGTAAGGGCTTCGCATTCCTGATCCAAATTTCCCTTTTCAACTGTGGGAGGGGGTTCCTGAGGAGGGTATCAACAAAAGCTGTAGGCTCAATAGATTTCCTTTTCCATACCATTTTCCATTTGTGAGGGGTTTTGGGCAGATGGGTCTCTATCGGAACCCAGCAACTGATTAGATAGTGATCAGACTACACACACACGGTCTAATGTCTATGAGACTGGACTGGGGTTGGGAGGACCAGAGAAGGTCCAGAGTTTGCCCTTTATTATGTGTGGGACCCTCAACCATTTGATGGAGACCCAGCGTGTTCATAAATGTCTCCAGTTGGTGGGCCACAGGGTCTTTAGATGTTTTGTCCCAGTGGTATTTGAAGACTCCGGCTACAAGTAAGTTATTGTACCATGTGCGAAGGTCGGAGATTATTTCAAGAAAGAGGTCATTGAAGTGCGGGGTTGGCCTCGGGGACGATATACTACCAAAAGTGAGAGACAGTAGTTATTAGAGGAGATTTTTACCCCGAGGAGGTCTGCGTTGTCGATATTTTCTGCTAGTATTTTAGTGACTGTTAGCTGTTTTTTAAAGAAAATGGCTACTCCTCCACCTCTTGTGTTTTCACTACAGTTATGCCATAGGACATCATAGTCTCCAGGTAGGGCCGAAATAATGTCAGGGATTGAAGTGTCCCCTAACCACGTTTCCGTAAGTGCCAGGATGTCAATGTCTCCATCCTGAAGGAGGGTGAAGACTTTGAGGTGGTGTTTTTGCAGGGATTGAGTATTGAGAGTAGCTACCTTCAGTTTTGTCTGATTTATGGCCGTTGAGTTTATTTGGGGCACTCATTTTGCTGGCCGTTAGATGAGAATGCTATCTCCACTTTTCTTTTTTAGGATGTTTTCCAGCCTAAGCTTAGTTAGTGTTTTACTACTTATGGTGAAGTTGTCTGAGTATAGGGATTATAGTTCTATTGCTGTGTATGACCACCGTTGACCAGGGTTCCTTGCCCCTGGGCCCAGTTGTGCGCGGACAGGCGCAGGCGGGCTTGCCTTTGGCGCGCCTTTGACGCGCCAGCGGCGCGTTCGTCTGCACGCACATTGAGGCATTCAGTTATGTAGGGTGGAAAGCGGAAAGCTAATCCGCTCCCTCTCTCCAGGAAAAGCTCCGTGAGTGGTCTACGAGCCGACAACCACGCCCTCCACTCAAACAGCCACAGCTGCGGGGACCAAGGCGGGTATCGGCAGAAAGTGCAGAGAACCAAAGCTTGTGCAGGTAATTAAAAGTTACTGATTTTTAAAAAGCGCTGCCAACAAACATTTAGTGCAAGTAAAAGATGTCAGTTTAAAACACAAAGTCACGGTGCGATTGTGTATGAGGTCAGGCATCCGCCTACTCACCGAAATCCCTTACGTGGACACTGAAGCATCCAGCTATGTAGGATGCCAAGCGGAGAGCTACTCCACCCCCTCTCTCCCGGAAAAGCTCAGTGAGTGGTCTGCGAGCCGACAACCTTGCCCTCCACTCAAACAGCCACAGCTGCGGGGACCAAGGCGGGTATCGGCAGAAAGTACAGAGAACCAAAGCTTGTGCCGATATTTAAAATTTACTGATTTTTAAAAAGCTCTGCCAACAAACATTTAGTGCAAGTAAAAGATGTCAGTTTAAAACACAAAGTCACAGTGCGATCGCCATAGGACAGTGCCTCGAGGTACTGTTCTAAATAGATTTTGCTCCTTACTTCGTCCATTGTAGAATCCAACGGCTTCAGCCAGCAGTCAGGGGCATCCTTCATTTTGAAATAGATGGTTTTCGGAGTGCCCCCAGGGGCCCTTCTCTCTTGTCTGACTTTGAGACGGTGTGCCTCATCATCAACCCCTAACCGGTCCAGTATATACTGTTTTATCAGGCCATATACAGTAGTGCCGTCTTTGTTGATTATCTGATAGGCAGCCTGTGCCTCTCCGGTGAGCAACGGAGTGAGATAAAAGGGCCATCGATCCTTTGGCCAGCTACTGGCTCGGGCTACTCTCTCAAAGTTCAAAAAGAAGGACAGAGGATCTTCCCCCGACACATAGTTCTGTAAGGGGCGTACTGTTCCAGGAGGGGTGGGTGTCCTCCCTTGTCCTAAGTCCAGAAGTAGCTGTGACTGACCCTCAGCCAGCTTGACCAGATTATCGGCCTGGGTCTGTATGGCTGAAGAATACATGTCTCAGTCCATTTCCGTCTGGTTCGCCTTTTTCTCAATGGCCCATTCTAATTTCGCCTGGCCCTCCTTCAACTGATGCATGAGAGTCTCCATCCTGTTTCGGTTGGTTGGCTATGCCCACATTCTCCACCACTTAGTCAGGCAGCGGAACGTAATAGTGCACCTAACAGGGAATAACGCTAAGTATACAGGTTAGATGCTTCGTTTGTTTCTTTATTTGTTTTCTTTAAACAAAAATGAGGACTATAACAGAGGTCCTCTGCTCTTGTAGGTCGTCCTGGTTCCTTGGAGATCACCCCTTAGCCTCGTACTGCCTCTTGCTTGGCTCATAACAGAGAAGAAAGAAAAAAACAAAAGAAGACCAATATCAGCTTTGGGGAAGACAACACTTCCTGTTTTAGGAAAGGGAGTGGAAAGGAAGTGTCACCCGAATTCCTCCACCACTTGTGTTACAGAGTGACCTCCCGCTAAATGGTCCCCATCCCCTTCCCTTGCCCAGCAAACCTGCAGATCCTGGCTCGTACCTTGCTTAGCCACCCCCCCCCACGGAGAGCGGCTGGGCAGCGCGTGGTCCCATTGGCGTCTCCTTCTCATCGGGGTTGGCATCTCCGCAGTCGTTCCTCTTCTCCACCCAGGAATCGGCGTGAGTCGATGGTACTCCCATCTCCAGCATCTCTCCGCACTCGTCACAGCTTCCGGGGTTCTCCTTTTTTCTGGGCCGGGTTGTGATAGGCCCGTTAAAGGAAGTTTCCCAGGCCACTCCTTTTAGGGCTCCTCCTCCTGGCAATCAAGGTGTTCTTTAAAGGGCCTGTCCCATGCCTGTATGCGAAGGGACATCACGTCAGCTAGTGTCTCATTGGGGGAATATGGCACTGTAGTCAGTTCATTGTTATTGGTCCCCTGACAACTTTTCACTTTTGGTACTAACAATGCCTCTTGCACTCTCATCTGTCGATACATCAGGGGGTTGTTCACAAATGTTTACAATAGGTGCTTGCATGGCTCAAAGTAAATCTAGTCCCTAGTATTTTGTGAAATGTTACCAGTTCACTGGTGCATAATGATTAAGGTAGTCAAATCCTAATAAAGGATGCTATGGCACAAACAAAGTCATCCTCATATTATGTACACATGTCCTTGAAAATGGTTATTTTGACAGGTAACTGACCCCTCAGCAGGACTTGTGGGCTTTCCAGACAGTGGCCTGAGAAAACTCCCCATTCCTCTATATGAACATATAAATTAAGTGTCCGATGACATGATGGACAACTTCATCTAATCAAGTCTTTTTAGAAAGGCAACAGCTTGAATCATCTTTGTGATGACTGAACAAGTAACAAGCACTGCCAAAACCAATAGGTCTCAACTTTTAGACTGCATTGCATTTCATTAATGCTGTACAGCATCGTCAGAAATACCGATGTTATACAGCATGAACTGAATACAAATGCTGTGGCCATGCTTACAAAATGATGAGGCTATATCATTTTATAGTAAAAAAGAACAGATGGGGTAGTATAGAGCTCTTCTAGACAGAATATAAGAACCTCAAAAATAATTATGGCGATTTCCTTCCAAGCATTATTGAATCAGACATACAAGGACCATGTTTGATGTCTAATTGTACAGTCTTAGTATTATTTTATGAGGAAAGCAACCGCTTAAGGATCTTCTTCTTATCATAACATTAAATACAGTGTTCAAAACAACTTGAGACTAGTTATTTTTATAAAAGTAATGATCGTTTTATTCTTCATAGAACGCAAAAGGCCTATACAAGTTTTGTGACTTTATATAATCTTTTCATTCTCTTGGACAGGGACAATAATTTTTCATTACAGATAATAAATAAAATCCTAATATAAAATTTCACAGCAAACAGGACACAAAACACCATAAAAAAGTTCACAGTTCAGAGAGAAAACAATAATAACCCATTAGAATATAACAACAAACACCCAGCTAGTTTTTTAGCTTATTTGATCCAACCTGATCCCCAAACTCTTGAATATCAGCTAAAACAGATTCGAGGGCGTTATCATGTGACTAGCCTCTTAAGATAGTACATTTAAATAGGAAAAATCTAAATTGTGTCTGAACTATCTGCAGCAAAGTAAAAAAGAAGAGACAAAAGAGAAACCAACTTCTCTTGATTTGTGCATAATGTGAACAACCTTAGCCATGCTTAGAAAGAATGTGAAACATTTTAGTGTAAAGAATTTTAGTGTGAATCAACAGGAATATTTGAGAGCATATCTATCAAGGGGTTTGCTCACGTTTGCACCATGCAACATCGTGCATGCACGATGCAAACCCTACAATGTGATTTAACAATCCATGCAAGGCCACTTTGTGTGGCCCTGAGTGGCTTGATAAATCAGTAGTAATGCAGTGCTGCACAAATCACTGTTTTGTGTTACTCTGCCCGACTGAGTCATTCCATGGCCATTGCATGGGTGTTCCTATGCAACTGTCTTGGATTTTAATGCGTTCCCAGATTTACCTTTGCAGGTAGACCTATAAATGTGCCAAAACGCTATGCCTTCCTAGGGTAGGTGTAACAAGACGAAATATACTTGTTTCACCTCGTTACTTCCTCTTTCTGTGTGTGCTGGATTCTGCAGCACACGTAGAAAGAGGAACATGCCTCAGGAGATTGCATTTTTTCAGGAAGGGGCCCCTTTGAGCGCAAAAACAATCCTGCATGCAACACAGACACCCTTGCACCATGGTGAAAAGATGCCTGCTTTGGAGCTAAGAAACCCATTGTGTGCCAGTACTGGGCAAAAAAAAGGCAGGAATGCACCATACTGTAGTAACTATGGCGCATTTCGGCCCTTTATTAGCAGTACAGCGCTGCAAGGTGACTTGCTGCGCTGCATGCATTTTTAATAAATAGGCCCCTGAGTTACTATAATTTCTGATTGATTTGTATTGGAAATTCAATGGAGATCTGTTATGTTTATGCAGAAAAATTCAAACCAAGGAGATGATGGACGGAGTGCTGAAACTTTCCAGACACTCACCCCCGGTCACAGATCTGGGTTGAATCCATCATCGTTCTTTGGCTCACTTCACCACTCTAGTTCAGACACAGCTATATGCAAATCAGTCTTGATCCTGTGCCTCATGGGACCAGTCCAGCCCGAACTGCCAAGCCATGTCTTCCCTGGACCCGAAATAAGCATCCTGGGACCAGTTTTGGGCTAATAACCCTCATTAGCCAGGCTAGCTTTAGCGCTGAAACTTTCTAGACACTCACCCCCAGTCATAGATCTGGGTTGAACCCATCATCGTTCTTTAGCTCACTTTGCCACCCCAGTTCAGACACAGCTATATGAAAATCAGTCTTGACCCTGTGCCTCATGGGAACAGTCCAGCCCAAACTGCCAAGCCATGTTTTCCCTGGACCAGAAACAAGCATCCTGAGACCAGATTCGGGCTAACAGCCCTTATTAGCCAGGCTAGCTTGAATCCAGTGGCAAAGTGAGCAAGAGACTCAGGTCTGGGCATACCCTGCCAACTTAGGGTGAACAAAGCAAACCCAAGGAGATCATGGACGGAGCACTGAAACTTTTCAGACACTCACCCCCAGTTACAGATCTGGATAGAATCCATCATCGTTCTTTAGCTCACTTCACCACCCCAGGTCAGACAAGCTATATGCAAATTAGTCTTTACCCTGTGCCTCATGGGAACAGCCCCGCCCGAACTGCCAAGCCATGTCTTCCCTGGACTGTAAACAAGCATCCAGGGCCCATTTTCGTGCTAATAAAACTCATCAGCCAGGCTAGCTTGAATCCAGTGGCAAAGTGAGCAAGGGACCAACGTGTGGGCATACCCTGCCAACTTGGGGTGAACAAAGCAAACAAAAAGAGAAGATGGACAGAGCGCTAAAAGTTTTCAGACACTCACACCCAGTCACAGACCTGGGTTGAATCCATCATCGTTCTTTCGCTCCTTTAGCCACCCAGTTCAGACAGAGCTATAAGCAAATCAGTCTTCACCCTGTACCTCATGGTAACAGTCCAGCCCAAACTGCCAAGCCATGTCTTCCCTGAACCCCAAACAAGCATCCTGGGACCAGTTTTGGGCTATGAGTCCTCATCATCCAGGCTTTCTTGAATCCAGTGAAAAAGTGAGCAAGGGACCAACATCTGCACATACCCTGCCAACTTAGGAAAAGAAAGCAAACACAAGTAGATGATATACGGACGCTGAAACCTTTCAGACACTCACCCACAGTCATAGATCTGGGTTGAATCCATCATCGTTCTTTAGGTCACTTCGCAACCCCAGGTCAGACACAGCTTCATGCAAATCAGTTTTGACCCTGTGCCTCATGGAAAAAGTGCAGCCCGAACTGCCAAGCCATGTTTTCCCTGGACTGCAAACAAGCATCCAGGGCCCATGTTCATGGTAATAGACCTCATCAGCCAGGCTAGCTTGAATCCAGTGGCAAAGTGAGCAAGGGACCAACGTGTGGGCATACCCTGCCAACTTAGGGTGAACAAAGCAAACAAAAGGAGAAGATGGACGGAGCACAGAAACTTTTCAGACACTCCCACTCAGTCAGAGATCTGGGTTGAATCGATGATCGTTCTTTAGCTCACTTCGCTATAAGCAAATCAGTCTTGACCCTGTACATCATGGGAAGGGACTAACCCAACCTGCCAAGCCATGTCTTCCCTGGACAGGAAACAAGCATCCTGGCACCAGTTTTGGGCTAATAGCCCTCACCAGCCAGGCTAGCTTAAATCCAGTGGCTGTGAGCAAGGGACCCATGTCTGGGCATACCCTGCCAACTTAGGGTGAACACAGCAAACACAAGGAGATGATGGACGGAGCGCTGAAACATTTCAGACACTCACCCCAATTCACAGATCTAGGTGGAATCCATCATCATTCTGTAGCTCACTTCTCCACCTACTTCAGACACAGCTATATGCAAATAAGTCTTGACCCAATGTCTCATGGGAATAGTCCAGCCCGTACTGCCAAGCCATGTCTTCACTGGACAGGAAACAGGCATCCTGGGACCGGTTTTGGGCCAATAGCCCTCATCCGCCAGGGTAGCTTGAATCCAGTGACAAAGTGAGCAAGGAACCAATGTCTGGGCATACCTTGCCAACTTAAGGCGAACAAAGCAAACCCAGTTCAGACACAGCTTTATGCAAATCAGTCTTGACCCTGTGCCTCATGGGAACAGTCCAGCCCAAACTGACAACCCATGTCTTCCCTAGACTGAAAACAAGCATCCTGGGTCTGGTTTCGGGCTGCTAGCCCTCACCAGCCAGGCTAGTTTGGATCCAGTGGCAAAGTGACAAGGGACCCATGTCTGGGCATACCCTGACAACTTAGGGCGAACAAAGCAAACACAAGGAGATGGAAGGAGGCTGAAACTTTTCAGACACTCACCCCCCAGTCACCGATCTGGGTTGAATCCATCATCGTTCTTTATCTCACATCGCCACCCCTGTTTAGACACAGCTATATGCAAATCAGGTTTGACCCTGTGCCTTATGGAAACACTCTACCCCGAACTGCGAAGCCATGTCTTTTGTTGACCGGAAACAAACATCCTGGGACACATCAGCCCGGCTAGCTTGAATCCAGTGGCTGACGTCAATGTACATAGTCACCTGAAGCAGCTCAGCTCCCAGGCATATTCGTAAACCACAACAGAGAACTTTGTCCTGCCTTTTGCTTTTGAACATTTAATTAACTGGTTTTAATTCAAAGGTGGCAAAAACAGCTTTAGCTAATCCACTCTGAAAACACTGCTCATAGGAAACAAAAAACTCACATTTCAAAACCAATACATTCTCCGGAGGAGGCAATATTTATATTTTACAACTACAATTCCCACTGCACATATCGCTTACCAACATAATACCCACGTCTCCATTTCTGCCCTTTCAGTAATGGAGTGCCTGAAGCATCATCTAGCAACTCTAGTATGGCAGTGCTTTAACTGTGAAGGTAAACAGGCTTAGCTCCAGGGGCGGGAAAAACACAAGATGGACAAACGAGGTCATCAAAAAAGAAGGAAGCCAATGTGTGTAATAAAAAAGCAAACAAATGGTAATGAATGAGTGGGCTTTAAGCCCACCGTAAGATCTTGGTGAGCTGACAATAGGGTTTTTGCAACCAGCAGGCTTGCGCTGTCAGATAGACTCGACAACAAAAATGACAATCCAGTTAAAAAGGCAAGAAACATTAAAACACCTGGCTAACTTTAGACCAAATTATATTAGTAATTTGGCAGCGGAGCAACTCCTCCACGTGTTCTGCCACACAGAGCTCAAAATAGTCAGAGGGGAAGTGGAAAAAACGGAACCATGCTAATCAGCAGCTTATTTTAATTAGGCTTTTAAAAAGAACATATTGAAAGCATAATTGTAGGAGGCAGAGTAAGAACATAAACAAATTTGGCAGTTAGAATTAAAGGAGCAGCAAGAAGCAGATTGAGTGCAATCTTAAAATAGTGGGCAATAAAGGATGGAATGTAGTTCTGGGCAAAATTTAAATTATGGCAGCCTAATTCACATAATTTAGGGTATTTTGCATTATGCTTGTTATGCGAAATTCTCGAAAACGCATCTTTGTGTGATTACGCACCATTCACTGTTGCGATTGTTCAATTCATGATAAAAAGTTACCATGAGCAACAGCAACAACAGAATGTGAGCAGCTGTTGTTTCTCAGAGCTTTGGTTTAAATGTTTGCGCACACCAAAAATTGACACAAGGATGCATTTCACGCTAACATATAGCACGAAATCACAGATCGGGTGTAAATATGCATTCTTATTATTACATGTAATTTTGGCATACTTTTGCATATTCATGGAAAAGTCAAAACATTTATTTTGCAGACCACAAGTGGAATGATAGTGCCCCATCAAAACAGTTTAAGGAGCAATTTCATAACACTTTGTACTGGGTTTGTCTCACAAAACCAGCAAAAAGTGTTGATTTGTGAATTATTTTCGAGAGCAAAACTTAATTTGTGCAGGAGAGTAGAACTAAACTAACACAAGGTTCCCTAGAACTGCTTTCAGTTGCTCTGCTTCCAGCATGTGTTCCCATGCAAACATCCATGTGTATTGACACAAAGCTCTACCTACTAAAAATGGTAGACAGGAGTTTGTGACAAAAAAGTAACCTCTCTCCGAGGCAGGCATTTCTATTTTTCCAGCCTTTCTGACTTTGCATGTGTTCTGCACTGTACAACATATATTCAAAATCATACAAGCCTTAACATTTGTCTAGACATAGTATATAGTACTGCAACAACACCATTCAAGTGCAAAAATAATGCTAGACATCCCAAAGACATTTTTGCAATGTGGTGCACATGTGTGCACACGATGCTAGGCAGTCTGATTGTACAGAAGCTCTAGAAAAGAGAGCAACAGTGTAATTTCTTAAGAGATATGGTGCTAGCCTCCTAGCTCCCTTTTCACACAGCGCAGCAGTTTTGGTTGGTATGCTACATGGTGTGAAATGCTATAGCCTTAGAGCCCGCCGTAGTGGGCTCTACTGGCCATTAACCCCTTCGATGCTTGTGACGGAACCATTCCGCCATCAGTCACGGTTGAGCTGTGCTGATGACGGAATGGTTCCGTCACGACCACACCCAGTTAAGGAATGTTCAGCACGGGAGGGAAATCGGGGCAGCAACCATATGGTTAAAGGTTGGTAGAGTCTGCTACACAGGCCTCTAAAGCTATTAGAACATTCGGCGCCTAGAGGGCAGAATGTTCTAATTTGTAAAACAATGGCTTCACTGAGCCAGAGAGGATTGAATTGTCCTTGGGCCCAGTGAGGGCTTTGTTCACAGAAACAGCTGTGAACAAACATTAGAATGTTGGAGCTGCAAGATTCTTTCGGCCATTAGAAGCCCGGAGCACTGCATTATTTTCAATGGAGCTCCTAACATTCCAATGTTCTTATATTAAATCTACCTCTAAGTGTTCTGGTCAATTTTTTTCAAATTAGTTATAGATAATTGTCAAATTATCTTTGTGCCAGTAAATTCTCGTATCAGTTTTAAATTCACAAGCAGAATTCACAGGATGAACCATGAGAGTAAAATATGTTAGGAAGAGACCTTTATCTTGAACTTAAACAAGGTTCTTTTAAAAGAACACATACATACATGTTCCTACTTACTGCAACATATAGAACACTGACTGATTCAATCATACACACGTGGAAATTGCTAGGAACATATACAAGAAGAAAAAACAGAATGCTATGCATAAAGAGAAAAGTTTCATGCAAAGGGAGGTCAAGAGACAGATACAGGCATGGGGAGAATGATTGCCAGCTCATATATGGCATAGGTCCATGTATTATCAAAGTGACACATACAAGATGAGTTGAAACTGTGCCATGTGCAAGAAAAACTGATTGAGGGTCAATTTACAGTATGAATCAAGCGCGGCAGCCACATCAAGAAAAAAGGCACAACCTCCAAATAATACTAATTATTGATTGGCATGCGTGCCGAGGCTCACATAAGTGTGAACAACAATGCAAAGCAAAAATACCCTTAAATCAACAAAAAAGTTATCAACATTATCAGCCCATACAAATACATCATCAAGAGTCCTCCGAGCCCTCGAAATTCACCCCACCAATGAATATGTAGGCGACACGCCGATTTCCATCCCAACAGTCAAATTACCCCATTATTAGGTAGAAAATGTCTGATGCAAACACAGCTCACATTGGCCACAGTTCAATAGGCCATAGACGTGAATCAACTATTCTTAAAATGGCCATTCACATGCACCCATGCAACATTATCCATTCAAAATATTGCAATGCAAAAAAGTGAAAAGAATTATGAGTGTCTGTAAATCTATGTAACAACAGTGGTACTTAACACATTTTGTAAAAACAATTCTATAAAGTATAGCCCACAATAAGTGCTATATTCAAAAAGATGTTCAGCCGGACACAGAATTTTTATCAATGTGATATATAAAGGAATTCCTCAAGAACAAAAAATACAGTGGGATACACTCCTGTATCCAGTACAAGAAAACATAACAAACAAAAACCAATGAACAAAAGGGGTTTCCAGGCAATGGAGGAAAGGATGCTTTAGGTCAATTGTAATACATAACTGAGCTATCCAAAATAGTTAACACACTAATAGAACACAATGGTAAACTGTGTGTAACTATATAAGTGGTCGACGACGTTTCGATCCCTATGAACAGATAATGGGATCATCATCAGGACTGCATGTATCACATGCCTGAATAATTTAAGCAAGCCTTGAAGGCAATGCGTGTAGAATCACACAATGTCAATAAGCGCACAATGCGGGCATGTAGAGTCACACGATCTAATCAGCGTGTGATAAAGGCTAAGTAGTTAGGCAGCCAGCTTGGCCAACTTACTCGTAGCAAGGGAGGAGAAAAGCTTGTGTCAACCTGAATAGTACCTGATTTTGTAACACATTTCTCATCTATGATGGACGACCTGCGGTATAGTGTCAAAGCCTACACTTGTTATGACAGGAGAAATCACTTCTAATACATCATGTCCCACTTCCTCCATTGTGTTTCCTGAGCATCAGCACAAGTATGCAGTGTATTTTGAAGTACTGACAAAAAGATCAACATCAGACTTTAATGGCTGCAACAAAAACGTCTATTTTTAAAAACCCCATCGCCGTGGCAACTGTTGACATACCTTCTGGAGGCAAATGACTTGTTATAGATGTTTCCAGAAATTCTTATGTTTTCAAGGACTGTGTGTCAAATCCTTTTGTTTGGCCTTCGAGAGCAATAAAATGTTCACTTGAACAGCATTATGCAGATTTACTTTTTCTTGTTCATCTTATAACTTTATTTGCACAGTTATCCAAAAGTTTCATCTGTTTCATTTCATTTGTGTTTTATGGAAAATTAAAATGAACAATGTACAGCATTATGCAGAGAAAATGTGCAAAACTCTCCACTCTAAACAATCCATGAGAAAATAAAGTACCAAAGCCCAGATTCACTCAAATTTGCCGCTGTGGTTTGTGCAACTTTTTTGGCTCAGCCACGACGTGAATTGCTAGACAAGATTTCCAAAGCCACGCAAGGGCCAATTTCCGTCGCCATGCATTTAAAAAAACAAGTAATGCAGCCTCTTGTGCTGTGCTCTGTTAAATTTACCCTATGTCAGGTGGATGCTACACATATGGAGCATAGGCATTTCCATGCATCAACCTATGTATTGTGATGCAAAACCAAATTTACCAAAGGCAGTAAACCTAGGTTTGTGCCAAAATGGTTTGCCATCAGAGAGAGGCATAACAAGGAGAAATATGTTAATTTATCTTCTTTCAATGTATGCTCCATTCAGCACAAATAAAAGAGGAACAGGCCTCCGAGGGTTGTTTTTGTGCAGGAAGTCCCAAGTGTGCGAGCGCAAGGAGAAAGCTGATCAGTGCCATATCTCTGTAAATAGAGTGCTGTTCAAATCTCCCGTATCCACGCAATGCATCACAGCAACATGCCTTGCTGCGTTGCATGAAAATGTTACTAAATCTGCCCCTAACCATTGTGTAGAAGCCATTAGTGGTAGCACATTTTAGCCCTGTTGCAACCCTTTCTACCCCTGGTATCATATTTCATAAAGATTGTACCAGGAGCAGAAAGTGAACAGGACCATTAGAGCCATGTTTGGCATAAGTTGTTTTCAGTCTGTACCTTTCCTTAGCGCCCTAAAAGGCTGCTGAGGGATGGATGGTGGAACAAGGATTCTTCCTTTCAATGCCATGTGGGTGTCCACCTTCAACGGCTCTTTGTTGAATCCACTTCCATGAACCATTGTAAGACCATGGATTTCACTTCTGTTACAGAATATGATTAAGACGTTGAAAGTAACATGCTGAGGGGATGGAGATCTAACAATTTATCTGTGCTCAGCTCTTGGACTTAATAATTAATCCCAAATGGGATTATTTTCACTTATTTAAATAACCCTCGAGACAAGCAATTAGCAGAGATGCATTAACAGCATGGCTTGATTAATATTTCTATCATTTCACCATGGAAATAACATTTGTTTTGTGAAGTCAGTGAAAATCAGCGATCAATTAGAATGAGAATCCACTTGCCATGCCTAGAAAATTATTTCATAAATTGAATGTGCTTATTTTAATACTTCTAGAATGTTGTATTTTACACTATTTGTGTCCGTAAAAAAGAAGTTCAAAGAATGCAGCCTTAATAAAGAATTATGAGCTATAATGACAGTTTAATAATATTAAGCACAAAATTATACATTACAGGTACCTCCATATGCATAACACTAGGGGCCTCATTTATGCGTTTTTGCCACAGGGAGGCACTGCACACCTTCCTGCATCGCTCTCCTATGGCAAAAGAAAAGGAATGCTCCTTATCTATCAGATATGGTGCATTCCTGTCTTTATCCCCAGTGCTGTTGCACAATGGATTGCCGAGCGCCAATGCAGGCCCCTTTGCAATAAGGTGCAAGGGTGCTTGTGCTGCTGGGATTATTATTTTTGTGCAGGAAGGGAAATCTTGCTGCACCAAAAAAATCACAAGAGGCTTTTTCTTCTTTTTGCCGCACACTAGGGAAAATTCAAAAACAGCATAAGGTTTTGGCGCTGCCTCAGAGGTACAATTTCTCATAAATCTGGGGCAGTGTAAAAAAGCCATGGATGTTGCTGGAAACGTCCCCAACAACACCCATTGCACCCCCTATTAACGCAGAAAACTGCGTTAAAGGGAACAATATTTACAAGGCAGCCTTAAGCCCAAAAAAGTGACTTAGTGTTGCCAGGTAAATATGGAGTAGGCACCACAGGAATTTTTAAAAAGTGACGTTCTGGTGCCACAGGGTGCATCATAATCTCTCTAGGATTTTTGCCAAGAAGGTAAAAGTGATTATCAGATGAAGGTTTTTTTAGATCTGCATAGGATCACCCAGATAATACCTGGTCTATTTTATGTGAAACAGGCTATTTCTTGGAACAAGTATCAATCTGTTTGATCCAGTAGGAAATAATTGATAGAGGCAATAATATACTTGGCAAATGTGGTAGAAATGGTCTCAGAGAAATAAGAAGGGTGTTTAGTTCTAACAATGTTATTAAGCAGCTCTGTTTGGGTAATTCTCTGAAGGACGACTAGGTAATCTTAGATTTTAGGAGATGCATTACAGATATCTGATTCCCTTTGGTTTGTGAGTGAGATTTCTTTAGACTTCTTATTGTCTCTTATCTCATGACTACTTGTTTAGAGAACAGATGTGCTGGTGCTTTCATGTTTTTTCTTCATTTTTTTAGACAAACATGTCCATTAATCCTTTTATATTTTGATTGTGCTGAGCTGTGAGTATAATGACCCCTAACCTTGTTCCAACAGTATAGCCTGTAGTATCTGCTTAACCTCTGAAGTTAGGCTGGGAGAATCAGTGGGCCTCAGAATTCTTAACCAAACCTCCAAACTAAATCTAGCCCTAATTCTTGCTAGCTGTCAAATTAATTGGTTGATGTGAAAACCATTAGTACATTATCCAGCAGCATTCCACATTTCTTTATCAAATTAAGATTACAAATATCCGGTATATAATTCCACATTACAAAAAGTGGACAGGGTTGTCCCAAACCTCGAGTAAACCATGTTAAAGACAGTAGAAGATATGAAAGCAGGCAATCCGCCAAATAATAGTGACATTTCTCTGTCTGATGTCACTGTCTGATGTTGTTGTCTCTCTCATGTTCTTCTTAAAAAAAGGGTCCACATGCAGGGTGACTCCAGGATACACGGTCTGCAACTCAGTCATGTCACTCTATTTTGTTTGATGATGTGTCACTCTCTCAGAACAGGCAACAGTTTAATACTTTGGATCATAAGCCCAATTGTCAGCCCCTGCTGGGTGACATGGACTCAATGAGTGGCCTAGTTAGAATGCTGGCAGAGTTTTGAAATGACAACAGTGAGTTATAACAGGTAGTTATGCCATCTCAAGAACTTAACCATGCATTAAGTTAGAGGATATATAAGTTGCTAGGTTAGTTGTCAGATCAGAGGACAGATGTTATGTTATGTTATGTTATGTTGGGGGCGTGGCTAGCTGGCCAACATGGCGGACGGAGTTTGCTAGTGCTCCGATGCCGCTGGGGGAGAAACGATCCTGTCGCCCACGCCGAGGGGCCGATCCAGTCTGAGTGCAGCTGTGTCCTACAGATCCTGCACCCCGCCTGCCTCGCTGCAAATCCTGGGGCTCTGGCGGCTGGTGCCTCGGAGTTACGCCGTGGTCGGGGGTGAGGCCTGGTGTCACGCTGCGGACCGGGGGACTCGAGTAGCAGCGGTGCCCGGAGGACGAGGGCTGGAAGGTGGCGGCGCGCCGGGGGCCCCGTGACCAGAAGTGCACCCCTGGATCGGGAACCCCGACCCCGCGACAGCCGAGAAAGGCAGGCGACACCCTGCGACCCCGGGTGCCGGGGGAAAGGACGGAGACTGCGGACGGCCTTGAGCGGCGGACTGAGGCGCCGGAGTGCTGTGACCCGTGTGTTCCCGCCGGCTGAGCTACCCCCTGCCCGCGAGGGCCGAAGGTGAGAGGTCCGGGGAGGTGCGGAGGGGCCAGGTGTGGCGCTGCTGCCCCACATCCAGCTGAGGGCGGACTACATTCGGCAGGGACCCCTGGACTGAGGAACGGGTCCGGCCGGGACGCCCTGATAGCCCGGCTGCAGCGAGGTGGTGTCTGGGCCTCCCCCTGGGGCGAGCTGGAGACTGGGACGCCTGGAGGGGAGCTGATCCTACCCCCGGAGCGACATAACTACTCCATTGCCGGCTGGGCCCCAATCACGAGGCACCGGACCGGTGTGGCTGATCCGGACGGGGTGGCACCCACTAGATCCTGCTGCTGTTCTTGGGCCCTTGCTGTGAGCTGGCAGGAGAGAGAAGGAGATAGCGCCTCAGGGTGAGCGGCGCTGCGGTGGGCCCCGACGCCCCTATTAGCTGAGCCCCCCCCCCCCCCCCCCTTAACAGAGCCAAGGCGGCCTTCGCCGGCTACCCCAGGTAGTGGATGCTGGGGGCGACCTGCAGGGGGGCAACAGACGAACCTCGGACGGCTGGAGATCGCCTGCGGACGCGACCCTACCGCCGTCTGGACACCGGGCGCTTAACATGGGGCGCAAAGGCTTGAAGAACGCGGAGGGCAAGGAGGGGCCAGGCGTGGGCCCTGCTCCAGGTGTGAACCCCGGGGGCTCTGCGCCACTGACGCTGGCTTCCACCCTTTCAGAGAGTCAGCAAGGTGATAAGCTGGACCTTATACTTAAAGAGATCAGGGACTCCAGAGCTGTGATGGAGACGCAGATGGGTACCCTCACCACTAATCTCTCCTTGCTTAAGGCGGACCATGAGAAATTAGCGGACAAAGTTGAGGATCATGGTCTGTCGCTGGCTGAAATTGCCCCGGCGGTGGCGGAGCACACGGACTCTATCCAGCTGATTCAGCGTCAAGTCAAGACCCTGATGGACCGCGTGGAGGATGCGGAAGGGCGTAATCGACGCAATAACATCCGCGTTATTGGCCTGCCGGAACGAAGCGAGGGATCCCGTCCGGCGGAGTTCATGGAACAGTGGTTCCAAGATAACGTCGCCCCTGAAGGCCTTTCACCGTTCTTTTGTGTCGAGAGAGCCCATAGGATCCCAACAGGACAACCTAAACCGGGCCAACCGCCAAGACCGCTCATTGTCCGGATCCTGAATTACCGGGACAGAGACATGCTGTTGAACCAGGCCAGAATAAAATCGGTCATACCGTGGGAGAATAAAAGAATATCATTATACCCAGACTACACCACTCAAGTGCAAAAACAACGGTCATCATACTATGAGGTGAAACAGAAACTCCAAAAGGCGAAGTTACGGTATGCCTTACTGTTCCCTGCGCGCCTGAAGGTGATCCATGACAAGAAAACTCACTTTTTCGAAAGTCCCACAGATGTGGAAGAGTGGATGGAGGTGATGGACATTGAGGAACGGCTGGACCCAACACAGGATTCTACGGATGCTGAGTCCAAAGTTGGCCAGAATCAGGAAGACAACGGGGACGGCGCCCGACGCACTCACCCAAGACAGCGTAAACCGACTGCCCATCAGCAAAAGCAGGGACAGATGGAGGCAGTGGCAGCGGTGGGCACCTTCAGGGAGGACCGGGAGACAATTCATACGGATACCGAAGATAGCACAGTCCACTCGGACTCGGACAATAGTATGGTCCTGTTCCCGACGGTGACACCTGGAACCGCGGACGATCTCATGGACAATGCCCAAGAGTAATATCTCCTGTGGACTGGACCTAAAAAGCTTGAGTACACCACAATATCCTTTTATGTGCAGATTGGGGGGGGCGGTGGGGGGAGGGGGAGAGAGATGGACTGTGTTTGCTCTGGCAATATGGGTGGCCCTTCTCTGATGGCGGACACTACGTGCCCCACCCTTGGGTGGGGTGGGAGCCTCGGGTGTGAAGACTGCGAGATATGAACCCTGTATCTCCTATGATCCTGTGGCGCTTGGCAGCTGTTCACTGGCTGCACCAGTATGGGGCCACCCCTGTATTTCCCCCCCCCCCCCCCCTGCCCCCTTCCTCTTCCCCCCCCCCTACCACGAGATGTGGCTACACTTGTCGAATAATGCTGATGGAACTCTCCCAGCGGCGCCGTTGAGCCGGCGGCTTGATCGGACATGGCACTAAGGACACGGCCAGAGCTTGACCGACCCCCCACTAGCGTATGCAACGTTATCTGTTTTATTATGTTATACAGTTTATTGTTCGGCACAGCGGAGTTCAGAGGCTGCGCCTCCACAGTTGGGGTTTGGGATAGGGTGGGTACTGTCTCCTGGTTGACACGGGCGAGTCACTCACTGGGACATATGGGAACACTCATTGCGACACCTACACGGGGTTATGGCTGACGTACAGGGTAGGTATAGGCTGGTCACCTGGAATGTGAGAGGGCTGGGGGCAGTGCAGAAGAGACACAGGGTGCATGCTTTCCTGCTGCGACAAAAGGCACATATAGTGTTCTTGCAGGAGTCACACTTGACACACTCCGAAGCACTCCTGCTGCGGAAGAAATGGAGAGGCACTGTATTCTCTACCACGTACTCTGCATTCTCCAGAGGGGCCACGATATGGGTACGTCATGGTACTCCTTTTGTGGAACTGGAGAGGCGGACTGACGACCAAGGACGCTACGTACTAGTGAGAGGTACCCTAGACGGGGAAGTGGTAGTGCTGGGCAGCATCTACGCCCCGAATTTCGACCAAGATAAGTTTTTAGCTAAGATGGGCCGGGCTCTGGCGGACTGGGCGGACGTCCCCTGGATCCTGGGAGGTGACTGGAACATGGTCTTAGACGTGACCCTTGATAGGTCACACCCCCCCCTTCAGGCAGCGGGAACACATAAACTATCTGAATTGTTTGGAACATGGCTTCGGGGCTGGGGATTGGTTGACACCTGGCGCACATTGCACCCGACACATAAAGAATATTCATACTACTCCCCTGTACACCACCTGCACACCAGACTGGACAGATTTGTATGCTCCAGCTCCCTCGCGGCCAGATGCGACGCAGCAGATTATCTGGCTAAAACGTTCTCGGACCACCGGCCGTTGACACTCGACCTACACTGGGGTAGAATACCCTCGCCTGTCCCTACCTGGAGGCTTAACCCTGCGTTGCTTGCGGATGGCCCGTTTCACTCATATATAGCTGAGGCCTTAACTGGCTACTTCGATACAAACTGGGACTCTGCGTCCTCGAACTTAGTGGTGTGGGACGCAATGAAAACCGTAATTCGGGGGGCTGCTATAGGCCGCCTGGTGGGAGCCAGACAGGAGATTCATAGTAAACTGTGCGAGGTAGAGACGCGGTTAAGTGACCTGGAAAACGCGGTGGGGCAGGACCCTGACCGCCGACCGGATCTGCAGCAGTGTAATATCGAACATGCTGAACTACTGGAGACCCTGAGGGTGATGGACTACGGAGCCTATTTGAAACGGCAACAGTCAGAGGCAGATAGGTCCGGTGCTCTGCTCGCCCGGCTGGTCCGGGATGCCCCTGAGAGCCCTACAATAACGTCTATCCGGAACGCGGCAGGTGATCTGATACACACTCAAATGGGTATTAATACTGTGTTTAAGACACACCTGGAGACCCTCTATGCTCCCCCCTCTGTCGAGGACAGGGACGAAATGACGGTATTCCTGGATGACTTGACGCTCCCAGTGCTGGCCCCGGGAGTCCAGGCGGCTCTAGCCGGGCCTATAACACAGCAGGAAATAAAGGTAGCGATCCACTCACTTAACCGGGGTAAAACCCCGGGTATGGATGGCCTACCAGGGGAATTTTATCAATCATATACTGATGTGTTGGCCCCTGTTCTGGAGAAAATATACCTCACTGCGTACGAGGCTGGCCATCTCCCGGCTACCACCATGCAGGCCTTGGTGATTTCGATCCCGAAACCCGGTAGGGACCCTCAGGATGTAGGTAACTACAGGCCCCTCTCTATGCTCTCCACGGAGTATAAGATTCTCAGTAAAGCTATTGCCTTGAGGATCCAACATCACCTCCCTGGCCTGATCCATACCGATCAATGCGGCTTCCTCCCGGAGAGGAGTACCTCCCAAAACTCGAGGCGACTCCACGCCCTCATGACAACTACACCCCACAATCTGCCACACGCGGGCTGCATAGCCCTAGACCTCCGTCAGGCGTTTGACTCTTTGACGTGGAATTTCATGTTCGAAGTCTTACACCGCTTTGGTTTCCCGGAAGCCCTGATCAAATGGATCCGTTTATTATATACGGGTCCGACGGCCAGGGCGCGCACAGGAAGGCACACTTCGGACAGTTATGGAGTCCACAGGGGCACCCGTCAGGGCTGCCCATTGTCGCCACTACTGTTTGTGTTGACGCTGGAGCCCCTGGCTATTGCGCTTCGCAACAGAGCTGCGGAGGACGGCATACCGGTGGGGGGCACCGACCACATGACTTCAATATATGCCGACGACATCCTGGTGTTCCTCCGAAACCTGCGGGGAGACCACTCGTCTCTGGCGGATATCTTCAGGCGATTTGAGGACATATCTGGGCTGGCTATAAATCCAGGGAAATCCCTGGGCTTCTTCTTTCGAGATGGCCAACGACCTCCCCTCATACAGTTCGGGGCCTACGACATACAAGTGGCACCGACCACGTTCAAGTATCTTGGAATACAGGTCTACCGGGACCCGGAGGCCCAGATTGACGGTAATATCCGTAAGGCCATTACTGGCATACGAGGTAGCGTGGGATTCTGGACATCCTTGCCCCTATCGGTAATGGGACGAGTGGCGGTCTCGAAGATGGTCCTCCTTCCCCGCATTCTGTATTATTTTGTGAACCTACCGGTTCTGCTGCCGCGTCAGATATTTACCTCACTGGATACATTATTGATCACCCTTATCTGGGGCTCGGGGAGGAGGCGGATCAGCCTTAAAAAACTGCAACTACATACTAGGCAGGGCGGACTGGGAGTGCCGGACCTGCGCAGTTACTACTACGCCAGCCAACTCCAATGGCTGACCCGATGGGTGGGGGGCAGGGACTGGCATGAGATCGCTTACACGGAGGACAAACTGGCGCGGGGAGACCTGCACTCCCTCCTCTTGCCCAATGCTAGAATTCCTGGGGACTGCCACCCCCTCCTGCACGTGGCCTTGACCTGCTGGAAGAAAGCGCTGTCGTACTCGAATGGGACCCCCCCATATGCAGACAACATACCACTACTGGGACTCCCGACACCGCAGGGGACCTTAACACGGCGCAGATTGCGACCCTGGGCGGAGACAGGAGTGGACAGGGTGGGAGACCTGTTCGGCGATGACACCTTGCTGGAACATGACTCATTTGTGCAGGCCACGGGAGCACCTTCACGCTTCTACCTACTACACGCCTCGGTGACGCACTATGTCAGACGGGCTTGGGCCCCGCAAAGGACGAAACCGGAACAGCATGAATTAGTACATCTCTTACACTACATGGGAGCGGGGAGACACCTAGTGAAATGGCTATACACTGGCATCAGGGAACATGTACCTTCACCGATTGCTACACTTAGGGAGTCCTGGACTGCAGACTCAGGGGAAGACATTACAGACGGGGAGTGGAAAATTATTTTAGGCCATCATAGACGGGTGTCTAGGAATGTTAAGTTTCAGTTCATACAGGCCATGGTTCTCCACAGAGCTTACCTTACACCCCAGAGGCTGCATCGGATGTTCCCTGCCACCGCACATTGCTGCCCGAGATGTTACCAGGATGAGGCACATATTCTCCACATGCTGTGGACATGCCCGAAGTTACACTCTTACTGGGGAACGATCAAACATACACTACACTCCATAACAACACTCCGAATCCCTGAGGGAGCGTTACCATGCCTGTTGGGGAATAGAAAGCGGCCCAAGACATGCAAGGCACAGCTGAGGTTTACGGACCTGGCACTGGTGCTGGCGATCAGGGTGCTCACCATGAGATGGAAGTCACCCAGGGCCCCGCAGATAGAAACGTGGCGCAGCGACTTGCTGAAGTGGGGCAAGGCAGAATCCGCGGCGCTGCGAGACGAGGAGAGCAAGGGCCTGCGCAAATATCCTATAGCTCAGGATTGGGACTTAATGATGGTAGACCTGGAGGAGATAGACCTGGACTGCTCGGGAGGCCCGGTGGGATGAACTCGCAAAGATGGCGGGAGGGGGACGAGGCCTACAGGGCACCAATGTGACTCACATCGGCTAGACCAGACCTACGGCTTTTACCACTTCAGACACACATAGTGCCACCTTGACCCGGGATGTGGAGTGTACGAGTGAGGACGACCAGGAGACAGGGGGTGGGCGGGCGGTTGGGGAGGAGGGGACAGTTGGGGTATGCTACTTACGACGGACACAATCCTGGAGGGTACGGAGTACATATGGGAACCATCCTGGGGATGCTCTGATAAGCAATTTGAAACTGAAATGCACTGATCCCACAAGCTTCTGGGTTTGAAAATGGAAAAGACTGATGTATGTTACGATAAGAAAATGTACAGAAATGTAAGACATCCTGTAACAGTCACGAATAAAGAGTTTAAAAAAAAAAAATGTTATGTTATGTTATTTATTTTCTTGTATAGCACAACGGTTACTCAAAAAGAGTGTCCCGGCGCTTTAGGTAAGGTGAACAGGTTTCAAGAATAACACATTCAGAGTAACACAACACAGATAAAAACAGTTAAGAAGTCGACAGAAAAAACGGAGCTACTGGCAGACCTATTGAGAAAACAGCCAGGTTTTAAGGCCTCTTCTAAAATCAAGAAGAGTAGTCGCCCCCCGCAGAGGGAGCGGTAATGAATTCCACATCTGTGGAGCCAGCAGACTAAAGGAGCGGCCCCCTAGGCGAGCCCTCTTCACGCGCGGAACAGCCGCAAGAAGTAGAGATTCCGACCTTAACGAGCGAGTAGGATGATAGAAAGTAAGTCTCTTTTGAAGATGTTTAGCTCCCACAGCATGGAGAGCTTTATAGGCCAAGGTCAGAGCCTTAAAGGCAATCCGTTTGCGGATGGGTAGCCAGTGCAGCGTCACCAGCAACCCAGAGGCGCTGGTGCGCCTACTTAGGCCAAAGATGGCCCTGGCCGCCGCGTTCTGTGCAACTTGAAGCCTCTGCAGCAAATACTCTGGCAGGCCCAGGTACAGACTGTTGGCGTAATCCAACCTGGAGCCTATCAGGGCCTGCACCGTCAGCCTCTTGTGCTCTTCAGACAAGAGAGGCAGAAACTTCCGCAACATTTTTAGCAGGCCGAAGCAGGTGCCGGTAACCCCCAGGATCCTGGAGCAGTGGCATGGCAAGGGGGATGGAGAGTGGTCCACCCCATCCAGCACAAGTTGTGGGGGTGGTGGCCTTCTCTGGCACTTACTTGCCATCTCAGGGGGGGCAACCCCCCCTTACAAAGCGGCTGTCGCGAGTCGGCAATCGTCGGCTGAATCTTGCCAGCACCCCCCTTTGCTCTTCAATGCTGCTGCGGGGTGGCAAACACAGGGATCGCCATGGGCACCCAAAGGCCTAGCTACACCACTGTCACAACACAAACCTAGACCCTGCCCCATAATAAATCTTGCTACATTTCTTTTTTTTATCCTCATATCACTAAAAGTTACTGCAATCCCAGGTGAAACACATGGAACCACCCTCACGCCTGATGCAC
The DNA here is from genome assembly GCF_964263255.1 of Lissotriton vulgaris. NCBI lineage: Eukaryota > Metazoa > Chordata > Amphibia > Caudata > Salamandridae > Lissotriton > Lissotriton vulgaris. Next base: position 1,114,465,565 of record NC_141687.1, read on the forward strand.
GAGCAGTAGCCCCCCCACACCAACCAGTGTGTTTATACCCGTATCATATCGGTGCTTTGGTGTAATCATGAAACTGCAAATTTTTCCGAATCCGGTCATCTCTCCATCTAAAAGAAAATCAGTCCAGATATTATCTGCTCCCCCTGAGATACAGGCCACGTCCATCCCACAAGTTCAGTGCAAGGCTCTAAGCCAATCTTTCAGACGAGAGGTTGCAGAATCTAACCAGTGTTTACCGTTCTCCCTTCTCGCTAGAAGCATAAAGTAAAAACTAGAAACCTCTGCGTCCTATCCAGAAGGCTGTGTAACTCCATATCATTTCCCATCAACACCAATATAGGTGAAGTAGTGTGGCTCACCGGTTAGAGGCGGCAGACCCGAGAGCAGAGGACGGCCCGGGACCAGGGTTCGATTCCCGGCGCGGCAGGTTTCTAGACCAGGGTCAGCGGACTCGATAATTCTCTCGCCTCGGTGCCCACTCTGAATAGCGATCACACTCGGCAACTCTGGGCATTAGCTTGCCTCATCTTCACTAACGGCCCCACCAGACCGTCGGGGATGCCTGGTCTCACCCTGGAGATACCCATAAAGGGACCATCTCTCAGGGAAGCCAGGAAGGGTTTCGCAGCGGTCAAAGCGCCTTGGGACCCTACGGGTAAGTAGTGCGCTATATAAATGCCTATACATTTACACATACATTTACACACTTAACACAATTCAGAGACCAAAAATACTGGCAATAATGTAGCTCACTTTATTCTAGACCCCGCAGACAGTGGGGAAGGTAGCAAACATATACTCATCATTTGATTTGGGGAGACCACAGCTTTTTTAGATTGGTTGGCTTGACTGTAGAATACAGCAGTGTTAAAGAGTGGTGCCATACCTGAGGGAGTGTAGAATCTGGGGTCATTCCCTTCCAAGCCCTATAGGGTTCCCAGAATTTCTTTCCCTGCCTCCAAGAGCTTCCTATACCATAAGGAGACCTCCTTACTTATAGGCTGCATATTTTGCAAAAGTGCTTCAATCTCCCAAGCGCCTCCAACCTCCAAATTAGCACTCACATACCACAACATAAGCTGCATATATTTGACTCTAGTGAGGAAACCCCCTGTCTTTGCCTTACTTGCCTTTAAGGTGGGAGCCCTTGCACTGTATGGAGATCCTCCAACAAACAATTCCAATCTCCCTCACAGGGGTACTAAACCCATCCATAAGACACTCTGGAGTACCCAGAGAGAAATCGGAGTAATACCGGATACCCAAAGAAAGTTCATGGGTCCCAGTCCTGTCACTATTTCTTGTAAAATCTAACTCCAGGTTGAGATATCCAGTGTCCCAAGCAAAGCCCTATAGTTCTTAAAGAGGATAAGCCATACAGTAAAGATTTAAATCCTGTAATGACAGTCCCCCTTTCATCAGCCCCTCCTAATTTTTTTCCAAGAAAGGCTGTCTCCCCTTGCAAGCCCAGATACTACTAATAATTTTCCCCTGTAACTTTCCCAGATCCTTTTTAGGAAATGTAAAAGGAATAGAATTAAAGAGATAGGTTAGCTTAGGTAAAATTTACATTTTAGTCAAATTCAACTGACAATGGATTGACAATGGTAGGTTCCTCCACCTAATGAGAAGTAAATCGATCTCCTTTGCCACCTGCCTTAAATTATGCACTGGAATATCTCCAACAAATGTACTATTAAGATGTCCAGATACTTAAACTCTTCCACCACCCGATCCCTGTTAGTGATATTCCAACATATAAACTCCGACTAGGACGTATTCACAGAATATAACCCATTAGTGCCCAAAACTCTTCGGCTAGTTTTTCCGCCCAAGGAATTGTTTGAAAGGGATCAGATGTATATATAATAATATCATCTGCGTATAATCCTATCTTGTTCCTGAATTGACACGAAGGGAAACAAACCCCCCCGGGAGTCTCCACTACGTAGCTGAGCAGATGGGTCAATATCAAATTATCAAACAAGAGAGGAGAAAGAGGGCACCCCTGCCTCGTGCCCCTGGTGATGAAATGAAAAGAAAATTTATAAAGCGCGATGGCTACCCAGGGGCGTCCCAGCGCTGCAGAGGTAGGGCTAAGCGGAGTACGCTAGACTAAAACGGATTTTTTAAGATGATTTATTGAACAGGTGATTTATTAAAAAGCCAGGTTTTAAGGAGCTTTCGGAAGGTAAGTAGTTTAGGCTCTGATCTGATTGAGAGGGGGAGAGTGTTCCCGATTTTGGCTAGGTTGTAGGAGAGCGACCGGCCTCCACACCTGGCTCTTTTGATTCGCGGCACTGTGGTGAGACAAGAGGTCCCAGATCTGAGGAGACAATTGGGATGGGGAGTCCCAAAACTCCTCATCAAAACTCCATTGAACAAGATACGGGCAGATGAATTTGCATAAATTCTCTGAAGGGTCAAGATGAAGCATGGGATAAACCATATTCCTGCTAAGACCTCTCACAAATACACTCAACAGACCTGTTGAAGGCCTTAGCAGCGTCTCCTGTGACAACAGCCAATAGGATCTTATGGGTTGTAGCCAAACTTATAAATCCAATTATTATTGGGTGAGATCATGTATCTGGTGCTTACGAAAAAATCCTTTCTTATCAGGGTGAATTACATAGGGAGCCAGCTTTGCATGTTTTCTGGCAAAAATGCTGGCAAAAATCTTAGTCAGCATTTAAGAGTGAACTTTTTGTGGGGGATCTTTAGCAAGTTTCCAAATCAGCACAATTATAGCTTCCAACCATTATTGCTGGATCTCAGCATTCTCAAGATAGATGGATCTAAACAACTTTGCCCAAAATTGTACTACCACCTTTTTTAGTTTTTTATACAACTTCGAGGTAATATAATCGGGCCCCGAAGCCTTCCCTTTCTTGGCCTGCCTCAAATGCTCCCAGACTTCAACCACCATGATTTGTGCTTCAAGGGACTCCTTTCCTGTTTCTGAAAGCCTCGAAAGAACCCTGTCCCGCAACCACTCCATAAGACCATCAAGGTCTGAAGTTATCTCCTGTGTATGTTGTGCAGCAAAAAGGAAGACTGAATTGCCCTAAATCTTCCCAGTGTTCCTAGAGGTAGCTCCCTGGTTGTTGATTATGAGCTCCTGATCTCTCCCCATACTCAAATAGATGCATGCTTTTGGTCTGTCACCTATCCCTAGACTTCATTTGTAGCCCAAGCATGAAATTTAACTGGGCTTCTTCTAATTTCTTCCGTATTTGGCCCTTGCCTTAAGATTAACTTTTCACTTGAAGGGTGGCTCCAGTACTCCTATTACCTGTTCTATAGCATTTCACTTCACTTTCTCTGCTCTACTTTTACCATACACCAGGTTTTGTAAGACCCCTCGAATATAAGCCTTAAATGTATCCCACTATGGTGGCGGAGGCAGACCCTATAATACCAGCAAAATATTCACTACTAGCTTTTTCCAGGGCCAAGATGGCATCTTCATCAGAGAGGAGGGCATGGTTGACCGTCCACCATGGATTCTGTCTACAAGAGGTGCACTGGAATACCATGGTGACCACTGAATGGTGAGAGATATTTGACCTTATCTGATATTGTGTTGTCAACAAAGAAATAATCAAGCCTAGAAAAATTGCTGTATTTCTTTCTATGTATCCCTTTGTCTGACCCATTTGATGATGCACACATCTGCTGTTCCCATGTCTTGAAACATATGCTTCGAGAGGTAAAGAGTTGAAATGGGATGTCCTGCAAGGTTTCTCTCCTAGTACCACACTAATTAACATTTACATGTCTCCTTTGGCATATTTGATGGAATCATATTAAATCAAGATCAACCCCTGTTTAAGTATGATGGGGACCATGAGAGGGTGAGGGCAGCCTTCACCAATTGTCTGGTGGCACTTCTAGATTGCCTGAAAACCAATAGATTGCAGTGCAAACCTGATAAAATGGAAGTCTTATTATTTGGGTGGGATCCCAGTACCGGCTGGGCTGGGGCCTGACCCAACAGTGTTCCTGCACCGCCCCCCACAACTGTGGTGGCCAGAAATTGGGTATGATGTTTGATACCCAGCTTTTATTCGGAGCACAGGTGTCAGCAGTGATGAAATCCTGGTTTTGTATTTTTCACATGTTGAGGAGGTTTCTTCACTTGCTTCCTCATGAGGCCCAAATAACAGTGGTCAGATCACTTATTTTATCTGATTGGTCTCTGCTTATGTACTGTACCTTGGTCTCCCAGATTATCTGAGTCAACGTTTACAGGTCATGCTGAATATGGCAGTTCACTTATTATACAAAATTCCGAAATACACTTCGGTGTCCTCTTTTTGAGGCAAACTTCGATGGCTGCTAATATATCATCCTATTTTGTATAAAGCTCTGACCCTAGCACACCAAGCCCACCACAATAGGAGACCTAGGTACCTGAATGAACATGTCGATGCTTACTGTCCGGGAGGCTGTTGCGCTCTAGCTCTGCGGGTTGCATTGTGACTCCTCATTTTCATAAACAGCAGAGGGTAGGTTCCTCGTTCCCTGTTAAAGCAGCTAATCTGTGGAAAAAGCTGCTGGATTACCTTAGACAGCTCCCCGAAGAAGCTAGATTTAAAAAGAAGCTGTAAACATTTTTATTCAGACCTTAAGGGGTAGTATGGGCAATGATCTCCTGTCTATTCACCTTAGGCATGCCGAAAAGCACCAGGCCTCTCCTTTGATTAGTTGTGCGCTATGAAAATGCTTTATTAATTCATTCATACTCCTCAATGCCTGTCTGGTTTTAGTTGTATAGGTATAATCCCTCCTAATGGATATATCGAGAATAGGATCCAAGAGAGTGTTAAAATCCCCCCAAAAGAAAATTGGTGATAATGCCTCCAATAAGTTCCACTCCAAGGTGGAGAAAATGAAGGTATCATCAGCATTCAGGCCGTAAAAGCCCCCACAGACGAATCTATAGTTGGAACATCTCACAACTACCAATACCCAGCTACCTGTACTATCAGTTTTAGATGATAACATATCCATCTTCAAGCCTTTCCGCAAAAGGATAGCTACTCCCTTACAAAGCTCTAGCTGATCAGGGACTGTGGAGCTCCCAATCCACCTACATTCGGAGACAGTGCTTTACTCTCTCTTGTTGTAAGGTGGGTCTCCTGTAAAACCATTACATGGGGCCTACACTCTTCTTGATACCGGAATATCAATCTGAGCCTCACTCTAGATCTACAGCCATTTATGTTCCAAGTTAGGAAACAGATCTCTCTACCGTCCCCCATTTTTGTTTTATGGAGACTCAACTCCCTATTTCTGAAATGTGAGTTAAATACATATATACGTGAACAATTGCATTCCTTGCTTCTTCCTTTGTAGTACAGACTCTTAAGCATCAGCCATGGTCATATCTTCAGTAGGGTATGTGGTCACTCCATCAGCAGTGCCTTTAGCATTTTTGGGAAGTTTTGCAGGTGTTTTATATGGGGAGAGAATGTAGCCTTATGGCTTGAGCAGTCGACCTCGAAGCTTTGGAACCGGATTCTCAACATCCTGTAATTCTTGGCAAATCACTTAATCTCCCCGTGCCTAACAAAAACTGAATGTGTCCCTCTGTAACGAAATTGGTGCTCATGTAAAACCCTCTGATACCTGATTTCTTTGGGTCGAATTTTCACTATATAAAACTCTGAAACAAAAGAAAAACATATCACCACCGTTTTATGAGTAGTCCAAGTTCCAAGAGTAGGCTTTGTCCTCTCTTATTTAGAGGGTTCAGATGCTTCCTGGAACATGCAGTTTGTAGTGAGGGATGACCCATTGCTTTATGACTTTCAAGCTTTTAAATTTGTGATGATGAAAATATTTGACAAGTACTCCATTCTCCAAGTGACTGACACAAAGTTGTTAAACCTTAATCAGAGAAATAAGGACTTGATAACTTATCTGACTGCCATCAATCACTTGATAGTAGAGGATAATTGGCTGTACACTAAATATCCATCCCTATTTTAAAGGATTCGAAGGATGAATCAAATGATTTATTGATGCAAGTGATTGATTCACCAGAGAACTGTGAAGAGTTAAGAGAGCTCGTGTTGAAATGTGATCATTGGTTGAATGAACGACGTTCAGAAAAAGGAAAAAGTTATCATAAGGTAATGATTGCAAATGAGAACAAAACAAAACCTGTGAAAAAAATGGATGATTGTGAGCCGATGTAGATTGGTCCAGTCAGAAGACTCCGACACAAGGAGGAATGTCAGAGGTAAAGTAAGCAAAAACTCTGCTTCTACTGTGCAAAAACAGACATTTGTTGAACAATTATACCAAAAACCTAAGGTTGAGATAAAGGTCAAAGTAGCAGTACAAGTTGATTGTGGAAGTAAATAGGAATTGAATACATATGAAGAAGCTGTGCTGGGTAGGTTTTCTAACTAAGTTGTCCATAGATTGGCTAATGTTAACCAATCAAATGCTTACGTTCAAGTTCAAGTGCCAACTGTGTTAACTTTGCCATCTTGATCTCCAGTTCTTGTACGTGTGCTTTTGGACTTTGGGCAACAGGAAATTTTCATTAATATTCCATTTGCTCACAGATTAAGAGTCCAGTGAGAGCACTTGCTGGTTAGCATTAAAGAGACACATTTTGCTACAGGAAAACATGTTTTTATTTAATTAATGAAACACACTTTGATACGATTTATGGGACTACCATGGTTTAAAAGTATAAAGCCCATATAGAGTGAACAGCTAAACAAATCAGGATTCATTCATCTTTATGTACTTCAACTTGTTAGGTAAGCACTTGCAGTTTGAAGAAACTCATTCAATGTGTTATTATTCAGGTGAAACAAACTACTGCAGATGACATTCAGCACCCATACAGCAACTTTTTTTGAGAAAGTAAAAGCTGCCCAACTGTCTCAAAATTGACCCTACGATTGCATGAGTGACTTACAGTTAAGAGCACAGATTGCTTGTATCAGAGTCGATGCTATCACAGAAAAAGGGAATAAAAATCCATAAGAGGGGAAATGAGGACGTGCATTGGGAATCTTGCACTGACTATGTTTACAATAGAGGATTGGTATCCAGTTTAATGACAAACTGTAAAGGATGAAAATATTGTGAGGCCAAAATATCATGGCCACAATATCGAGAAGATAAGTGCTTATAGATACGTTTAGATTTACTCTTCCTAATTCCACATCTACGTACCCTTTAAGATATATCTATCGTCAAAGTACATAAATTTGCGGTCTTAAGTATAGTTAGCATTTGTAAACCAATGCTTACCTATATAAACGTGTATTCCATTCTGAACTATTATATTTTGACCTCACAATATTCAGTAGTTACTATTTTGGTGAAATAAATGGTATTCTTTGCCACTCCTCTCAAATGTCTTAGATCAAGTCAAGAAGGCAAGAATTCTTACCAGGTTTGATTTGCCGGAAGAACTTGGGGGACCAGAGTGGATGTGAATATATATACGGGAGGAATGGAAGCGGTGTCAGAGTCACTGTACTCTGCACTGGGCGAGGCGGAATCCCGTACTTGCCCCGGCGGATCAAATACCTGTTAGCGGAGGTGGTGCAATTGGGGGACCCAAGGAGCCTTGACATTTCAATGGGCACTGCAGGACACTAGTGGTGGGTTACACGACTCCCCGCTGCTTGCGCCAACACTCGGCGGCCCTTTACCGGCAAAACAATGCATGCTGGGAATTGCAGTCCAGTGACCATCCAGGAACGGCTGCAGGTGACATTGATCATCACTTTGAGCGGAGCAAACCATAGTTGCTTAAGTGGGTCTGGACTATGGATTTCGTGGCAACTCACTCACTTCCTGTTTTACTTCTGGGCGCTGACAAGGCTACACAGCCGAAATGCTGCATTCGCCCCTTTTTGGCCTGACTTGAGAATAAAGGACTCCAGAGTACTCCCCTGTTGTGGCCTCGGCCATTCTTGTTGAGGGGATTCCTGTTGTATATATATATATATAATATACATATGTATATATATATATATATATATATATATATATATATATATATATATATCTCTCCTGGACACTCGAACCACTTCCAAAATCCCCCCGATGGCGGTTTGGCGAGGAAAGAGACACAGACCGGACAGTTTCTGGGCAAGAAATCTTCTTTTTATTTAGCGACCCAAACACACAACGCGTTTCAAGCCCTGAAGCCCTTGTTCACGTGCAAATTAGTGCATACGCCATCTTACTTTTAAAGTTAAAAGTAGCCACACCCATTGATTGACATCACATGTCACAAGATAGTCTGCATAAACAAAAGACTAGATGTTCAACGTTTGTTACTCTATAACCAACAAACGCATTATACAGGCATGTTTAAATGATTCTGCACATTAATATTTTATATACATGTAAATATAAATAAAAACATGTTATGTGCAAAAACGCTATTTTATATTTGTTTTGTAACTTAACATTTCATGTTGGATAAATCCAACCGCGCCTGTTACATGTAGTCCTTTCTGTACAATGATCTATAACTGGATAAATCCATGTTTAATCATGTGCAAAACCTCAATATCTATTTTATAAAAATAAACGCAAGTTATAGTGAGTCCAACTAACTATAACGTGGGAATTTCAATGGTTTTATGTCGGTAAAATTTCCAGCTAACTATAACTGGTGTCAAACCTTTGGCTTTTTTCAGTGAATTTAATAGTTTTTTTAAATGCTAATTCCTAACTATAACTGGTGTTAAACCTATGGTTTTTTCAGTGAATATATATATATATATATTTATATATATATATATATATATTCACTGAAAAAACCATAGGTTTCACACCAGTTATAGTTAGCTGGAAATTTTACTGATATAAAACCATTGAAATTCCCACGTTATAGTTAGTCGGACTCACTATAACTTGCGCGTGCAATGCACTGCTGATGACATCACATATTACATCACTCATGACATGGTCAGTGACATCACTCATGACATCACTGATGACACCGTCCTTGTGACAGAGTGACAGACCTCCTTTCACTGTAAAGTAACCCTTGAAACACATATTCAAAAATAGAAACTAACATTTTCAAAAAAGTGGAGATACCTATACCAGTTACAACAACCAATTTAGTAATTCCACCATTTATATACACATCCACTCATTCATCAACAGTTCTATATAGTCAGTCATACATATACTCCCTCATCATATGTAGTGAGACACCTATACATCCGTTAACACACCGACAGTCTTCCAAAAGTTGCTCACACACATACTCACACATGCAAATAAACTATTGAACATCCATTTTTTTGCATATACAGCTATACACACACTACCACCTTACTTCTAAAGAAACTTACACATACTTACTCTCTTAAAAAATCACTTATAGAAACACATACTTATTAAAACAAGAATTCTTTCAATCTCTCACTCTCATATATACTCACTTATATACATCAATACTCACATATACTAGATTAAAACATATGTAGTTACTGATAAAGACACTAGTAAGACAGTCATTCACTTACTAACACATACATATACACACTCATTCACCCATACAGTCCGGCACATATGCTGTCTTCAAAACACATACAAACAGTGAGTCAGTCATTTATGCATCTATGTGCTAAGTAACACTCCCACCAAATCATACAGACACTTATACTGATACTAAAAAAAACATCTAATAACCCATATACACACATATGTAGCTACTCACCAACCCATGCAGCCACTTATACACAAAGTGAAACACTGATACATATATTTAAATATTTAAACATTACTCACTAATATATGTATTCACTAAGATACACTTAATAAGCCAGTTATTCAATATATATTTTTTTTTAAAACCATCCATTTAGACACTTATTTAAACATTTATTCTCCCATCGACCTTTACATATACATATAACATATAAAACATATTTATTTTTCAGAAAGACACACATTCATTGGATGGTGTCATCAGTGATGTCATGAGTGATGTCACTGACCATGTCATGAGTGATGTAATATGTGATGTCATCAGCAGTGCATTGCACGCGCAAGTTATAGTGAGTCCGACTAACTATAACGTGGGAATTTCAATGGTTTTATATCAGTAAAATTTCCAGCTAACTATAACTGGTGTGAAACCTATGGTTTTTTCAGTGAATTTAATAGGTTTTTTAAATGCTAATTCCTAACTATAACCGGTGTGAAACCTATGGTTTTTTCAGTGAATTTCATAGGTTTTTTAAATGCTAATTCCTAACTATAACTGGTGTGAAACCTATGGTTTTTTCAGTGAATTTCATAGGTTTTTTTAATGCTAATTCCTAACTATAAGTCTCACTTTATAAATAAGACTGTTAGCACTCTAGTTGTTCTTTAGAACACTCTGGTACATTCTGTCATTGGGCTACAGTTGGGCTACATCTAGTTGAAATTTGGGCTACATTTACATTTTTTGGTCTCTGGTGGCCATCTTTGGGCTACATTGGGCTACATTGGACTACATTTGGGTTACATTTTGGCATTTTGGCATATATATATAGCCCAATGTAGCACAATATATATTTTATCAAAGTTAATTTTCGTAAAAACCACTTAAGAATAGGGCTACCCGGTGCGCTTCCCGGGGAGCGCCCCGAAAAGCGTACTTTTATATGGCCGAGATACCCGCCACCCCCTCTCAACACAATCCCCAAAAGGAGGGAAACCGGAAACAGTTCTTGAAGTTTTTGGAAGTGGGATGGAGTGACCATCCCGGCCGTATTTATTAAAACAAAATTAAAACATTAAACGTTTCATGTTATGTACAATTTCATTACCATATTGCGATGTTTGGCTAACTTTAACAGATTCTCTAATACAGAGGTTCTCCTAGCCGAACTAGCATCCTACAAAACATTTCTTGACATATTGAAATTGTACAACCTAACGTTTAAGGGCCAACGGCAAGGTCATAACCGGTGTCAAGATCCCTAACCAGACTTACCCCTCCCACTTGGGCTGGGCGACAGCACGGAGGCATACCTCAAGTGCAACTATTACCAATTTCCCTTGACTTGACGGGGGCACCTAAAGACTCGACGCCAGTTAAAGGTCGTTCGAATACTCGTGTGAGGTATCTAGAAGGTACCGTAGACCTTATCCCAACCCCACACAACTTACCGCATCTGCCGTCGCAGATGTCACTGGCCCCGGGAAATTCCCCAGGAGGGGGCTGTAACCCCTCCTACAAAGGAAGGGGCCTTGACCGCCTTTCCTTTTACTTCCGGCGACCCATCCTTAGAAGGGACCGCCTCCCCATTGAGGGGCCAATGGCCACCTCTCCCGAGCGCTCCCATCCGTGTTGGGTGACGCCCACTCATAGGGATCTACTAATTAGTGCTCACCGATCATGACCTTACCGCCTACCAAAATAAATACGACAGTGCAAATTAACCTACGAATACATTGGCCACTATGACCGAAAGAGCATGCATTAAAATTCAACACTAAACTGAATATCTTTAATGGCAAACATACTCAAAACGACCATTCTTTATTAACTCAGCATCAACATGGTACTACAACCTGTGTACGAAAACCGAAGCAAAATTAATCAACTTTATTATACACTACTGGCTGTCTTCAGGGGCTGGTGGGTGGGTCAAAATTGGCTCTTCGTTCTGTCCCGAGCTCACGTGCAGCGAGGAGGTGCAGCTTCAGAGCACAAGAACAAGAGGATGTCTTCTGGTCTTGCGTCCCTTTTTATCCGTCTTCAGGGCGGGCGTATACCCGCCCCTGCCTGCCCCGAGGGCGTGGCTGGCTGCGTCGGTGTCTAGGCCAGCCCACTCTAGGGCGGGAACGAGCGCGCCCCAGCTACGTCGCTTCGGGCATACCAGCTGAGACGTGCCTCCCGCCCAAAATGGCTTCCCGGGGGGATCGAGGCACTCGGCCATACGTTCGGGGGGACCGAGTTGGTCGCCCCTTTCCATATGGCCGAGATACCCGCCACCCCCTCTCAACACAATCCCCAAAAGGAGGGAAACCGGAAACAGTTCTTGAAGTTTTTGGAAGTGGGATGGAGTGACCATCCCGGCCGTATTTATTAAAACAAAATTAAAACATTAAACGTTTCATGTTATGTACAATTTCATTACCATATTGCGATGTTTGGCTAACTTTAACAGATTCTCTAATACAGAGGTTCTCCTAGCCGAACTAGCATCCTACAAAACATTTCTTGACATATTGAAATTGTACAACCTAACGTTTAAGGGCCAACGGCAAGGTCATAACCGGTGTCAAGATCCCTAACCAGACTTACCCCTCCCACTTGGGCTGGGCGACAGCACGGAGGCATACCTCAAGTGCAACTATTACCAATTTCCCTTGACTTGACGGGGGCACCTAAAGACTCGACGCCAGTTAAAGGTCGTTCGAATACTCGTGTGAGGTATCTAGAAGGTACCGTAGACCTTATCCCAACCCCACACAACTTACCGCATCTGCCGTCGCAGATGTCACTGGCCCCGGGAAATTCCCCAGGAGGGGGCTGTAACCCCTCCTACAAAGGAAGGGGCCTTGACCGCCTTTCCTTTTACTTCCGGCGACCCATCCTTAGAAGGGACCGCCTCCCCATTGAGGGGCCAATGGCCACCTCTCCCGAGCGCTCCCATCCGTGTTGGGTGACGCCCACTCATAGGGATCTACTAATTAGTGCTCACCGATCATGACCTTACCGCCACAGGCCCGGATAGTTGACCGGCTATCCGGGCCCCCCACAAAACTCCTAGCTAAAGGTCATGTTCCAACGTTTTTAACCATGCTAAGAAGTCTCCTATGAGTAACTCATTTCCCACCCGAGACAAATGCACACCATCCCCTAGATACATACTGTCATCATTAATACAACCGTGCGAGATAGAATGCAATGTCCTGGAACGAAACAACCTACTCACTTTGTTATTAAGTTTTCTAACAGAATGGTTCAAAGCAGGGATCGAAACAGCACCCCGCCACATTTTTCGTGGTATCATATGAGACCACGCAATTATGCACCCCGGAACTTTCCTCGCCAACCAACTTACAGTGGAAAGCATTGCCTCCAGGAGAAGTCGTCTACCGGTGGTGACCAAATCATTGCCCCCTAAATGTACTATGACTATAGACGGCGGTGACCTTGTCCGCCCTAATAAACCCTCAAAGAATGCCTGAAACTGGTCAATACAGAGACCGCTCCTTCCGTAGAAGGACATTCTGTACCCGTATTCCCCAGCTACGTGAATCATGTCACCTGCTTCGAATACGTCTGCGGCACGCCTCACGTATGAGTGGCCCACGACCCACACCTCCTTTCTCACAGCCGGTGATGTCTGACCGCTGGCCTGGTGTTGGGTCGACTGCATAGTCCGCCCCGCCTCGAAGGCTTGCGTAACTGAAAACCAAACAAAAAACAAGAAGCGTGAGTACATTATTACAGCTTCACAACATGTGCAACCGCACATACCTCTTATAACAATTGGAGGACCAACGCCCCACTCGTTTTACTTGTTCCACATTAAGACCCCTGGCTGTCGCCTCAGTGGCAGCCCCTATCCGAAAGGAATGGGTCCCAAACTCACCCGGGTCCAAGCCCGCTGCGGTAATTGACATCGCGAGCACCTGCTGAAACTGAAACTTCGTCAGTGGGGTGGCGTCCGCGTGTCTCAACAATGTCCCCCCCCATGATGCCATCCTTCGTGCTAGGTAATCTTCTAAACACTTCACCGGACACATGGAAGACCCTGGAATCCTGCGAATGACTATGCAGTCTCCCACCCCACTTTGATCGGTTTTTGACTTGACAAAGGATACTGTCATCGTCTCACCCCTGATCTGAACGTGTTCCCGGCACAAACCCCCCACCACATCCCGCTTGTTCCTTGCTACCAGCTCACTTATCCTCATTGCCCCGTGAAATGCAAGCGTAAAAGCAGCTCGGAACAAACAGGCCTCGAACTGAGACGAGCATGTGGCGGGGAGTGTGGCCAGCAACTGGGACAACCTATCCAGACCTATCGGGCGCCTCTCATCTACTTTGCGACCCTCAAGGCGTTGCCACCCACGCAGCGCTTTCTGTACCACAAAAGACGCTGTCGGGTCCTGGATATTATGAGCCCTGGCAACAAAGGAAATGGCAGCACGATGCCTCTGGGCTGTAGCCACCGACTTCCCAGCCTTACGCAAGGACATCAGAAAATGTACTACCCAATCCTCATGCCCCCAAAGCCCCCCTCTCTCAGTCCCCAAAAAGGCTAAATAAGCCCGAAACGCCCCTTCGTATGCCTTCCTCGTCCTTGGTGCTAGACTCTCTCCCACGAGGTAACGAAGTTCGGGGCACCGAGAGACCAGAGAGCTTCGGGAAAGGGTGCTGGCTCTGGGTCCGCTGAGGGAAGGAAACCCGAGAAAGCCTGCATTTGAAAACGAGACAGTGCATCAGCAGCCTGATTCATCACCCCTGGGACATGTTTTGCTCTGAATACCACGTTCAGTTGCATACACAGTAAGACAATTTCTTTAAGCAGCCTTAAAACCATTTTACAACGTGCTGCCTGACTATTGATGCATTCTACAACGGTCATATTGTCAGACCAAAATATGACAGAGTGATTTTTGAATCCATCGGGCCAGGTTCTGAGGGCCACCAAAATGGGAAACAGTTCAAGGAAAGCAATATTACTCGTCAGCCCCTCTTCATGCCACCATGTTGGCCACCTTTGTGCCGACCATTTTGTGCCGAAGATGGCGCCGAAACCCATGCTTCCCGCTGAATCCGTCCATAGACCAAGTTCTTCAGAGGACAAGGCCGGTTTGTTCCAGACGACTCGACCATTGAAATCCGCCAAAAATGCTAACCAAATACGCATGTCTTGGCGGACCTCGGCCGATAATCTCGTGCGATGATGACCCTCTTTTAGGCCGACCATCGCCTGGGCAATTGAACGGGAGAAGGGGCGGGCCATCGGGATCACCCTCAGGGCAAAATTCAACTTCCCCACCAATTGCTGCAATTGATGCAGCGTAACTTTAGATGCAATAATACACATTTGCAGGGCTGCCCTGAATTTCGACACTTTGGCAGCTGGTAAACGAAAACAACCCTCACTAGAGTCCAACTCGATCCCGAGAAACTCGAGGCAAGTCGTGGGACCCACAGTTTTACCTGGTGCCAATGGCACGCCAAATCGATTCATTAGAACACAAAATTCAGTCAAGGCCCGGGCACATTCATCATCCCCAGCGGCCCCAAGGAACAGAAAGTCATCGAGGTAATGCATCACATTTCGAAAACCCGTTTTCTTCGTGTAAACCCATTGTAGAAAACTACTGAATTTCTCGAAATATGCACAAGATATAGAGCACCCCATCGGCATACACCTATCCATGTAATACGAACCTTGAAACATGAATCCCAAAAGCCGTTGGTCTTCCGGGTATACCGGGAGCAAACGGAACGCTGACTCGATATCTGACTTCGCCATCAGCGTCCCGGGCCCCAGGCGATTCAAAATGGCTACGGCCTCATCGAATGATGCGTACCGCACCGAACATATCTCTGGATCAATTGCGTCGTTTACAGAAAGGCCATGAGGCGCTGATAAATTGTGAATCAATCGAAACTCACCTGGGTCCTTCTTGGGGACCACCCCTAAAGGGGAACAAACAAAATTCTGTACCGGGGGAACACTAAACGGGCCGGCACCCCGACCTCGGGTAACCTCTTTCCGGATCTTATCCTGTACTACAGTCGTATGCTGCAAGACGGAAAGTTGGTTTTTGCACGACCCGACACCCTGAAAGTTCCCCACCGGGATGCGGAAACCATATGAAAAACCGTTTCGTAGCACCCCAGCTGAAGTACGATCTGGGTATTCGCTGAGCCAGGGAATCATCGCCAGGGTATCAATCGGGGTTGGTAAAGGCGCCCCTCGGACTATATTAGACCTGTTTGGCGCCCCCTCTACCCCCATTTTCATCCCGATTTGGCTCTGCACGAGGACTCAGGGTGGGATGCCCCACAACCACTACATTCGTGTTTGAATTTACAAGATCCCGGGGGCCTAGTACATTTACTTCTGTTGAAATTGAAACAGAAACCCCTCTTCCCTGTATTGCCGGCGGGTCTCGGGTAATCGTCTGTACCCGTACCCGACCGAAAGGGCGTCCCCCCATTTTGGCGGGAGGACTCACCAACAGTACTCCCCACCAACGGCACTTTCAACATCCCCGACTCTTTCATTTTATTCCATGTCAAAGAATCGTAACAGTCCCAGGTTAAACTTTTGTTCTGCTCCATCGCTTTCCTGAAAAGGTTGTCATAACAGAACCATTGGTTACCTTGGTGCGATGTCGAGTACCCCATAATTCGTGACTGATATACTGGAAATTCAGGGAGCAATTCAGGCCTACGTTCCCCCAAAATTGACGTAAAAATTCCCCAAGCATTACCCCAGTTACCAATATTCTCATTCACTTTAAAGGCGGCCATTTTTGCGCGCCAAACACTTGGATGCATCAGATCCTTTTGGCCCTTAACAGTTTCAACCTCATAATGATCAACGAGCAAGGAGAAAATGTTTACGTATTCCCCCGCGCAAATCTTTTCCTTTATTGCCAAAGGAACATGTTGCCCCAACTTTTCTCTACGAGAGGGTGTTGACTCATCCCTTGCGATCGGCAATGGCCGCTTACCTGCACCGGACGCTGCCTCCGCCACTCGTGGCTTGTCTATCACCGCATCCGACGCGGGCACCTTGGCTGTATCACGTTTCTCGCGCAACTGTTTAATGAGTGCTTGCGCTTCGGCAGCCGTGGCGCCCTCGCTACTGTCCCCCAACCACGCCGCTAACTGTGCCGCCAACTCGGGAGGCATATCTTCAGTGGATGTCGGGGTGACTACTACGGGAATCGGATTCCCCTCCTTCGGTACCGGGGCCGGTACCGGGGCTGGCGCCTCGAGCGGGGAACAGGGAACCGGGACGTCTCCCCCGACCGGCCCCCTTCTCGGCCTCTTTGGCTTCCCTCCGGCCGGTGGACGCCCCGATCCCTCCTCACCGTCTCGCTCCGCCAACCGCTTCTTAATTTCGGACATGTCCTTCATGAGGGCCCGAACCAACTGGTCAGTCGACATTCTCTTCGCGCCTTTCTTGGGCATCTTTTCAGACGAAGTATCTAGAAGACAAAAAGAGAGATTAAAACGCTCAAAATTGGCTCTTCGTTCTGTCCCGAGCTCACGTGCAGCGAGGAGGTGCAGCTTCAGAGCACAAGAACAAGAGGATGTCTTCTGGTCTTGCGTCCCTTTTTATCCGTCTTCAGGGCGGGCGTATACCCGCCCCTGCCTGCCCCGAGGGCGTGGCTGGCTGCGTCAGTGTCTAGGCCAGCCCACTCTAGGGCGGGAACGAGCGCGCCCCAGCTACGCCGCTTCGGGCATACCAGCTGAGACGCGCCTCCCGCCCAAAATGGCTTCCCGGGGGGATCGAGGCACTCGGCCATACATTCGGGGGGACCGAGTTGGTCGCCCCTTTCCATAAAGCGCCCCCGGGCGCGCTCCGAGGAGCGTCCCGTAAGCGCCAATATCGCGAACGAAAACATGATCATGACGTATCGCGTAGCCGCGTCCGCGTGATACGCACGGCGTAAGCGCACCCGGAAGTACTCGAGCGAATACGATCGCGCAACGTAAACATCCGACGCGCTTACGCTACGCGACCCGAAGCGCCCCCGGGCGTGCCCCGGGGCGCGTAGCGTAAGCGCGTCGGGTCATGTGACCTGAAAATAACACTTTTCATTGGTTCATAACAGTTTTAGTTTCATAATGATGAAGCCCCTGGTCTTGTGACCTGAAAATAACACTTCTCATTGGTTCAGGACAGTTTTTTTTCTAAATGATGAAAGACCCCACCTTTTTTCCTTATTCTGACTTTGTCCTTTGACTGAGGAAGACCTGTTTGTACATCTCTGTACCTTTTTGATATTAATAATGGCTTCAGTAGCAGCAGCAGCTGGTGCATCTGCCCCACCACCACAACCACCAAGAGGACCACCTCAAGATTATATTGGTGGTCAAGAACAGGAGGAGGAGGAAGAGGAAGAGGAGGAGGGGAGGAGAAGATGGCTGCCTGAAGAAAATACTCCATACAAACCCAAGCCACACATTATATGGGAGTTTTTTTCAATCCCAGAGGGCAAGAAAAAAGTTAATGCACCCAAGGTAACTTGCCTAATCTGCAATGATGAACTTTCACGGGGCAACCCAAACAAAAAATATTCATTTGGTAACTATACCATGATTCGTCATATGACCAGAAAGCACTCAAACAACTACTCTCGTGCTGAGTTCAGGGAACTGGCCAGTAACCTCCCCAAGTCGTCAAGGACCACCTCCCAAACAAACCAACCGACTTCATCGGGACCAGAAACATCCGAGATGATGCCTTGCATTCAGCCAAGATTTGCTGATTTTAAAATCACTTGTTCTGCATGTGGCAAGCTTATCGCCTATGGTGAAAAAAGCGTTAAGCTCATCGTCCTTGCAGGTGATAATCACAAGTGCCCCAAAAAGAAGTAATTTTTTGGGTTTTTTATTTTTTTGCTCCAGTTGAGCCAGTTTCAATTCCCTTTTTTTGTTTCTCCCCCTAAAAAAATACAAAAAAAATATAAAACTGTTTTGAAAAGCCAAAAAAAGTTCAAAAAGTTCAAAAAACACAAAAAAAATATAAAACAACAAAAAGAAGAAAAAAAAAGTTCTTTTTAGAACTACCTCCAATTTCTAAATAAAAACTTCATTTTTTAAAAACTCTGTCATCTTTTTTCCTCATATTACGCTCCCCGGGCCGCTCCCCGGTGCGCGTACCGGGCGCTTTCCCCGCGCAAAATGAAAAAAATAAATATTTTAAATGCCCCGCGGGGCCCTTTTATAGCCCCCACATCAAACCTATGGGGTCAAGGGGGGGTCTACCCTGCCCCCTTATGGTCATTTCCCTCTTTGTTTTGCCCACCTCTCGTGTCTCGATCCTACCGAGACACAAGATGGCGGCCGCTCCGGACTGTTTAGAATGTTTACAGACAACTGAGAGCCAATCAGCTTTCTGCGCGCAAGTCGCGTGTCGCGCCTGGAGCGCTCTCCGGTGCGCGCACCGGAGAGCGCCTATAGATATATATATTTTTTTGAACCTAAATTACTCTAAATCCACTGGAGCACATATCTTGAGACATAGCAAAGGCACATCGGGCTACCAGTCCCTACAATTTTGCCAAGTTTGGTGGAAATCCATTTAGCCGTTCGGGCTAAAAGTGAAATCGACCGCCCTATGGAAATTAACATGGGGAAACCGTGTTTTGGGACCCCCCTTTTATCTCGGCCCCCGCTTGACGTATCCCCCCCAAACTTTCAAGGGAGAACCGGAGCTCGACGAGGCCATTTTCAGGAAATTTTCAGGCAGATTCGTCAACCGGTGCCAAAGTTATTCCAAATAGAATTTTGAGATTTAACATTGAAAAAAATCCTAACTATAACTACCTACTGGCGACCGCCAGTAGGTAATATATATATATATATATATATATATATATATATATATATATATATATATATATATATATATATATATATATATATATATATATATATATATAACCTACTGGCGATAGCCAGTAGGTATATATAGTTAGAATTTTTTCTCTATGGGACTTTTGAAAATTCTATGTCTAATAACTTTGGCGTTTGTGGACGGAATCGGCTGAAATTTTCAGGAAAATGGCACATTTTGATTCTGAGCAGCCCCTGAAAATTTAGGGGGGTTTCGTCAAGGGGGGGCTGAGAAAAAAGGGGGGTCCCAAAACGCGTTTTTTCCATTCATTTTTCCATAGGGCGGTTGGACTCACTTTTAGCTCGAACGGCTGAATGGATTTGCACGAAACTTGGCAAAATTGTAGGGACTGTTAGCCCGATGTGCCTTTGCTAGGTCTTAATATATGTGCTCCAGTAGTTTTTGAGAAATTAACGTTCAAACCAAGATATATATCTGTAACAGCGCTCTGGGCAGCGATCCGGTCCGCTTACTTTTCGCTTATCGGAACTTTGCGCGCAGAAAGCTGATTGGCTCTCCGGTGTCTGTCAACATTCTAAACAGTCCGGAGCGGACGCCATCTTGTCTCTCGGTAGGATCGAGAGAGAAGAAGAGGTGGAAAACGAAAGGGGAATTTAATGAAAGGGGGCAAGGTATCCCCCTCTTGACCCCCTAGGAATGTTGTTGGGGTTATTAAAGGGTCCCGTGGGGAAAATAAAAAAAAAATGATTTTTCACGGTAGAAGCGCGGCCGCGAACTGGTAGCGAAACGGGAATTCGCCATTTTGTGCTTCGTTAATTAAATTACTAGTTATAAGTGGGTGCGGGAGACGTATCCTAATCCCCTATGTTTCCAGAGGGTGGCTGAGGAGGCTGATATATGTTGATAAATCTCTTCCAGCGGCTGTGCGTGAGCTTTTTTTTTTTTTTTGCTGCGTGACAGTCCGGAGCGGCCGCCATCTTGTCTCTCGGTAGGATCGAGAGAGAAGAAAAGGTGAAAAACTAAGGGGGAATTTAATGAAAGGGGGCAAGGTATCCCCCTCTTGACCCCCTAGGAATGTTGTTGGGGTTATTAAAGGGTCCCGTGGGGAAAATAAAAAAAAAATGATTTTTCACGGTAGAAGCGCTTCACGGGCCGCGAACTGGGCCGCAAAGTGGTAGCGAAACGGGAATTCGCCATTTTGTGCTTCGTTAATTAAAGTACTAGGTATAAGGGGGTGCGGGAGACGTATCCTAATCCCCTATGTTTCCTGAGGGTGGCTGAGGAGGCTGATATATGTTGATACATCTCTTCCAGCGGCTGCGCCATCTTGCCTTTTTTCGAATGCCACAATTTTGTCGTGCACGGCAGCCATTTTAGATGCCAGGCTGGTCCCAGGCTATCACCTAACCCTGCGGATGTAGTTTATGGCCCCAGCTGTAGAGAATTCAGACATGCCAATCCTCCTGATTCAGGCGTGTGAGTACTGATTTCAGTGCTAGTCTCCCGCCTCCCGATTTCTGCAAGCAAAAACCCGGGGGCATATTACGAACAACTAGCGATAATTTTTGTCTCTAACTTGTTTAGAGACAAAAATTATTGCCGCACATCGGCGATTTTTATCGCAGATAAACCTTGCTATTATCGCAGAAAAGTCAGCGATATTCATGTATTATCAATCTAATGCTCTTAGCCATGTTATCCACCTCCCATTGGATAACATGGCTAAGAACTGCTCAGGGCAGGTGTTAGATTTTGGAGATATTCGCGCTTAGCGCGAATATCTCCAAAAGTTGGTAATAGAAGGTAGCGATGTTAGGGACTGTTTCCAGTCGCTAACATCTTGGCACGCCACTTTGCATGTCATTAGTGATAAGTATCACTGACATGCAAAGCGGGGCCCAAGATGGTCGCTATCTCCTTTTAGCTGTCACTAACTGGTGTTAGCGACAGCTTGGTAATAGGGAAATAATTTTATCTCCGCTTTCATGGCTTTTAAAGCCAAAAAAGCGGAGATAAACCCCCTTGATAATATGCCCCACGATTCCTTGGGGGTTTCAGCTGACAGGGCTTGGTATTGTGTTACATGGTAATTTTTCCATGAAACGTCAGAGGGTCGATGCAGGGGTTCTAGAAGAGGTGATAAACCATTTAAGCCTCATGAACAAGCGCATGGTCTTTTAAAGATTTGTGAAGTACTCGGGGCGGCGGTGTGTGTGTGCCCTCTTTCAGGAGCGGGCGGGGGGGCACTGCCAGCAACTTGCCAGGTCAGGTAGTGTTCAACACGTGCATCACCCTTTCTCTGCCTGCTATTGCGCTCCATGCTTCGGAAAGGTAAGAAAAAGAACGTGCATTTGAGTTTGAAATGTCCGATCCTGCAGCAGCACACTTCCAAAGCCCACACATGACAATAACCCGATTCAAGGCCCCATTCACCCGTTTTTAAAAAAATAGATAACACTCCAACAAAGTAAGGTTATAAAACTTTATTAACTACTAACTTTAACAAACGGAACAAAAACTAAAAACATTTAAACATTTCTCAACACAAAAAGCAACAATGGTTAGAAGCTGTCTTTTGTGCGAATAGTCCCAAGGCAGCACAACGTGCAGAGTTCTGGACGGCACCCAGGTGATGTCGCCTGGGTGCCGCACTGGTTTAGGGATCCTACAATGCTGCTCCGAAAATTGGCGTGGGGCGTCCCGGGTGGGGCGGGGGGAGGCCTCGTCAGTAGCGGTCTGTTGTGCGAATAGTCCCAAGGCAGCACAACGTGCAGAGTTCTGGACGGCACCCAGGTGATGTCGCCTGGGTGGCGCACTGGTTTAGGGATCCTACAATGCAGCACAGAAAAACAGCGTGGGGCGTCCCGGGTGGTGCGGGGGGAGGCCTCGTCAGTAGCGGTCTGTGTCCAGTGTCACATGGCTGACACAACATGTACGACAGGCACCCAGGTGATGTCCAGTAAACTGCCGCACTGGTTTTGGTATCCTGCAATGCTGCTCCGAAAATTGGCGTGCGGCGGCCCGGGGGGGGGGCGTGGGGGAGCCGGCGTGAACGGGCCTCCCCAGGTGGCGGCCATCTAGCTGAGTTGCGCTCGCTCTTGCGGCCACAGCGTCTCGCTCACCATGTTGTTGAGTTGCTCCCACTCTTGCAGTGCAGCGATAGGCGGCTGCCACATGGCTCTTAAAATGGCGGACAGCTCCTCGGTTTTAGGCCTGGTCCACTGAAATGGTCCTGGGACACTTTGGAACTCGGACGCTTGCCTGCTAGGGCTTGGGCTCCCTTCTCGAAAAGCGTCCCCTCAGCCGTGAAGATTGTATAAAAGTCTTGGGGGCCCCCGACTCCCGCAGGCTTCCGGTGGGGAGCGGCTGCCATGATTGCTCGCGGAATGACCACGACGGAGCCACGAGATGGTGGTGCTCTCATGCTGACGCCAGCTTCAGTCTGAATGATCCAGAAACAAGGTGGGGCTTTCATCGTTTGGGAAAAAAAAATGTTCTAAACCAATGAAAAGTGTTATTTTTAGGTCATATGACCAAGCCTTCCATCTTTAGGAAACCAAAAGTAAAATGAACCAATGAAAAGTTTTATAAACAAGTCACATGACCTGTTATGCGGCATAGGGCTACAAAAAGCGTAGAAAATCCGTTGGCACGTGAGGCGGCGTCAGTAGCGGACCGATGTGCGAATAGGCCGAAGGCAGCACAACGGGCCGAGATCCGGATGGTACCGAGGTGGTGTCCAGCAAATTGCCGCACTGGTGTGGCCATCCTACAATGCTGCGCCGAAAGACGGCGTGTCCAGCTGAGTTGCGGTCACTGTTGCGGTACAGTGACTCGAACGCGCCGAGATCCGGATGGCACCGAGGTGGTGTCCAGCAAATTGCCGCACTGGTGTGGCCATCCTACAATGCTGCGCCGAAAGACGGCGTGTCCAGCTGAATTGCGGTCACTGTTGCGGTACAGTGACTCGAACGCGCCGAGATCCGGATGGCACCGAGGTGGTGTCCAGCAAATTGCCGCACTGGTGTGGCCATCCTACAATGCTGCGCCGAAAGACGGCGTGTCCAGCTGAATTGCGGTCACTGTTGCGGTACAGTGACTCGAACGCGCCGAGATCCGGATGGCACCGAGGTGGTGTCCAGCAAATTGCCGCACTGGTGTGGCCATCCTACAATGCTGCGCCGAAAGACGGCGTGTCCAGCTGAGTTGCGGTCACTGTTGCGGTACAGTGAGTCGAACGCGCCGAGATCTGGATGGCCCCGATGTTGTGTCTAGCAAGTTGCCGCACTGGTGTGGCCATCCTACAATGCTGCGCCGAAAGTCGGCGTGGGGTGCCCCGTTGGCTTATGAGGTGATGTCAGTAGTGGACCGATGTGTGAATAGGTCGGAACCAGCACAAGGCACCAAGATCCGAATGGCAAGTCCTGGATGTTGAGTGCCTCAGTTGAGAGTTCTGAGCAGTGCTTGTAAGACTGTCTGAAGCTTATTTGCACCTGCTGCAGCTTCACTAGGTCCGGTGGAACTTTTTTCCTTTTCCTTTCTGCTTCTTTTCCTACAATGCGTTTCATCTGAAGACACGACCAGGTCCCTGAATGTGTGCAGGGGGACGCTATTGATTGAATGAAAATGGCGGCTTGACACAAAGCTGACTCAAGCGTTACTGTTGGTGCTATACAGACAAAAATTGGTTTTCAGTTTGTACATTCTTCAGGTTTTTTTTTTCCATCCAAGTCTGATTGAGAGTTTGTAGAAAAATGGCTTCAGATTTTCCACATACTACTCTTCAACATTCTTCCTAAATGTAACAATGTGAAACTCACTAGGAGAACGGCTGTTTCTGTTTCCTTTCAAAATGCTGCCACCAATATTTTCTGAATGGAAGACACCATCTTGTAGCATAAAGGGCCGAAAGGGGTTCTGGTCTGGCCGATGGTTGGTGGAGACATTTTGACTATATCTTGGACCTGCCCGGCCTCGCCCAAAATGGCGCCGGTATAAATGGGACTCGTAACTCCTTGCCCGCAAATGTATATCTAGAAAATGTTATTGTAAGTGGCCCTGTCGTATTTTAATTACAAAATGTACGTCCACCGATTCCGCAACTGTTAGACACCTTTGTTCTTGTCACCTAATGGCCCGCTCGTTACGTTCTTCTACAGTGTAAATGTCTCCTCATCATATACAATTTCAGTTTGCTCCATGGCCGGCCCACGTGGTTATAGGCCCGTATTTGTATACTGACATTTTCACAATAAAGGTTTTTAAAACAAAACACGGTAGTAGTATTTACATTTGTAAAGTTTTTACTTTTAGTGACTGCTTTCGAATCAGTAAAAGGCAAGTGAAATAAAGCAGTCCAATTACATGACGGATAAAAGGTATAATATGTAGGAACGCAGTAAAGATAAATGGTCAAGGGCAGTTGTGTTTTTCATGTCTGCAACATAAAGTTATCGATAAGAATCTGATAATCAGGCGTATCGGCGACTAAGACAGCAGGCCGAATCTCTTTTACTCAACGGCTCCGTCATGGAAGGAAGAAACGCCCTTTTTCTCGAAAAAGGAATATATTTTACTTGCAAGACAGTTGTAAATTTTCCGGGAAAGTACATTAGCCTGGAATATTATAACATATGTTTGATAAAAAAATATTGTTCGAAAATAATAAAAAGCGTAATTTTTAGGTCATATGACCAAGCTTTTCATCATTAAATTAACAAAAGTAAAATGAACCAATGAAAAGTTTTATTAACAAGTCACATGACCTGTTATGCTTACGTTACGCGCTGCGCGCCGCGCCTCGGATCACTTCCGGGTGCGCTAACGCGGCGTGTCATAAAACGCTTTACGTGACAACGTAGGTCAAGAATATAGTCTAAATGTCTCCACCAACCAGCGTTCAGAACACAACCCCTTTCAGCAGTCCAAAAAGTTCTGTTAAATGACAACAGAGGGGACAGGCAACAAGAACCATCAGTCAAAGAGGGGAGGGCAAGTTCTTCTCTTCCGGGTCATGTTGGGGCGCTACCGGAACTGATCGAATTGGTAGTCTATAGTGTTTCTGGATGTTTCAGACTAAAGCTGGCGTCAGCATGAGACCACTACCATCTCGTAGCTCCGTCGTGGCCATTCCACGAGCAATCATGGCAGCCGCTCCCCACCAGAATCCTGCGGGAGTCGGAGGCCCCCAAGACTTTTGTAGAATCTTCACGGCTGAGGGGACGCTTTTCGAGAATGGGACCCAAGCCCTAGCAGACAAGCGTCCGAGTTCCAAGGTGTCCCAGGGCCATTTTAGTGGACCAGGCCCAAAACCGAAGAGCCGGCCGCCATTTTGAGAGTCCTGTGGCAGCCGCCTATCGCTGCACCGCAAGAGCGGGAGCAACTCAACTACATGAT
This sequence comes from Lissotriton vulgaris, assembly GCF_964263255.1. NCBI lineage: Eukaryota > Metazoa > Chordata > Amphibia > Caudata > Salamandridae > Lissotriton > Lissotriton vulgaris. The sequence continues at coordinate 1,114,491,529 of NC_141687.1, forward strand.
GAGCGAGACGCTGTAGTCGCAAGAGCGGGCGGTAAACAGCTGAATGGCGGAAGAGGCACAGTGTAGCAAAAGCGGGCGGAATGGCAACTAAAACGATAAAGGGGCGCCCCACTACAGCTTGTCTTCAGGTCAAACGGATTGTGGGACAAGGTCCAGAATTGAAGAGTCATCAAAAGGCAAAAAGTTCCGCCGGACCCCGGGAGCCGGCCGCCTATGTCGGGGGCGATCTCAGGCTACACCAGTGCTATAAGACTTGGGGAGGGTGTCGGAGCCAAGCGTCTTCTCCGAGTCCATGGCCATCACACCGCCCCTCAGGGGCCTCCGTCAAGCTGTTTAGGAAGGTAACATATCACATTGTTTTCTAATGAAGTCAGGTCCACAAACGACACTCACTTACTTTGAGAATAGTGAAGCTGCAGTAGGTGGAAATAAGCTTCAGACAGTGTTACAAGCACTGCTCAGAACTCTTAACTATGGCACCCAACATCCAGAACTTATGCTATTTGAGAATGGTAGTGACATCGAAGCATCTCAGGGACCAAAACCATTAACGTACTTTCACGTATGAAAATCTTACTTGGGGAGGGGGCAGGAGCGAAGCGCCCCCTCCCAGTCAGCGCCACCACACCGTATGTTGAAAATCTGAAGCCATCGTTCTACAAAGTCAACCAAACTTGGATTGAAAAATCTAGAAAAATGTACAAACTGAAAACCAGTTTTGGTCTGCATAGCATCAGTAGCAACGCTTGAGTCAGCTTTGTGTCAAGCCGCCATTTTGATTCAACAAAGCACAGGCATTGAAAAAGGCTGAAATTCAGAACTCTAAACTATGGCACCCAACATCCAGGAGCTTGCCATCCGGATCTTGGAGCCTTGTGCTGTTTTCGATCTATTCACACATCGGTCCACTACTGACATCATCTTATAAACCAACGTTATGTAAATAGTTTTTTAATAAAATGTTTTACCCTGTTTCTTTGCTGGTGTGTTGTCTATATTTTTAATATTTGCATAGGGTTTGTCGTTATTTTGTGCGGGATGGGTGATGGAGCCGAGCTGTCTTGTAGCCCTCATGGTGTGGAGCTCAGTTCATCTCACTATTTTCGTATTTCTCATGAAGGGTTGTTCCTAATATTTCTATTTTAGCGAGGTCAAAAAGAGATCCAATTAGTGGCCTACTGATTTTGCTCGATTACTTTTATTTTTTTACACGATTTTTCACTATCTGCAAAGACTAAACAGAGTATTGCGACTTTGTGCTTGTTTGTAAATAGAGAATGATCCAAAGAGAACCAATTCTAAAACAGTAAATGCTTGGACAACAATCAATCAAATGGAGAGACAAGGAGGCACGACGGATTACAACGGGGGTAAAGGCCTGCGTTAACTACCCTTCAGTATCTGCAAAGAGAGAGTACTACTAAGACAAAAGAGGGGAGGGGGGGGGGTGCAGCGTTCAAAGCACATCAGCGTGCATAAATACGAAAATGTTTTTATCTATCACGTACTTGACATTTTAAAGCTTTTCATATTTGCTATTAAAAAACCAATGAAATTCACAGAAAAAACCATAGGTTATAGTGGATATATAGTTAGGAATTTGCATTTACAAAACCTTGAAAATTCAATGAAAAAACCATTGGTTTTAGGCCATATATAGTTAGGAATTAGCATTTACAAAACCTTATTTTACTCGCATAAAACCATTGAAATTCCATATATAGTTAGAAGCGCTAACTATATATCGCGCACCCGCAATCCACTGCTGATGATGTCACATATTACATCATTCATGACATGGTCAGTGACATCACTGATGACATCACTGATGACATCTCAAATGACATCACTGATGACAACTCAAATGACATCACTGATGACATCTCAAATGACATCACTGATGACATCACTGATGACAACTCAAATGACATCACTGATGACATCTCATTTGTCATCACTGATCACATCACTCAAGTGATAATACAATGAACCTCTTCAGACTCTAATATAACCTTACATACACTCAGTATAAACAGACACTCACAGACTGTCACTCATCCATGGAGTTACTCACACACCTAGTCAGTCATGCAAAGAATCAATCACACCTCCATTTCCTCAACTATAAAGTTATACACATATGTTTCTTATTCAAACATATAATAACACATATTTATTCTCTTATATAATCCCTGATACAAGCTCACAGTGATCGATACAGCCACTCACACATTCACTGGCTCTTATGTTCAGTTATTTATATATCTCAACTCTCACATGTATTGTGTTTTACATACGTACTTACTTGCACATGTAGCAATGAGAAATCCATTCACTCACCAACACACCCATGCATAGTCAACCGCCCATATAGCTGTTTCCACATGCACTCTTGAACTCATACTCCTAGTGAATCAACTGCTTACACATCTATGCACAGAGTCACGCACCTCCCAGCCACCCACACACACACTCAGCCTCCCATTCAAATACTTGGGCAACCAATCAATAACCCATATGGCCACTCTTATAGCTACTGATCAACACATGCAGTAGCTTACACAACAACAAACATACTGATGCACAAATTAAGACAGTTTAGTCACTAACCCATGCACTCAGTGAGACACATTTAATCACTCACTCATACAGTCAGTCATGCACCTACTAAATTCTTCATCCAGACACTTATACATCCACTCATTCTTCAATATGTGAAACATATTTAAACTTTACAGACACATACAATCACTGGATGTTGTGATCAGTGATGTCATCAGTGATGTCATTTGAGATGTCATCAGTGATGTCATCAGTGATGTCACTGACCATGTCATGAATGATGTAATATGTGACATCATCAGCAGTGGATTGCGGGTGCGCGATATATAGTTAGCGCTTCTAACTATATATGGAATTTCAATGGTTTTATGCGAGTAAAATAAGGTTTTGTAAATGTTAATTCCTAACTATATATGGCCTAAAACCAATGGTTTTTTCATTGAATTTTCAAGGTTTTGTAAATGCAAATTCCTAACTATATATCCACTATAACCTATGGTTTTTTCTGTGAATATATATATATATATATATATATATATATATATATATATATATATATATATATATATATATATATATATATATATATATTCCAAAGAGTTCGAAAATCCCAGGTAAACCAAGGAGAGATGAAAATTGAATAGAACCACCAACTCCGTGCTGATCTTTCAGTGCCTTTATTCGTGCATATTAATAAGCCCACAAGTCGCCATGACGCGTTTCGCCTCAGCCGAGGCTTGATCACATGTCATGTCAAGGAGATAGAAAACGGCATTTATAGTGCAGGCAACCAATTGCAAACTGGCATAGTTTCTAAACAGGAAAAGAAACAGATGACCGTTTAGTAATATAGGACATAGTGTCCCTATAGACTGGGAAAAACATGTTTAGTCTAAAAGTGCAAGAACACGAAGGGGAAAGGAATACAAAACTCCATGGAGCTCCAATGTATAGGTACAAACCTCATAAAGTGCAAAATGTCATTTCTGGTATTTAAAAACGACAATTAATATATTTACACATACAAAATATTTCCCAACTTCATGCTAATTTCTTTAAAACCAACATTAAACACCATGAATCCATTATAAATACAGGGAATAAAAGTTTCCCTAAGAAATGTTCTTGTTTCTGTTTAAAACAATCCTGTTATAGCCTATTTAATTCCCAAAAGTGCCTGTTAGATTTCTGGTTTCTAGTAATACCACAGTGGGTTATTCAAGAATTCTATACCAGCCCATCAATCTCATTATGATTGCTCTCTACAAAAATGCCTCCCTATGGGAAAATATAAAATACAGAATTTAAAGTGTAAGTGATAGAAAATATATAGAAAAGAATTATATTAAAACCTATTATCGCAGGCTGCCAAATCTGTTCCGTCAGGCCTCTAATGCATCATATCTATCTTTTATTCTTTATTATTCATTTTTTCTTTTTTTTCTTTTTTCTTTTTTCTTTGTTACTTCTATCACTCATGAACATTTCAGGTGGTTAGAGGCAGGTGTAAAGGTCCTCACTGATGTTGAGTCCCCCAGGCTGCTTACTATTGAACTCCAGAATGTAGCGTGTCTCCAAAAGACGGAGTTTTCCGTCTCTGTCTGCTCCCCTTTTCAGGGGTAAGATAGAGTCTACTAGATAGTACTGGAGCAAGCTTGGGTCCCTCTTATGGCAGCTCTCAAAATGTCTTGCGACAGGGTACGTTTGATCCTTCCCTGTGATAGCCCGTAAATGCTGCAGGATGCGTTTATGGGCGGGAAGCCGAGTGCTTCCCACATACTGTAGTCCACAGGGGCACTGCAGTACGTAGACCACAAATTCAGTTTTGCATCCCAGTTTCTTGCTAATCGCAATGGGTCCATCCTGGAATGGGCTACTATAGTGGGTTTTATTAATGCCATGTTTGCATGCCTTGCATGTTTGGCATTTCTTAAAACCCGTAATGCGATCCCACCATTTTTTGGGGGTGTCCATGTTGTTACTGACTAACGCATTAGCCATTGAGGGAGATTTTCGGAAGGTTAAATCTGGCCTACTCTTAACAAGGTTGCCAATGATTGGGTCTCCCTGCACTAAGTTCCAGTTTTTAGTGAAAATCTTACGGATATCTGCATGCTGTTGGCTGTAGGTCACTATTGCCCTGCATTGGACTTGTTCCTCCACCTTGTCCGTCATCATAGGCTTTTGGGAAGACTCTTATATATATATATATTGTAAACACAAAGTTTTTAGCTGTCCCCCAAGCCTCTTCTTTGGCGGGCACACAGCAGGGATAGCCACCCCCTTTACATTAAACACAGTCTCACCAACGTAATCTCTCCAGTGATACAGATATTCACAGTTTAGTCACTATCCACTATATTTAGTGAGACACTAAACATTGTTAAAGTCCTCCATCCAAATATTTATTTTTATATATCCACTCATACTTCAATGCAAATTGCTATATATATAATGCATATTTAAATAACGAAGCAAACCACATTCACTGGATGATGTCATCAGTGATGTCATCATTGATGTCATTTGAGATGTCATCAGTGATGTCACTGACCATGTCATGAATGATGTAATATATGACATCATCAGCAGTGGATTGCGGGTGCGCGAAATATAGTTAGTACAACTAACTATATAGGATCAATTTCAATGGTTTTGTATGAGTGAAATGTCCAGCTAACTATAATACCCCTAAAACCTATAGTTTTTTTAGTGAATTTCAAAGGTTTTTTTAAAAGCTAATTCCTAACTATATAAGGCATGAAACCTATAGTTTATTCAGTGCATTTGCAAGGTTTTTTAAATGCCAATTCCTAACTATATAAGGCCTGAAACCTATGGTTTTTTCAGTGAATTTGCAAGGTTTGTTAAATGCTAATTCCTAACTATATAAGGCCTGAACCTATGGTTTTTTTTCAGTGCATTTGCAAGGTTTTTTAAATGCCAATTCCTAACTATATAAGGCCTGAAACCTATGGTTTTGTCAGTGAATTTGCAAGGTTTTTTAAATGCTAATTCCTAACTATATAAGGCCTGAAACCTATGTTTTTTTTCAGTGAATTTGCAAGGTTTTTTAAATGCTAATTCCTAACTATATAAGGCCTGAAACCTATGGTTTTTTAATTGAATTTGCAAGGTTTTTTAAATGCTAATTCCTAACTATATAAGGACTGAAACCTATGGTTTATTCATTGGATTTCGACGTTTTTTTAAATGACAATTTTTAAATGTATAAATTTTTTTTTATACTGATTTACTACATTTTTGCAGGCAGGTGTTCAAAGGGCACGCCCCCTTTTTACAACACTCTGCAGCGCAACCCCTGGCGCGTTTGCAGAGGAGGAACTAATTCCCCTTGCATACTGGGGGTCCCTGGGGGGCAACTAGCCCACCAGGAGCCTCCAGTATAAGCCAGGGGGGCTGCATTGCAGAGAGGTGTAATGAGGCCACACCCTTTTTTACACCTCTCTGCAACACAGCCCCCGGGCGTGTTTGCAGAGGGGGAACTAATTTCCCTTGCATACTGGGGGTCCCTGGGGGCCAACTAGCCTACGTGGAACCTGCAGTATGTGCCAGGGGGCTGCGTTGCTTTGCCCCAGGGAAGTGTGGGGGGGGGGATTGTGGACCCCCCACACTTCTTTATCACTATGCCCCCGCGATTTGGTCCCCCTGGTGGGTAATTTTTTTAAAAAACAGACCAGGTTGAAAAAAAAAAAAAGGTCCTTTTTTGTCCTTGTGGGGCCACCTGGGCAGGCCTAGGGTGTCAGGGTGTATCTACCCTGCCCCCTTTTTTGTGTTCTTCACATTTGTTTTTTTGCTTTCTTTTGCCTTGTCTATCGAGCACAAGATGGATGCCAACACTTCCTGGTTAGAAGTGTTGACAGCCAATGAGCATGCAGCTTTCTCGGGAAGGCATGCTGATTGGCTGCCACTGTCTGTCAACACTAGCACAAGATGGATGCCAACACGTCCTGGTTAGAAGTGTTGACAGCCAATGAGCATGCAGCTTTCTCGGGAAGGCATGCTAATTAGCTGCCACTGTCTGTCAACACTCCAAACCAGGAAGTGTTGGCAGCCATCTTGTGCCTCGGTAGAACCAAGGCACAAGTAAGCAGTGAAACAAAGGTGCAAAACACGCAAAGGGAGCAGGGTAGAAGCACCCTGACCCCCTAGGCCTGCTCAGGGGGTCCCACAAGGACCCTCCAGAGCACCAAATTATTATTATTTTTTTTTAATTGTGGGGTACGCGCACCGTACGAGTACGGTAAGCTTACTGTAAGCTTACTGTACTCTGTACTGTATGCATATGGTGCGGGTACACCGTGATTTAAAAAAAAAATCATTTTTTGGGGACTGGGGGGTCCTTGTGGGACCCCTGAGCAGGCCTAGGGGGTCAGGGTGCTTCTACCCTGCCCCTTTTTGAGTTCTACACGTTTGTTTTTCTGTTTTCCAGTGCCTCAGTCTATCGAGGCCCAAGATGGCTGCCAACACTTTCTGGTTTGGAGTGTTGACAGACAGTTGACAGCCAATTAGCATTCAGCTCGTGCTCGGAAAGGAACAGAGTACAGTAAGCTTACAGTAATCTTAAGTAAGCTGCTATAGACATATATATTTTTTCTCTTTTGATTTTCTCAGCAATTACAGGAGGGATTTACACCATTTAAACAAAAGGCCCTACTGCATACCAGTCCCTACCATTTTGCCAAGTTTGGTGTAATTCCGTTCAGCGGTTCGGGCTGTAGCCGTGCCTAATCGGCCTATGGAAATCAACATGGGGAAAAAGGGACAGAGAAAAAAGGAGGGTCAAAAAACATGTTTTCCCCATGCAATTTTCCATAGGGACCAATAAGTGGGGCTACAGCCCGAACTACTGAATGGAATTACACCAAATTTGGCAACACAGTAGAGTTTGGTTCACAGATCACGCTTTTTGTTAAATGGTGTAAATCCGTGCAGTAGTTCCTGGGAAAATCAAAAGTAAAATCATAGATATATCTATGGGCGTGTAGGGTACGCATATCGTCCGAGGATCATGCACGTACCATTACGAGCTGCATGCTAATTGGCTGCTGTCAACTGTCAACACTCCAAACCAGGAAGTGTTGGCAGCCATCTTGTGATTCGGTAGAACCGAGGCACAAGAAAACTGTAAAAGAAGTGCACAAAAGACGTAAAGGGGGCAGGGTAGAAACACCCTGCCCCCTCGGCCTGCTCAGGGATTCCCACAAGGACCCCCAAGGCCCAAAATGTTTTTTTTTTTTTTTTAATTTGTGGAATGCCCAATATAATCATAAACTGGTAGCTTATTTAGCACAATTTAATGAGCTCATTGTTGAAACCAATTGGCCTGAGGCTAAGAGAGCAGCCATTTTCTTTCGAGGATTGAAGAACAAATTAAAAGATGAGTTAGCTCAAATTCCTCGATGACCCACTGAAATCTCGGAGTTGATAGATTTAGTACTACAGATAGATCAACGTCAGTCTGAGAGAAGAGGAGAACATAGAAAAGAAGTGAGAAGTATTCGTCCCAGATTTTACAGAATGATATCTGAGAATACAAGGTCCAAGGAGGCTGTTTCGGAAGAAGAACCTATGCAAAAAGGTTCTATTCGAGGACCCTTGTCTAAAGAAGAGAGAGAGAAGAGGCGAGTAGGCAAACTTTGTATATATTGTGGTGCTTCCGGTCACTTTGTAAAAGAATGTCCAAAGAAACTCACGAATAATTAGTGGGTAACAGACAGGCTCCACCAGTAGAGGGAGTTGCCCTGGTGGACGTGATTTACAAGACAACTTCAGAAGAACAACGTCTAGCCAATACGTTGCAATCCTCAGCCCCTCATCTAATAGTATCAGGATTAATAAGATTTGGAAACACAGAGATTGATCAGATTTCAGTGATGATTGATTCAGGGGCAACTAGAAATGTTTGTGATATTGGATTTGCAAAATTGTTAGGTATTGAGTTCCTCAAGAAAGAAAGACCAAAGTTGGTTTTGAGCAGTTGACGGGACCAATCTTTCCTCCGGTCCCATAGCATTTGACACTGAAGAAATTTCATTGACCGGGCCAGATCAACATGTCAGTGTGTTAAAATTCAGCCTCATCGACGCTCCTCATTTCAGCTTATTTTGGGATTGCCCTGGCTCACTGAGCATAATCCGAGGATAGATTGGGCTAAGAGATCGATAATTATGGATTCTGTTTTTTGTAAAGAGCACTGTCAATGTCAGATTGGCAAGAAACAGCTAAGTTGTGGAATGCTTTACCCTTGTCATTGAGAAGTAAGGAGGACTTCTCCTCCCTTAAAAAAGGATTAAAAACACACCTTTTTCCCAGGTCGCCGTAAAGTTCTAAAATAGCACAAAAGTTGTGTATGGCTGATCAAGTCAAGCAAAGAAAAAGGACACTTGTTACAGTTCTAAACCATTGGTTAGAAAAGTGAATGAAACACCCTCAAAAACTCAATGTTGGTCGTAAAAGTGGTATATATTTTTCATCCGCCCCGCATTGATGTTATGGCATTTATCATTGGATGTTACAATACGTGCTCAATGCCAGCCTCATCCAGAGGCACCTCTGGTATAGAATGCAGAGAATTGAGGGTTGCCCCCAAAAAAAGGTGTGGAGAAAAACAGGAATTATTAAAAAGAAGAAATATTAAAAAAGAGAACTCACCCAAATGCTTTAATAAGAGGTGAGGTTCTACTTTTGTAAAATATATGGGTACTTTAAATAGATCGAGTTACTAGATCCATTAGTATTCTCAGAGTAAGCTTGTCAACATGTTTCAGCTCCCCTTGGCCCAGCCGGGTCTGTGGAGCTTTCGTCAGGACTAACATACAGGAATATTTATACTCACACCACTTGTGTAGTACATTTAAGTGCAAATAAAATTTCCACTGGCCACAACATCTCAGTAAGCGGAATATAAAGTTGTTTTTGAAATAAAAAAAACATTCCTTCATTACTGCTCATGGCCCTTTAAATACGAGCCAAACACGCGCGCCTGACGTCCAGGGGCAGAGTCAGCACAAGCCAAAGCATTGCAAACCACGCGGGTAATGGCGGCTCCACATCGATTTCTAACAACCGGTAAGGTACAGGAGGGGTGAACTTAACAATATGCCCTCCTTCTCTACAGCTCTGCGCTCGCTAAGCGGCAACTTCCTGACGAAGAAATACGCTCTTCGTGTGCAGGTAGGATCTATTAAGACATGATCGGTAGCCCGAGGCAAAACAACTTAGAATGATGTTCACTCCATATCATTCACAAGAATTCTTGATAACGGGTGTAAATTAATTCTTTTTTGTGACCTGGGGCAACTCACGATGTGGGGAACAAGCACTAAATTAAGATAGCATAGCGGCCAATCAAGCTCGTTATTTTATCTTGTTGAACAATAAAATAGAACGCACTGGGCATGACATTTCTATAATAGAGCAGTATTGGCTACAGGCTTTCGAATTGAACAGGGCATAAAATTGCAATTGATTGTTTCAACCGTAACTACCGTTCATATTACCACACAAATCCTCTCTGTATGTTAAAACACAGTTTAGAAATATACCATTACACATACATTAATGAATCCTCAATAAAGATGGTATATAGCACAAAGGGTGATAATGTGTTCATAGCGCGATGTTATAGAACCTACCAACCCCCCCTTATTAACATCTCAACATTACTCCAACACAAAATTAAGATGTAACTCTCATCACATATAGCTCAAAAGAAAACTTGGTCCTCTACCAAACTGGTTCCTTTCTCACTTGCATTTTAGCCACAAATAACGCTACAATCTACAAGATTATTAAACTAATAATTCGCCCCCCCCAAAAATCACAAGACAATCCCCCCAAAATTTTTGTATTGTTGTCTGTCTCTCCTTTCTTTATATTACAGATCACTGAGAGCACGTTCGAGAACTAGGTGCCATAAAGTGGACACTTAAATGTACTACACAAGTGGTGTGAGTATAAATATTCCTGTATGTTAGTCCTGACGAAAGCTCCACAGACCCGGCTGGGCCAAGGGGAGCTGAAACATGTCGACAAGCTTATTCTGAGAATACTAATGGATCTAGTAACTCGATCTATTTAAAGTACCCATATATTGTACAAAAGTAGAACCTCACCTCTTATTAAAGCATTTGGGTGAGTTCTCTTTTTTAATATTTCTTCTTTTTAATAATTCCTGTTTTTCTCCACACCTTTTTTTGGGGGCAACCCTCAATTCTCTGGACACTGCATTCTATACCAGAGGTGCCTCTGGATGAGGCTGGCATTGAGCACGTATTGTAACAACTAATGATAAATGCCATAACATCAATGCGGGGCGGATGAAAAATATATACCGCTTTTACGACCAACATTGAGTTTTTGAGGGTGTTTCATTCACTTTTCTAACCAATGTTTTAGAACTGTAACAAGTGTCCTTTTTCTTTTTGATAAACCGAATACTTATCATGGGGAAATAACTGGACACATTTTTTCCTCCTCCCTACCAGTTGATTACTTATTATGATCAAGTCAAGCGTCAGGATACCCTTTGGGTGACAGTTTAGCGCTATACAAGTATGCCATACAATACAATACAATACAAAAAGAATTACTTCTCTCCCTCCACACTGTTGGCTAGTCAGGTCAGTTCCATTTGCACGGTGGGGGTGCAAGAGATTCCTAAGGAATATTTGAATTTGTCATCAGTTTTTGATGAAGGAGAAGCTCTGAATTTACCTCCGCATAGAGAGTACGATTTCCGAATCGAATTGGAACCAGGGGCCTCACTACCTTGCAGTAGGATTTATACCCTTTCCGAAGTGGAGAATCAACATCTCAAGAACCACGTGGAGAAATTTTTAGCTAATAGTTTCATTCGTCCGTCTCAGTCGCCAGTATCCTCGCCACTTTTCTTTATTCCGAAGAAGGATGGCAATTTGAGAATGTGTATTGATTATCGAGCTCTAAATTTAGTGGATAAGAAGAACCGTTACCCGCTCCCTTTAATTTCGGAATTGTTGGATCAAGGTAAGGGAGCGAGAATGTATACGAAATAGGACCTGAGAGGTGCATACCATCTGGTGCGGATGGCGGAGGGTGATGAGTGGAAAATTGCATTCAGGACTAGATTGGGGTTATTTGAATACTGCGTCATGCCCGTCGGACACTGCAACGCTCCAGCAGCGTTCCAACACTTTGTTAATGATGTTTTAAGAGAATTTCTGGATTGGGTTGCAGTGTTCTACATTGATGACATTCTTATCTTTTCATCCAACATGAAGGAACACGTTCAACATGTGCAAACAATTCTCAGCAAGTTGCCGGAAAACCAGTTGTTCGTGAAATTGGAGAAATGTATTTTTCATTCGGCTCAGGTGGAATTTTTGGGGTTTGTACTAACCCCAGAAGGAGTTTCAATGGATGAAGCCAAAGTGAAGGCCATTCTGGATTGACTGTCTCCAGGCAGTGTTAAGTAGGTGCAAAGCTTTATTGGTTTTGCAAACTTCTATCGGTGTTTCATTTCCGATTTCTCTGAAAAGGTGAGTCCGCTCACTAAGTTGCTAATGAAAAAGGTTAAGTTCGAGTGGAATGATGATACAGAAAAAGCCTTTCAGGATTTAAAGCGGATCTTTATTTCCGCTCCAGTGCTTCAACATCCCAATCCAGAAGAATCTTTTTTTGAGGAAGTAGATGCGTCCAATTTGGCGATTGGAGGAATTCTTTCACAGAGAAATTTGAACACAGGTCAACTTCATCCAGTAGCATTTCAGTCCCGAAAACTAACAGTGGCAGAGATAAAATATTCCATTGCAGACAAAGAATTGTTGGCAGTTAAGGATGCTTTCCAGGGCGGCAATACTTGCTGGGGGCAAAACATGAAGTGACTGTGTTCACGGATCATCGCAATCTTCAATGCTTTAAGTCTGCTCGTACTCTCACTCCCAGACAGTTAAGGTGGTCATTATTCTTTGCAGATTACAATTTTGTTTTGACCTTTATGCCTGGTGCTGCTCACGGTAAGGCGGATGCCTTATCTCAACTCAGCACAGGAGAAGAAAATGGAGTAGAAGAGAAAGGATTGATAATTCCCTTTGATGAGATCATTGGAACCATTCTATACCCATAATTTGAGAATACATTGATGAAGTCTTTTACTAAGGATAAGCTTAGTGATTGGGTCAAAGGAGGAAGTGAAAAAGAGATTAAGGCTGGAAAACCTTATTTCAAAGGAAATCTTTTTGTTCCTACTGAAGAACTACAACAATTGGTAATGCGGCATTTTCATGATGGAATAATGGCAGTTCGCAAGGGAACCAAGAAGACTCTGGAACTTATTCAAAGAGAAGAATTTTGGTGGCCATGAATGGAAGGTCAGGTGGGACAAAGAGTGGCATCGTGTGAGCAGTCCATTAAGGGTAAACCTTTGAGGAGAGCTCCACAGGGGTTATTACTTCCTTTGCCACCCGCTCCTTATCCATGGCATACTATTTCAATGGATTTCATTGTGGATCTTCCCTCTAGTCAAGGATTTACCACTATCTGGGTAGTAGTAGACCATTTTTCCAAGATGAGCCATTTTGTACCCTTGAAATCACTTCCAAGTGCTACACAGTTATCCACCCTGTTTACTCAGCATGTAGTAAAGGTTCATGGGATTCCCAAGGTAGTTATTTCTGATAGGGGGTCCCAATTTGTGTCCCATTTTTGGAGATCATTTTTAAAAAGATTGGACATTGACTCTCGTCTGTCTAGTAGCTTCCATCCGGAGACTGATGGACAGACGGAAAGGGTAAATCAGGAATTGGAGCAATATCTAGTTTGTTCTTGATGGATCGTGAAGGAGATTGGCCAAACCTTGTTTGGGCAGCTGAGTTTGCCTATAATAATGTTGAGCACTCTGCTACAGGGTTTTCTCCTTGCTATTTGAATTCAGGTAGACATCCAAACACATTGATTGGTAGGCAAGCGAGTGACTCCCCAGCAGTAAAATCAGTCAGTGGTTTGGGATTTGTAAAAAGCTTATCAGGTAGCTACTCATAATCTAGTCAAGTCTAAAGTAACGGTGGGCGGCCAGCTACGCTCCGTCTGCGGAGTGTGCGTAGTGCCGCCTACTCCGCATTTTGCGGAGCTGGCGGAGCCAGGCGGCACTACGCACGCTCCGCAGACGGAGCGTAGCTGGCCGCCACCCGCCTCCCTCCCGCCCTCCCTAAATACTTTAAAATAAAGGAATGCAATAATTTTAAAAGCACTTACCTTGCCGCCGCTGGCCGCCGCGTTCCCCGGGGCTCGTTATCTTCCGTCTTCCGGCTTTTTCAGTAATGCGCATGCGCGGGCGGCCGGGCATGCGCATTTTCATGAGAAAATGCACATGCACGGCCGCCCGCGCATGCGCATTATTGAAGAAGACGGAAGATAGCGAGCCCCGGGGACGCGGCGGGCAGCGGCGGCAAGGTAAGTGCTTTTAAAATTATTGCATTCCTTTATTTTAAAGTATTTAGGGAGGGCGGGAGGGAGGCGGGTGGCGGGGCTGGCGGCCAGTGGTTTTGCGGAGTGGGGCTACGCGGAGTGCGGAGGTGGGCGTAGTTTCTCGCCCACTTCGCGTAGCTCCGTGAAGCCCCACTCCGCGAACTCCGCCCAGGGTTAGTCTAAAGTCTCGTACAAGAAGCAGGCAGACAAGAAGAGGAGTCCAAATCCAATCTATGAACTGGAAGACATGGTTTGGATTTCATCCCGCAATATGCGACTGAAAGGGAATCGAAAGTTTCAGCCTCATATTGCGGGTTCTTTTCGGGTAGAGAGAATGGTGAACCCGTTATGCTTCAAGATTCGACTTCCTCCTAAGTTGAAGATACACCCCATGTTTCACGTTTCTCTGCTCCGAAGGAGTCCACCAGGTTTGAGATTATGGGGTCCTCCACCCTCCATTAGAGTTCACTCTGAAGAGGAGTTTGAGGTGAAACAAATCCTAGATTCTAAGAGCAAGAAAGGCATATTACACTATCTAGTGGATTGGAAAGATTATGGCCCAGAGGAAAGATCATGGGAACCTGAGACAAATATTCATGCCCCCAGATTGGTGAAGGAGTTCCACCTTACTTATCCACATACGCCTCGAGGAGATGAGAGGGGCCCTTTGTGGGAAGTACTGTTAGGAGTGACCAGTGTAGGGCAAATAAACTGTCTGTTAGGCTAAGATATCCCTGTTGCCTGTACACCAGGATAAGGAGAGCAATCGCTGTAAGGCAGGTCGTGTTGTGGTTCAGACGTTTCCCTCGGGAAAATGCAAGATGGCCGCCGCTGTCATTGTAGAGGTTGGCGGTTTAGTTTGCCAATGAGATTCTCTCCTCAGCTGTTGTAGCGCACACTAGCTAATAGCGCTGCACACTTCAATTGACATTCTTACCGAGGTAGGCAGATTTTACCCGCTGCTGCCTCCAGAGAAGTTGAAGTTCGTGAAGTTTACTGGAAATTTAGCGCTCGGTATTTCTAGTATTTTGACCCCGCTATAGGGGTAAATTCATAGTTTACTTTGGCACTTTTGGAAGTGTTTAAACGCACTTCCTCTTCACTGAGCTTCTGTGAGCAGACAGTCAGCTCTATTGGGTTGATGGCTTTCCTGACAAGAAGAAGAGTTTCGCGAGTAAGGACTTGGTGAAGAGAGGTAACAGAGTTTTCACTTTTGAACTGCAAGTAAGACTTTTGTACATAGTTCTGTTCATTCCAGATTGAAGGCCCCCTTCTAGAGACTTTTGCAGAGCGTGGGGCATAGAGAGTAGTTGTCATAATTTTGACTCTCAGAGCACAAGAGAGGACAACGGTTCAGAACTGTTAAATAGGTACTAAGCAGTATTAGTACAGATAAAGACAGGAAGACAAGTTTTGGACCTGAAGAAGAATGCTATTATCAATATTTCTGTGCAATTGTAAAGAACACTAAAAGACCAACTCGAGTAATTATGGTTATATATATATATATATATATATATATATATATATATATATATATATATATATATATATATATATATATATATATATATATATATATATATATATATATATATATATATATATATATATATATATATATATAGGAAAAATCTTCAAACAGCACACTCCCGCTGTAGAAATGAAGACACGGACCCCATAGGCTGCAGTAAAGGAGATTTATTTAAAACCTCTCAGGTTACGCGTTTCGAGCAACTTGTGCTCTTGGTCACAAACCGCGCACCTGGTCAGCAACAAATTTATACACATTTTTTTGCGTGATGCTCCCCCTATTCTGTGAGTCACATGGTGTATAGACATAAAAAACACACTATTGTAGTTTTATATACGTGCACACCACTTAAACCAAATTTAAATATAAAACCGTGAGTTGGGCACTGAAACAAAATAGCTGCATGAATGCAAATACGTTGAGATATAACATAATGTACACATATAGTATAAAGTCCTGTGTATGATTATCGGTGAGTCGAAATATAAAATAAAGTATACACACGTAGAAAAATATACTATCTATATATACTCTTTTCTTAAGTATAAAAATATATATATATAAATATATACTCTATCTATCTATTTACAATCCTATATACACATTTACAAATCATAACTCCATAAATCTATACCATAACGTTAGGGACCTTTCCTAGATTCATGAATCATACAAGTATGAATTAATCACGACTAGGATTTGAACATATATATATATATATATATATATATATATATATATATATATATATATATATATATATATATATATTACCTACTGGCTATCGCCAGTAGGTATATATAGTTAGAATTTTTTCTCTATGGGACTTTTGAAAATTCTATGTCTAATAACTTTGGCGTTTGTGGACGGAATCGGCTGAAATTCTCAGGAAAATGGCACATTTTGATTCTGAGCAGCCCCTGAAAATTTGGGGGGGTTTCGTCAAGGGGGGGCCGAGAAAAAAGGGGGGTCCCAAAACGCGTTTTTCCCATTCATTTTTCCATAGGGCGGTTGGACTCACTTTTAGCTCGAACGGCTGAATGGATTTGCACGAAACTTGGCAAAATTGTAGGGACTGTTAGCCCGATGTGCCTTTGCTAGGTCTCAATATATGTGCTCCAGTAGTTTTTGAGAAATTAACGTTCAAACCAAGATATATATCTGTAACAGCGCTCTGGGCAGCGATCCGGTCCGCTTACTTTTCGCTTATCGGAACTTTGCGCGCAGAAAGCTGATTGGCTCTCCGGTGTCTGTCAACATTCTAAACAGTCCGGAGCGGACGCCATCTTGTCTCTCGGTAGGATCGAGAGAGAAGAAGAGGTGGAAAACGAAAGGGGAATTTAATGAAAGGGGGCAAGGTATCCCCCTCTTGACCCCCTAGGAATGTTGTTGGGGTTATTAAAGGGTCCCGTGGGGAAAATAAAAAAAAAATGATTTTTCACGGTAGAAGCGCGGCCGCGAACTGGTAGCGAAACGGGAATTCGCCATTTTGAGCTTCGTTAATTAAATTACTAGTTATAAGTGGGTGCGGGAGACGTATCCTAATCCCCTATGTTTCCTGAGGGTGGCTGAGGAGGCTGATATATGTTGATACATCTCTTCCAGCGGCTGTGCGTGAGCTTTTTTTTTTTTTTTGCTGCGTGACAGTCCGGAGCGGCCGCCATCTTGTCTCTCGGTAGGATCGAGAGAGAAGAAAAGGTGAAAAACTAAGGGGGAATTTAATGAAAGGGGGCAAGGTATCCCCCTCTTCACCCCCTAGGAATGTTGTTGGGGTTATTAAAGGGTCCCGTGGGGAAAATAAAAAAAAAAATGATTTTTCACGGTAGAAGCGCTTCACGGGCCGCGAACTGGGCCGCAAACTGGTAGCGAAACGGGAATTCGCCATTTGCTTCACGGGCCGCGAACTGGGCCGCAAACTGGTAGCGAAACGGGAATTCGCCATTTTGTGCTTCGTTAATTAAATTACTAGGTATAAGGGGGTGCGGGAGAGGTATCCTAATCCCCTATGTTTCCTGAGGGTGGCTGAGGAGGCTGATATATGTTGATACATCTCTTCCAGCGGCTGCGCCATCTTGCCTTTTTTTCGAATGCCACAATTTTGTCGTGCACGGCAGCCATTTTAGATGCCAGGCTGGTCCCAGGATATCACCTAACCCTGCGGATGTAGTTTATGGCCCCAGCTGTAGAGAATTCAGACATGCCAATCCTCCTGATTCAGGCGTGTGACTACTGATTTCAGTGCTAGTCTCCCGCCTCCCGATTTCTGCAAGCAAAAACCCGGGGGCATATTACGAACAACTAGCGATAATTTTTGTCTCTAACTTGTTTAGAGACAAAAATTATCGCCGCACATCGGCGATTTTTATCGCAGATAAACCTTGCTATTATCGCAGAAAAGTCAGCGATATTCATGTATTATTGACCTAATGCTCTTAGCCATGTTATCCACCTCCCATTGGATAACATGGCTAAGAACTGCTCAGGGCAGGTGTTAGATTTTGGAGATATTCGCGCTTAGCGCGAATATCTCCAAAAGTTGGTAATAGAAGGTAGCGATGTTAGGGACTGTTTCCAGTCGCTAACATCTTGGCACGCCACTTTGCATGTCATTAGTGATAAATATCACTGACATGCAAAGCGGGGCCCAAGATGGTCGCTATCTCCTTTTAGCTGTCACTAACTGGTGTTAGCGACAGCTTGGTAATAGGGAGATAATTTTATCTCCGCTTTCATGGCTTTTAAAGCCAAAAAAAGCGGAGATAAACCCCCTTGATAATATGCCCCACGATTCCTTGGGGGTTTCAGCCGACAGGGCTTGGTATTGTGTTACATGGTAATTTTTCCATGAAACGTCAGAGGGTCGATGCAGGGGTTCTAGAAGAGGTGATAAACCATTTAAGCCTCATGAACAAGCGCATGGTCTTTTAAAGATTTGTGAAGTACTCGGGGCGGCGGTGTGTGTGTGCCCTCTTTCAGGAGCGGGCGGGGGGGCATTGCCAGCAACTTGCCAGGTCAGGTAGTGTTCAACACGTGCATCACCCTTTCTCTGCCTGCTATTGCGCTCCATGCTTCGGAAAGGTAAGAAAAAGAACGTGCATTTGAGTTTGAAATGTCCGATCCTGCAGCAGCACACTTCCAAAGCCCACACATGACAATAACCCGATTCAAGGCCCCATTCACCCGTTTTAAAAAAAATAGATAACACTCCAACAAAGTAAGGTTATAAAACTTTATTAACTACTAACTTTAACAAACGGAACAAAAACTAAAAACATTTAAACATTTCTCAACACAAAAAGCAACAATGGTTAGAAGCGGTCTTTTGTGCGAATAGTCCCAAGGCAGCACAACGTGCAGAGTTCTGGACGGCACCCAGGTGATGTCGCCTGGGTGCCGCACTGGTTTAGGGATCCTACAATGCTGCTCCGAAAATTGGCGTGGGGCGTCCCGGGTGGGGCGGGGGGAGGCCTCGTCAGTAGCGGTCTGTTGTGCGAATAGTCCCAAGGCAGCACAACGTGCAGAGTTCTGGACGGCACCCAGGTGATGTCGCCTGGGTGCCGCACTGGTTTAGGGATCCTACAATGCAGCACAGAAAAACAGCGTGGGGCGTCCCGGGTGGTGCGGGGGGAGGCCTCGTCAGTAGCGGTCTGTGTCCAGTGTCACATGGCTGACACAACATTTACGACAGGCACCCAGGTGATGTCCAGTAAACTGCCGCACTGGTTTTGGTATCCTACAATGCTGCTCCGAAAATTGGCGTGCGGCGGCTCGGGGGGGGGGCGTGGGGGAGCCGGCGTGAACGGGCCTCCCCAGGTGGCGGCCATCTAGCTGCGTTGCGCTCGCTCTTGCGGCCACAGCGTCTCGCTCACCATGTTGTTGAGTTGCTCCCACTCTTGCAGTGCAGCGATAGGCGGCTGCCACATGGCTCTTAAAATGGCGGACAGCTCCTCGGTTTTAGGCCTGGTCCACTGAAATGGCCCTGGGACACTTTGGAACTCGGACGCTTGCCTGCTAGGGCTTGGGCTCCATTCTCGAAAAGCGTCCGCTCAGCCGTGAAGATTGTATAAAAGTCTTGGGGGCCCCCGACTCCCGCAGGCTTCCGGTGGGGAGCGGCTGCCATGATTGCTCGCGGAATGACCACGACGGAGCCACGAGATGGTGGTGCTCTCATGCTGACGCCAGCTTCAGTCTGAATGATCCAGAAACAAGGTGGGGCTTTCATCGTTTGGGAAAAAAAAATGTTCTAAACCAATGAAAAGTGTTATTTTTAGGTCATATGACCAAGCCTTCCATCTTTAGGAAACCAAAAGTAAAATGAACCAATGAAAAGTTTTATAAACAAGTCACATGACCTGTTATGCGACATAGGGCTACAAAAAGCGTAGAAAATCCGTTGGCACGTGAGGCGGCGTCAGTAGCGGACCGATGTGCGAATAGGCCGAAGGCAGCACAACGGGCCGAGATCCGGATGGTACCGAGGTGGTGTCCAGCAAATTGCTGCACTGGTGTGGCCATCCTACAATGCTGCGCCGAAAGACGGCGTGTCCAGCTGAATTGCGGTCACTGTTGCGGTACAGTGACTCGAACGCGCCGAGATCCGGATGGCACCGAGGTGGTGTCCAGCAAATTGCCGCACTGGTGTGGCCATCCTACAATGCTGCGCCGAAAGACGGCGTGTCCAGCTGAATTGCGGTCACTGTTGCGGTACAGTGACTCGAACGCGCCGAGATCCGGATGGCGCCGAGGTGGTGTCCAGCAAATTGCCGTACTGGTGTGGCCATCCTACAATGCTGCGCCGAAAGACGGCGTGTTCAGCTGAGTTCCGGTCACTTTTCCGGCACAGTGACTCGAACGCGCTGAGATCCGGATGGCACCGAGGTGGTGTCCAGCAAGTGGCTGCACTGGTGTGGCCATCCTACAATGCTGCACCGAAAGTCGGCGTGGGGTGCCCCGTTGGCTTATGAGGTGATGTCAGTAGTGGACTGATGTGTGAATAGGTCGGAACCAGCACAAGGCGCCAAGATCCGAATGGCAAGTCCTGGATGTTGAGTGCCTCAGTTGAGATTTCTGAGCAGTGCTTGTAGGACTGTCTGAAGCTTATTTGCACCTGCTGCAGCTTCACTAGGTCCGGCGGAACTTTTTGCCTTTTCCTTTCTGCTTCTTTTCCTACAATGCGTTTCATCTGAAGACACGACCAGGTCCCTGAATGTGTGCAGGGGGACGCTATTGATTGAATGAACGCGCCGAGATCTGGATGGCACCGAGGTGGTGTCCAGCAAATTGCCGCACTGGTGTGGCCATCCTACAATGCTGCGCCGAAAGTTGGCGTGGGGTGCCCCGTTGGTTTATGAGGTGATGTCAGTAGTGGACCGATGTGTGAATAGGTCGGAACCAGCACAAGGCGCCCTGCACTGTTGAGCCTTTTTCAATGCCTGTTTTTTGTTGTTTCCCCTCCATCAAAAACAAAACAAAAATACAAGGCGCCAAGATCCGAATGGCAAGTCCTGGATGTTGAGTGCCTCAGTTGAGAGTTCTGAGCAGTGCTTGTAAGACTGTCTGAAGCTTATTTGCACCTGCTGCAGCTTCACTAGGTCCGGCGGAACTTTTTTCCTTTTCCTTTCTGCTTCTTTTCCTACAATGCGTTTCATCTGAAGACACGACCAGGTCCCTGAATGTGTGCAGGGGGACGCTATTGATTGAATGAAAATGGCGGCTTGACACAAAGCTGACTCAAGCGTTACTGTTGGTGCTATACAGACAAAAATTGGTTTTCAGTTTGTACATTCTTCAGGTTTTTTTTTTCCATCCAAGTCTGATTGAGAGTTTGTAGAAAAATGGCTTCAGATTTTCCACATACTACTCTTCAACATTCTTCCTAAATGTAACAATGTGAAACTCGAGAACGGCTGTTTCTGTTTCCTTTCAAAATGCTGCCACCAATATTTTCTGAATGGAAGACACCATCTTGTAGCATAAAGGGCCGAAAGGGGTTCTGGTCTGGCCGATGGTTGGTGGAGACATTTTGACTATATCTTGGACCTGCCCGGCCTCGCCCAAAATGGCGCCGGTATAAATGGGACTCGTAACTCCTTGCCCGCAAATGTATATCTAGAAAATGTTATTGTAAGTGGCCCTGTCGTATTTTAATTACAAAATGTACGTCCACCGATTCCGCAACTGTTAGACACCTTTGTTCTTGTCACCTAATGGCCCGCTCGTTACGTTCTTCTACAGTGTAAATGTCTCCTCATCATATACGATTTCAGTTTGCTCCGTGGCCGGCCCACGTGGTTATAGGCCCGTATTTGTATACTGACATTTTCACAATAAAGGTTTTTAAAACAAAACACGGTAGTAGTATTTTCATTTGTAAAGTTTTTACTTTTAGTGACTGTTTTCGAATCAGTAAAAGGCAAGTGAAATAAAGCAGTCCAATTATATGACGGATAAAAGGTATAATATGTAGGAACGCAGTAAAGATAAATGGTCAAGGGCAGTTGTGTTTTTCATGTCTGCAACATAAAGTGATCGATAAGAATCTGATAATCAGGCGTATCGGCGACTAAGACAGCAGGCCGAATCTCTTTTACTCAACGGCTCCGTCATGGAAGGAAGAAACGCCCTTTTTCTCGAAAAAGGAATATATTTTACTTGCAAGACAGTTGTAAATTTTCCGGGAAAGTACATTAGCCTGGAATATTATAACATATGTTTGAAAAAAAAATATTGTTCGAAAATAATAAAAAGCGTAATTTTTAGGTCATATGACCAAGCTTTTCATCATTAAATTAACAAAAGTAAAATGAACCAATGAAAAGTTTTATTAACAAGTCACATGACCTGTTATGCTTACGTTACGCGCTGCGCGCCGCGCCTCGGATCACTTCCGGGTGCGCTAACGCGGCGTGTCATAAAACGCATTACGCGACAACGTAGGTCAAGAATATAGTTTAAATGTCTCCACCAACCAGCGTTCAGAACACAACCCCTTTCAGCAGTCCAAAAAGTTCTGTTAAATGACAACAGAGGGGACAGGCAACAAGAACCATCAGTCAAAGAGGGGAGGGCAAGTTCTTCTCTTCCGGGTCATGTTGGGGCGCTACCGGAACTGATCGAATTGGTAGTCTACAGTGTTTCTGGATGTTTCAGACTAAAGCTGGCGTCAGCATGAGACCACTACCATCTCGTAGCTCCGTCGTGGCCATTCCACGAGCAATCATGGCAGCCGCTCCCCACCAGAAGCCTGCGGGAGTCGAAGGCCCCCAAGACTTTTGTAGAATCTTCACGGCTGAGGGGACGCTTTTCGAGAATGGGACCCAAGCCCTAGCAGACAAGCGTCCGAGTTCCAAGGTGTCCCAGGGCCATTTTAGTGGACCAGGCCCAAAACCGAAGAGCCGGCCGCCATTTTGAGAGTCCTGTGGCAGCCGCCTATCGCTGCACCGCAAGAGCGGGCGCATCTCAACTACATGGTGAGCGAGACGCTGTAGTCGCAAGAGCGGGCGGTAAACAGCTGAATGGCGGAAGAGGCACAGTGTAGCAAAAGCGGGCGGAATGGCAACTAAAACGATAAAGGGGCGCCCCACTACAGCTTGTCTTCAGGTCAAACGGATTGTGGGACAAGGTCCAGAATTGAAGAGTCATCAAAAGGCAAAAAGTTCCGCCGGACCCCGGGAGCCGGCCGCCTATGTCGGGGGCGATCTCAGGCTACACCAGTGCTATAAGACTTGGGGAGGGTGTCGGAGCCAAGCGTCTTCTCCGAGTCCATGGCCATCACACCGCCCCTCAGGGGCCTCCGTCAAGCTGTTTAGGAAGGTAACATATCACATTGTTTTCTAATGCAGTCAGGTCCACAAACGACACTCACTTACTTTGAGAATAGTGAAGCTGCAGTAGGTGGAAATAAGCTTCAGACAGTGTTACAAGCACTGCTCAGAACTCTTAACTATGGCACCCAACATCCAGAACTTATGCTATTTGAGAATGGTAGTAACATCGAAGCATCTCAGGGACCAAAACCATTAACGTACTTTCACGTATGAAAATCTTACTTGGGGAGGGGGCAGGAGCGAAGCGCCCCCTCCCAGTCAGCGCCACCACACCGTATGTTGAAAATCTGAAGCCATCGTTCTACAAAGTCAACCAAACTTGGATTGAAAAATCTAGAAAAATGTACAAACTGAAAACCAGTTTTGGTCTGCATAGCATCAGTAACAACGCTTGAGTCAGCTTTGTGTCAAGCCGCCATTTTGATTCAACAAAGCACAGGCATTGAAAAAGGCTGAAATTCAGAACTCTAAACTATGGCACCCAACATCCAGGAGCTTGCTATCTGGATCTTGGAGCCTTGTGCTGTTTTCGATCTATTCACACATCGGTCCACTACTGACATCATCTTATAAACCAACGTTATGTAAATAGTTTTTTAATAAAATGTTTTACCCTGTTTCTTTGCTGGTGTGTTGTCTATATTTTTAATATTTGCATAGGGTTTGTCGTTATTTTGTGCGGGATGGGTGATGGAGCCGAGCTGTCTTGCAGCCCTCATGGTGTGGAGCTCAGTTCATCTCACTATTTTCGTATTTCTCAAGAAGGGTTGTTCCTAATATTTCTATTTTAGCGAGGTCAAAAAGAGATCCAATTAGTGGCCTACTGATTTTGCTCGATTACTTTTATTATTTTACACGATTTTTCACTATCTGCAAAGACTAAACAGAGTATTGCGACTTTGTGCTTGTTTGTAAATAGAGAATGATCCAAAGAGAACCAATTCTAAAACAGTAAATGCTTGGACAACAATCAATCAAATGGAGAGACAAGGAGGCACGACGGATTACAACGGGGGTAAAGGCCTGCGTTAACTACCCTTCAGTATCTGCAAAGAGAGAGTACTACTAAGACAAAAGAGGGGAGGGGGGGGGGGTGCAGCGTTCAAAGCACATCAGCGTGCATAAATACGAAAATGTTTTTATCTATCACGTACTTGACATTTTAAAGCTTTTCATATTTGCTATTAAAAAAACAATGAAATTCACAGAAAAAAACATAGGTTATAGTGGATATATAGTTAGAAATTTGCATTTAGAAAACCTTGAAAATTCAATGAAAAAACCATTGGTTTTAGGCCATATATAGTTAGGAATTAGCATTTACAAAACCTTATTTTACTCGCATAAAACCATTGAAATTCCATATATAGTTAGAAGCGCTAACTATATATCGCGCACCCGCAATCCACTGCTGATGATGTCACATATTACATCATTCATGACATGGTCAGTGACATCACTGATGACATCACTGATGACATCTCAAATGACATCACTGATGACAACTCAAATGACATCACTGATGACATCTCAAATGACATCACTGATGACAACTCAAATGACATCACTGATGACATCTCATTTGTCATCACTGATCACATCACTTATGTGATAATACAATGAACCTCTTCAGACTCTAATATAACCTTACATACACTCAGTATAAACAGACACTCACAGACTGTCACTCATCCATGGAGTTACTCACACACCTACTCAGTCATGCAAAGAATCAATCACACCTCCATTTCCTCAACTATAAAGTTATACACATCTTACTTATTCAAACATATAATAACACATATTTATTCTCTTATATAATCCCTGATACAAGCTCACAGTGATCGATACAGCCACTCACACATTCACTGGCTCTTATGTTCAGTTATTTATATATCTCAACTCTCACATGTATTGTGTTTTACATACGTACTTACTTGCTCATGTAGCAATGAGAAATCCATTCACTCACCAACACACCCATGCACAGTCAACCGCCCATATAGCTGTTTCCACATGCACTCTTGAACTCATACTCCTAGTGAATCAACTGCTTACACATCTATGCACAGAGTCACGCACCTCCCAGCCACCCACACACACACTCAGCCTCCCATTCAAATACTTGGGCAACCAATCAATAACCCATATGGCCACTCTTATAGCTACTGATCAACACATGCATACAATCATTTGGTGTTGTCATCAGTGATGTCATCAGTGATGTCATTTGAGATGTCATCAGTGATGTCATCAGTGATGTCACTGACCATGTCATGAATGATGTAATATGTGACATCATCAGCAGTGGATTGCGGGTGCGCGATATATAGTTAGCGCTTCTAACTATATATGGAATTTCAATGGTTTTATGCGAGTAAAATAAGGTTTTGTAAATGCTAATTCCTAACTATATATGGCCTAAAACCAATGGTTTTTTCATTGAATTTTCAAGGTTTTCTAAATGCAAATTTCTAACTATATATCCACTATAACCTATGGTTTTTTCTGTGAATATATATATATATATCTCTATATATCTATATCTATATATATATATATACTGGCGATAGCCAGTAGGTAGATATAGTTAGGATTATTTCTCTATGGAACTTTTGAAAATTCTATGTCGAATAACTTTGGCGTTTGTGGACGGATTCGGCTGAAATTTTCAGGAAAATGGCACATTTTATATAAGCTCAACTACACTTACACTTACACTTACATTTTGTTTCTGAGCAGCCCCTGAAAATTTGGGGGGGGGTTCGTCAAGGGGGGGCCGAGAAAAAAGGGGGGTCCCAAAACGCGTTTTTCCCATGTTAATTTCCATAGGGCGTTTGGCCTCACTTTTAGCTCGAACGGCTGAATGGATTTGCACGAAACTTGGCAAAATTGTAGGGACTGTTAGCCCGATGTGCCTTTGCTGGGTCTCAATATATGTGCTCCAGTGGATTTTGAGAAATTAATGTTTTAAAAAATGTATATATCTGTGAGAGCGCTCCGGGTAGTGCTCCGGTTCGCGTACTTGACGCATAACGGAACTTCGCAAAGCGAAGCTGATTGGCTCACCGGTGTCTGTCAACATTCTAAACAGTCCGGAGCGGCCGCCATCTTGTCTCTCGGTGGAATCGAGAGACAAGAAGAGGTGAAAAACGAAGGGGGAATTTAATGAAAGGGGGCAAGGTAGACCCCTCTTGACCCCCTAGGAATGATGTTGGGGTTATTAAAGGGTCCCGTGGGGAAAATTTTAAAAATTAGATTTTTCACGGTAGAAGCGCTTCTCGGTTCGCAAATTAATGGCTGAATGGATTTGCACGAAACTTGGCAAAATTATAGGGACTGTTAGCCCGATGTGCCTTTGCTGGGTCTCAATATATGTGCTCCAGTGGATTTTGAGAAATTAACGTTTAAAAAACAGGTATATCTGTGACAGCGTCCCAGATAGCGCTCCAGATTGCGTACTTTTCGCGTAACGGAGCTTTGCGTAGCGAAGCTGATTGGCTCTCCGGTGTCTGTCAACATTCTAAACAGTCCGGTGCGGCCGCCATCTTGTCTGTCGGTAGGATCGAGAGACAAGAGGAGGAGAAAAACGAAGGGGGAATTTAATGAAAGGGGGCTAGGTAGACCTCTCTTGACCCCCTAGGAATGATGTTGGGGTTATTAAAGGGTCCCGTGGGGCAAATAATAAAAATTAGATTTTTTGCGGTAGAAGCGCTTCTCGGTTCGCAAACTGGTAGCGAAACGTGAATTCGCCATTTTGTGTTTCGATTTCATTAAATTACTAGGTATAAGGGGGTACAGGATTCGTATCCTGACCCCTTTTGTTTTCTGAGGGTGGCTGAGGAGGTTCATATACGTTGATACATGTCTTCCAGCGGCTGTGCGTGAGCGTTTTTTTTTTTGTTGCGTGACATCTGTTAACGTTCGATTCAATGGAAATCAGGAAGTGTTGACCGCCATTTTGTCACTGCGAGTAAATATTTTGTTTTAAATAATTGTTATAAATTAATCCTTATTGATAAACATTGTCTGCGCAATCTTGTCTTTTTTGCAATGCCACACTTTTGTTGAGCACGGCAGCCATTTTAGATGCCTTGACCAGACCCACTCTCTGCACGCCGCCGATCCTCAGCATGGCTCCTCACCCTCGCAAGCATCTCCCCCACGCACTGGTCACCCCCGCTCTCTCTCTCATGCATGGGCCAGAAACCTCCTCCCATGTGCGCTGCTCTTCCCTGAGAATCACACCCTGTGCCCGCCCAACACCACCCTTCATCCTATTCACTACCGCACCCTCTGACACTCTTCTTCCTCTGTGTCCGATTGTTCAGGCCGGTCCCAGGCTATCACCTAGCCCTGCAGATGTAGTTTATGGCCCCAGCTGTAGAGAATCACCCCTCTTCACAGGAGTTACAGTAGATCTGTCACACCACACGCGTTCCTACTATCTGATAACCATTCTGTATTGTGCTTGGGGAGGGGATTCTCACTGTGAGGGTGTGTGGGACCGAGCCTGAAGCGGAAGATTCCAGGGATGCCTCTTTGTACATCAAAGTTTTTACAATTATGTGTCACATTATAAATATATAGTACTCCAACAAAGTAGGATTATAACACTTTAATAACTTTTAAATATATAGAACGCAACAAAAACAGTGAATACATTTAAACATTTTTTTGAAAAAAGAAGCAACAATGGTCAGTAGCTGTGTTTTGTGCGAATAGTCCCAAGGCAGCACAACGTGCTGAGTTCTGGAGGGCACCCAGGTGATGTTACCAGGGTGCCGCACTGGTTTTTGGTATCCTACAATGCAGCTCCGAAAAACGGCGTGGGGCGTCCCGGGGGGTGCGCGGGGAGGCCTCGTCAGTAGCGGTCTGTTGTGCGAATAGTCCCAAGGCAGCAGAATGCGCTGAGATGTGGATGGCACCCAAGTGATGTCCAGTAAGTTGTCGCACTGGTTTTGGCATCCTACAATGCTGCTCCGAAAAACGGCGTGGGGAGCCCCGGGGGGGGGGGGGGGGAGCCGGCGTGAACGGGTCTCCCTAGGTGGAGGCTCGTCGGCTGTACTGGGGCGCCCCTTTACCGTTTCAGTTGCCATTCCGCCGGCTTTTGCTACACTGTGCCTCATCCGCCATTCAACTGTTTATCGCCCGCTCTTGCGGCTACAGCGTCTCGCTCACCATGTAGTTGAGTTGCGCCCACTCTTGCGGTGCAGCGATAGGCGGCTGCCACAGGACTCTTAAAATGGCGGACG
The DNA here is from genome assembly GCF_964263255.1 of Lissotriton vulgaris. Taxonomy (NCBI): domain Eukaryota; kingdom Metazoa; phylum Chordata; class Amphibia; order Caudata; family Salamandridae; genus Lissotriton; species Lissotriton vulgaris. Next base: position 1,114,520,175 of record NC_141687.1, read on the forward strand.
GCTCTTCGGATTTGGGCCTGGTCCACTAACATGGCCCTGGGACACCTTGGAACTCGGACGTCCCCTGAGCCTTGAAGATTTTACAAAAGTCTTGGGGGCTCCCGACTCCTGCAGGCTTCCGGTGAGGAGAGGCTGCCATGATTGCTCGCGGAATGACCACGACGGAGCCACGAGATGGTGGTGCTCTCAGGCTGACGCCAGCTTTAGTCTGAAACATCTAGAAACAAGGTGGGGCTTTCATCGTTTGGGAAAAAAAATGTTTTAATCCAATGAAAAGTGATATTTTTAGGTCATATGATCAAGCCTTTCATCCTTAGGAAACCAAAAGTAAAATGAACCAATGAAAAGTTTTATAAAGAAGTCACATGACCTGTTATGCTTACGTTACGCGCTGCTATAAAAAGCGAAGAAAATCCGTTGGCACGTGAGGCGGCGTCAGTAGCGGACCGATGTGCGAATAGGCCGAAGGCAGCACAACGCGCCGAGATCCGGATGGCACCGAGGTGGTGTCCAGCAAGTTGCACTGGTGTGGCCATCCTACAATGCTGCGCCAAAAGTCGGCGTGGGGTGCCGGGGGGGGGGGGGGTGGCGCAAACTGGCCTCTCTCGCCTCCCCAGGTGGAGGCACCTGATGTGCAGTGCGGCGCCCCTTATCTTTTCACTCGCCGTCCAGCAGAGTTGCGCCCGCACTTGCTGCTACAGTAGGCGGAAGGCAGCACAACGCGCCAAGATCCGGATGGCACCGAGGTGGTGTCCAGCAAATTGCCGCACTGGTGTGGCCATCCTACAATGCTGCGCCGAAATTCGGCGTGGGGCGCCCCGTTGGCCTGTGAGGTCGCGTCAGTCAGTGGGGGCTGTTTGAGAAAGCAATGTTATGCTGTGCGTTGCCCCCAAGATGGAGGCTCCTCGGCTGCAGTGGGGCGCCCCTTGGTGTTTCACTCGCTATCCAGCTGAGTTGCGTCCGCACTTGCGGCTACAGTAGGCCGAAGGAAGCACAACGCGCCGAGATCTGGATGGCACCGAGGTGGTGTCTAGCAAGTTGCCGCACTGGTGTGGCCATCCTACAATGCTGCGCCGAAAGTCCCATGGTCCGGCGGAACTTTTTCTTTTTCCTTTCTGCATCTTGTCCCACAATCCGTTTAACCTTTAGACACGACCAGGTCCCTGAATGTGTGCAGGGGGACGCTATTGATTGAATCAAAATGGCGGCTTCACACAAAGCTGACTCAAGCGTTGCTGGTGATGCTATACAGACAAAAAATGGTTTTCAGTTTGTACATTCTTCAGGATTTTTCCATCCAAGTCTGCTTGAGAGTTTGTAGAACAATGGCTTTAGATCTTGCCCTCCCCTCTTTTGACTGTTGGTCTTGTTGCCTATGTCTTCTGTTGTCATTTAACTGAACCTTTTTTGACTGCCGAAAGGGGTTCTGGTCCGACCGCTGGTTGGTGGAGATATTTTGACTATATCCTGGACCTGCCCGGCCTCGCCCAAAATGGCGCCGGTATAAATGGGACTCGTAGCTCCTTGTTGTGTACTGGTTGCACAACCTTGATATCACGAGATTCGTATGCAGTTTTGAAGCACATGGCGGGCAGGAATGAGAATTGATTGAATATTTCGACATCCCTATTGATATTAATTTCTGATGTGTTATTGATTACTGTACTATTGAAAGTTCGAATTAACGTCACCCATGGTACTTGCCCGCAAATGTATATCTAGATAATTTTATTGTAAGTGGCCCTGTCGTATTTTATTTACAAAATGTACGTCCACCGATTCCGCAACTGTTAGACACCTTAGTTCTTGCAACCTAATGGCCCGCTCGTTGCGTTCCTCTACAGTGTAAATGTCTCCTCATCATATACGATTCCAGTTTGCTCCGTGGCCGGCCCACGTGGTTATAGGCCCGTATTTGTATACTGACATTTTCACAATAAAGGTTTTTAAAACAAAACATGGTAGTAGTATTTACATTGGTAAAGTTTTTAATTTTAGTTTCTGTTTTCGAATCAGTAAAAGGCAAGTGAAATAAAGCAGTCCAATTACATGACGGTTAAAAGGTATAATACGCAGGAACGCAGTAAAGATAAATGGTCAAGGGCTGTTGTGTTTTTTACTCCTGCAACATAAAGTGATCGATAAGAATCTGATATTCAGGCGTATCGGCGACTAAGACAGCAGGCCGAGCATCTTTTGCTCAAAGGCTCCGTCATGGGACGAAGAAACGCCCTTTTGCTAGAAAAAGGAATATATTTTACTTGCAGGACAGTTGTAAATTTTCCGGGAAAATACATTAGCCTGGAATATTATAACATATATGTTTAAGAAAAAATAATGTTCGAAAGCAATAAAAAGCGTAATTTTTAGGTCATATGACCAAGCCTTTCATCATTAGTATAACAAAAGTAAAATGAACCAATGAAAAGTTTTATTAACAAGTCACATGACCTGTTATACTTACGTTACGCGCTGCGCGCCGCGCCCCGGATCCCTTCCGGGAAGCTGCGCTTCACGCACTGGAGTACTTCCGGGTGTGCTAACGCGGCGTGTCATATAACGCATTACGCGACAACGTAGGTCCAGAATATAGTCAAAATGTCTCCACCAACCAGCGGTCGGAACACAACCCCTTTCAGCAGTCTAAAAAGTTCTGTTAAATGACAACAGAAGGGACAGGCAACAAGAACCATCAGTCAAAGAGGGGAGGGCAAGTTCTTCCCTACCGGGTCACGTTGGGTCGCTACCGGAACTGATCGAATTGGTAGGCTACAGTGTTTCTGGATGTTTCAGACTGAAGCTGGCGTTAGCATGAGAGCACCACCATCTCGTATCTCAGTCGTGGCCATTCCACGAGCAATCATGGCAGCCGCTCCCCACCAGAAGCCTGCGGGAGTCGGGGGCCCCCAAGACTTTTGTAGAATCTTCAAGGCTCAGTGGACGCTTTCGAGAATGGGGCCCAAGCCCTAGCAGACAAGCGTCCGAGTTCCAAGGTGTCCCATGGCCATTTTAGTGGACCACGCCCAAATCTGAAGAGGCGGCCGCCATTTTGAGAGTCCTGTGGCTGCCGCCTATAGTTGCATCGCAAGAGCGGGAGCAACTCAACTACATGGTGAGCGAGACGCTGTAGTCGCAAGAGCGGGCAGTAAACAGCTGAATGGCGGAAGAGGCACAGTGTAGCAAAAGCGGGCGGAATGGCAACTGAAACGGTAAAGGGGCGCCCCACTACAGCGTGTCTTCAGGTCAAACGGATTGTGGGATAAGGTCCAGAATGGAAGAGTCATCAAAAGGCAAAAAGTTCCGCCGGACCCCGGGAGCTGGCCGCCTATGTCGGGGGCGATCTTAGGCCACGCCAGGGCAACACGACTTGGGGAGGGGGCAGAAGTCAAGCGCACCCTCCCAGTCCGCGCCACCACACCGTATGTTGAAAATCTGAAGCCATCGTTCTACAAACTCTCAACCAGCCTTGGATGAAAAATCTTGAAGAATGTACAAACTGAAAACCAGTTTTTGTTTGCATAGCATCAGCAGGAACGCTTGCTATCAGAATGCATGAGTTTCATGCTCGATCGATTGAGCTAGCCGGATCAGGCAACAAAAAGTATAAAATAGTTATATAAATAGTTATTTAATAAAATGTTTTACCCTGTTACTTTGCTGGTGTGTTGTATATATTTATAATATTTGCATAGAGTTTCCTTCATGCTCAAAAGGCAGATATAATCTGCTTGCAAGAAACTTGGGTTGATGGAAGTGTTATTTTGGATAAAGATTATTTTGTTTTGGATTGTAGCGCAACCAGCACTAGAAGAGGCCATGCTAAGGGAGGATTAGCATGTTTATTATCTAATAGATTGCAATGGAACTTTACTCACTATTTGGATCCAGGAAAAATGTTTCAAGCAATAACTTTGAAAGATGTTTTTGAAGATTGCCCTAATAGATTGCTGATTGTACTAAATATTTATATTCCTCCCAATTGTTGTTTCAATAATGGTTTAAAAACTTTATTCACTTTCTTAACAAAAGTTTTGGAGACCTCACCTACTCCGCATGTGTTAATGTTTGGGGATCTAAATTGTAAGGTATCTAACAGTGGGTTGGAATTGTTTAGAAATATTCCGTTGGAAGAGTCTCTGAATATACCTCCAGCTCAATTTCCCCCAAATATAAAAACTGACAAAAGAGGTAAACTTATTTTAGATGGTTTACATAATGCGGATTGCTTAATTGTAAATGGGAGGCTTCCGTCTGATATTCCGGCAGCTTTTACTCATAAATCTAGTAAGGGAAAATCTATTATTGATTTTATCATGATAGATTATGCCGGTTTTCACCTATTAAAAGATATGAAGGTCATTGAATCGAATCTTAGTGACCATAATGTATTGACGCTTTCTGTTTCTATTAGTCTTCAGAAAGTGGTTCCATGGAGGCTGGATATAGACTCTGTGAATTTTGACTCCAGCACAGGGAAATGCTTTTGGAACATCAGCACGGTGGAAAACCTGGCACCTCTCTTATGTATTACTGTCGAGAATCTTCCTCTTTGGGAGGGGAAAGAGTTGTATTGTTTTGTAAAATTTTTAGACTCTGTAACAGCTTGTGCAAAAGAGAAATCAGGTGGGAAACAGTCCCTTGTAGCTCCTTACCCTCTGCGGGCTATAAATAGAGAAATAAATAAAATTATAAGGGGGCAATTTTTATGTTTTACTCGAGAAGCTAAGTTTAGGTTATCTACCCTGAAAAGAAGGAGAGTTAGACTCAAGGCTCGCTTAAAACGCTCTAAGGAAGATGCCCTCTGGATTCAATTGAGGGAAGCTTCTTTTAATCATCAAAGTAAGACCTTTTGGTCCTTAATTGGCAAAGGATGCGGTACTAGAGTCAGTCCTACGCCCATTGCCATCGAGGAACAGGTATGGGTTCACTATATTGAAAAGTTGTACAGTAATAATAAGTCTCAAGGTATTAATGTTGAATTTAAAGATGCTGCGACTATACTTGACGGTCCGACAGAAAAAGAAATCGAATGTGCCATTAAGAATATGCGTTCCTCAGGGGCGATGGGTCCTGATAAAATTCCAATACTAGTATTAAAAAAGCAGAGTGAACTCTGGAGTAAAATACTCTTTCCCGTGTTTAAATTCTGTTTTTCTAACGGAACAGTCCCCCCCTCCTGGAAAGGAAGCATTATTGTCCCTTTATATAAAAAAGGGGCAAGAGATCTCCCACAAAATTATCGGCAAATTGCCCTGCTTGATGCCATCGGCAAGGTGTTTGCAAAGTGTGTGCTTTCTTTAATTAACGATTGGGTATCTGAACATAATATTCTGCCTCTGGAGCAAACAGGTTTCAGACGAAATCATGGAACCTTAGATAACCTGACCGCATTGCAAGTTATCAATGAAAAATATGTGAAAGTGCGGGGTGGTCAGGTATATGGCGCCTTTATTGACTTTACCACCGCTTTTGATAAAGTAGATAGAAATCTGCTGTGGAGAAAGTTAGTTAATCTTGGTATGCCTGCTTCCCTAATTAATTTGGTCCGCGCCTTATATTCTGACACCTGGTGCAGAGTCTTACTTGGAGGTGATCGCGGCGCTTCCAAATTAATCCAAACATCTAATGGGTTGAAGCAAGGTTGCCTTTTGGCTCCATTGCTATTTTCATTGTACACTGCTGATTTACCCATCGCTCTTTCTGCATGCGCCGGTATTGCCCCATCTTTGGGGGGTGTTCAAATTGCATGCTTGATGTATGCAGATGACATCTTAATTTTGGATCTCACCCCAAAGGGCCTAAATGACCGATTGCACGCACTTCATAAATACGCCGAAAGTCATTTTCTATCAATAAATACGGCAAAAAGCAAGATAATTTGTTTTTCTGGTAGAAAGAAACCTAAATGTTTTACCTTTCCATGGGTTGTAGGGGGGGAAAAACTAGAATGTGTGAAATCTTATACCTTTTTAGGTAAAATTGTCACTCACAATCTAAGTGACAAATCACACATAGACAATAATTCCCGGAAGGCGATTTCCCAGGGAAAGAGCCTAGTCTCCCTATATAAAGCCACAGGTAGAAGGCATTTCTCTATTTTATTAGATGTTTTTAGAGCGAAAGTACCAGCCTCCCTGTTATATGGCATTGAATTAGTTGATCCAAAAAAATGGAGTTTTCTAAACTCGGCAGAGGGAAAAATTCTTCGGAGTTTAATGTCTGTTGGCACTGTAAATTCGACTGCTTCCTTGCGTCAGGAATTGGGTTTACGCAGCAGTAGGGTTCAAGGTCTTGCTAGTATCATACGTTGGGTAGTAGCATTATCTAAAGGTGAACCCAATACCTTGAGAGCTCTGATAAAAAAGGAATTGCTAGGATCTTTTAATGGCTTCTCTTCAATTGTAAAAAATTTCAGATTTGCTGTGTTGCAATTGAAACTGGATGAGGAGACTTTATTTTCTCTCTCCCCTCATCAATTAAAAACAGTTTTGAAGTCAGCCTCTTGGGAATTGGGGTTTTGTCTTGATAGAGACTTTTGTTTAATGAAAAAAGGTTGTACGCCTGTTATTGAATCTTATGCCCTGCGGAAAGCTCAACCATATATGTACTGGAACATCTCCCATGGCGTGAGACGCCTGGTGTACTTATTAAGACATAATTTGCTTCCACTAAAAGTTTTACAAGCCAGCTGGTATGGTTGTTCGGCACGCTGTGATCTTTGCCAATTACATGATCAGGATTTAGATCACGTGATGTTCGTTTGCCCTACACTGATGCCATGCAGGCGTAGATGGTTAAGATCAATCTGCTTACAACTTAATATACTATCAGCGTCTTCATTTAAGGCAGCCTTAATTAAACCTCCTAATGAAATGTTTGTTTATAGACTGTACAACTTTTTTAAATGTTTTTTGGACTTGTATTAAGATATTTCTTGTGATTATGATGAAATTATCTTTTTGCTTTCCTTCTATTTTAACATTTGTGCTTTGTATGTATATGTTGTTTTTATGTGGACCTCAAAATGAGTTCCGTATCATAATAAATAAACTTTGAAACTTTGAAACTTTGCATAGAGTTTATCGTTATTTTGGGCGGGGTGGGTGGCGGAGCCAAGCTGTCTTGCAGCCATGATGGTGTGGAGCTCAGTTCATCTCACTAGTTTCGTATTTCTCATGAAGGGTTGTTCCTAATGTTTCTATTTTAGTGAGGTCAAAAAGAGATCCCATTAGTGGCCTACTTATTTTGCTCGATTATTTTTTTTTTATCACGATTTTTCACTATCTGCAAAGACTAAACAGAGTATTGTGGCTTTGTGCTTGTTAGTAAATAGAGAATGAACCAAAGAGAATAAATTCTAAAATAGTAAATGCTTGGATAACAATCAATCAAATGGAGAGACAAGCAGGCACAGCGGATTACAACGGGGGCAAAGGCCTGCGTTAACTACCCTTCACTATCTGCAAAGAGAGAGTACTTCTAAGAGAAAAGAGGGGGGGGCAGCGTTTAAAGCACATCAGCGTGCATAAACACGAAAATGTTTTTACCTATCACGTACTTGACATTTGACAGCTTTTGATATTTGTTATTAAAAAAACCATTGAAATTCAATGAAAAAACCATAGGTTTTAGCCCATATATAGTTAGGGATTAGCATTTTCAAAACCTTACTTTACTCGCATAAAACCATTGAAATTCGCATATATAGTTAGATGCGCTAACTATATATCGCGCACCCGCAATCCACTGCTGATGATGTCACATATTACATCATTCATGACATGCTCAGTGACATCACTGATGACATCACTGATGACATCTCAAATGACATCACTGATGACATCACTGAAGACATCTCAAATGACATCACTGATGACATCTCATTTGACATCTCATTTGACATTACTGAGCACATCACTAATGACATCATGCATGTGATAATACGATGAACCTCTTCAGACTCTAATATAACCTTAGATACACTCAGTGTAAACAGACACTCACAGACTGTCACTCATCCATGGAGTTACTCACACACCTAGTCAGTCATGCAAAGAATCAATCACACCTCAATTTCCTCTACTATACAGTTATACACACCTTACTTATTCAAACATATACTAACACATATTTTCTCTCTTATACAATCCCTGATACAAGTTCACAATGATCCATACAGCCACTCACACATTCACTGGCTCTTATGCACAGTTATTTATATATGTCAATTCTCACATGCACTGTGTTTTACATATGTACTTACTTTGACATGTAGCACTGAGATATCCACTCACTCACCAATACACTCATGCACACAGTCAACCGCCCATACAGCTGTTTCCACATGCACTTTTGAACCCATACATCTAGTGAATCAACAGCTCACACATCTATGCACAAAGTCATACACCTCCCAGCCACCCACACACACTTAGTCTCCCATACAAATACTTGGGCAACCAATCAATAACCCATATAGTTACTCATATAGCTAATGATCAACACATGCAGCAGTTTACAGAACAACAGACATAATGATGCACAAATTAAGACAGTTTAGTCAATAACCCATTCACTCAGTGAGACACATTTAATCACTCACTCATACAGTCAGTCATGCACCTACTAAATCCTTCATCCAGACACTTATACATCCACTCATTCTTCAATATGTAAGACATATTTTAACTTTACAGAAACATACAGTCACTGGATGTTGTCATCAGTGATGTCATCAGTGATGTCATTTGAGATGTCTTCAGTGATGTCATCAGTGATGTCACTGAGCATGTCATGAATGATGTAATATGTGACATCATCAGCAGTGGATTGCGGGTACGCGATATATAGTTAGCGCATCTAACTATATATGCGAATTTCAATGGTTTTATGCGAGTAAAATAAGGTTTTGAAAATGCTAATCCCTAACTATATATGGGCTAAAACCTATGGTTTTTTCATTGAATATATATATATATATATATATATATATATATATATATATATATATATATATATATATATATATATATATATATATATATCCAACAAAGAGCTTGGCGTGAATCTCTGATGGCCGCTTGCAGCGGCGGGCCCGGACGGGATCACAAATCCCAACGTATTCCACCACACTCGTTCACCTTTGAAAAGAACGATGTCTAGGCCAGCAATTGCGTTCAAAACTGGTATTTAATCAAAGCCCTACTCGGCGCGCTTCGGGAACAGCTTCCCTTGCTCATGAGTACATGTGTCTGTTTACATCCAGCATTTAAAGATAAATCATGTGATCGTGGTTACCATAAACATAATGGACAGACTACCAATTCATTGCTCATTTGGAGCTCAGAAAACAGAATCATCGTACTTACTCAGGAATATGTGGCAAAGCATGGCCTATACATCATTGATATTCTTAAATTAATATTTCTTTTAGATATCAAAATGAATTTTAAATTAGTCCTTTTCCAAAATTAGTTCCACCGTTCGTTAAATCAAAAGTCAGTTTAGGGCCTTGAACACCCGTCTTTACAGTCACGACGAGACCTTACTTCAGGTCTAACAGCTTGAGCTACCATAGTACCTAGCCTGTAGGCTTTCAAAAGGTTTCAAACACTCGATATAAACATTGGTGCCATTTATCTGTTATACAACGATATTCTTGGGACACTGCATGATATTTCTAAATGTATATTTGTGATCCGTGCCCCTATTTTTTGCCGAACATTACGAGGCAAATCAAAGTTTCATAATTGCCGTAATATGTTCCAAGTAATAAAGCCCCAGTGGGCTAGAAATCATTATAAGTCTCTTGCCTGTCACTTTCGTGATCCAGAAAGTCTTGAATCATACCAGGTAGCACCGCTCATTGCACAACTGCCCATAGTAAACTCTGCCACTTGATACACCATGCCACATACTTTCTGTCTTCTCTCCCAACATTAATTGAAATCGGTACCTGTGATAAAAGATAAAAATACAGTGATTATCTAACATACAACCGTGAAATTCACACATTTATACAATTAAAATAAAAGTTTGAAATCAGCTCAACATCATAGGCATTGTTTTCATATTCTCAATTCATCCTAGATGTATTCCCAGTGCCTCATCGCAATTATGTCCTTGGGGTTGCAAAGTATGATATCTAATTATGAACCTAGACTCCAAACATCTAAGCTCTTGCAATCTATTACCCCCTCTTTCCCTCAGGGGTACCTGGTCTAGTACCACGAATGAGAGGAGGCTGCTGTTGCTTTGGTGGTGAGTAGCAAAGTGCCTTGCCACTGGGTATTGCTTGTCATGGTTTTGTATGGCTCTCAGGTGTTGTAGAATTCTGTCCTTAGCTGGTTTAATGGTGCTACCAACATAACATTTGTTGCAGGGACATTTTAGTGCATAAACCACGTACTCTGTATGACAGGTAACATGTTTCATGATTCTTAAAGGCTTGTTGGCTTGAGACAGTTTTATCTCTTTTGTATTGTGGCTAAATTTACACGCTTTACAGCGACCACACACAAAAAATCCCTGAACCGGATTGTTTCTTCTCTTATTAGCTACCAAGGTCTGGCATACCTTGTCCTTAAGGGACCTTAGTGTTCTGTACGTAATTTGTGGAAAATCTTGGATACCTTGTTGGATATCCTTGTCCATTCTGAGGGCGCTCCAATATTTGTTAATAGCTCCTCTGACCTCCTTTGATTGGGAGTTATAATCTGTTATAAATCTCACCCCTTCTAGATTTTCCTTAGTTACATCTTTTTCTACTGAGGTTTGGATTGTTTCTCTGTCCCTCACCTTGTGCACAGCTTCTGCGATACATTTTTTACTGTATCCCCTGCTTTTAAATCTATCACACATGATAGCTCTTTCTTTTTCATAATCATCCAGTTTAGTGCAATTTCTTATAGCTCTGAGAAGTTCACCAAAAGGAATAGAGTTGATTAGATTCTGGGGATGACAGCTCTGCGCATGGAGAAGGCTGTTTCCGGCCGTCTCTTTCCTGTACAGAGTTGTCACCAGGCTATTGTTTTCTATGGGTACTTTAAGGTCTAAAAAGTCTACTGTCGTACTGTTTAACGAAAACCATATACACAGTAGGACAGTAGACAATAGACCTACACCAATTCACCAGGAAACTCAAACTGTGCAAATATTTCTTCACCACGCGTGAAAAAGGCATTAAGTGGAATAAAGTATGAACATTGAGCGACACTCACAGTAATTGGAATGTAGCAGACATGGAGTTCATTAGGGAAAGGGCAGAATTGGACACTGAGGATGAAACAATAACCATGGATTCAGATGACGCAGCAATACAAGCAGGCATTACCATACAAATGACCTCCAAGACTCCCTTTAGACCAAGATACACATTTTGCCCATTAATGCCAAAAGATAACATTGATAACTTTGTAGTCAAGGTAATCAGGGATTTGAAACAATTATTGCTGGAAAGTAGCAATAATTTTAACAAATTGAGACACAACGAAAGGATGGAATATGATAAGGTGATGAAAAAAATCAACGACAGAAGCAACATGATACGGTTTTCAGACAAGGGGGGCAACGTGGTCCTCTGGCCTCAGGATATGTACAACAAGGAAGCACTAATGCAGTTATCTGACAGGGACTGCTATGTAAGGATTAGCGCAACCAACATTGTTAGCATACAGGAAAGGTATCACAGAAGCCTCTACGATTGGAAAGTCGCAGGACTCATCAACAAACAGGAGTTTGATTACCTAAAGAACAATTATCTAGTCACCCCATACCCCTATCTAATCCAAAAGATTCACAAGAACAAACAATGCCCTCCAGGAAGGCCAATAATATTGGCAATTGGTGGACTCTTTGAAAGTACGAGCAAGTTTATAGATTTTTTTCTGCAACCATATGTACAAAGCCTACCTTCATATATCAAGGACAGTGGTGACTTTTTGAAAAAAAATTATGATGTAAATTGGCAGAATGATTTTGTATTTGTCACACTAGACGTACAGAGCTTGTACACAAGTATTCGACACAGATATGGTCTAAATGCCATTACACATTTCCTTGAAACCAGAAAAATTGAACTCTATCAGCATACCCAAATGTTGTTACAAATGACAGAGTGGTGTTTAGACAATACCACATTCATGTTTGACAAACTGCTATATAAACAGACACAGGAGACAGCCATGGGTACTTTCTTGGCCCCCAGATATGCTAATTTGCATATGGGCTGGTGGGAGGAGCAAATACTCATGGTGGAGCATGGCGCACAAATGTCCGAGAATGTGGCACTTTACAGTCGCTACATAGACAACATTTTTTTATATGGAAAGGCGAGTTTGCAGAAAAACTCAACCAAAACACCTTAAACCTACAGTTTACATGTACAACTAGTAAAGAATCGATAATATTCTTGGATCTGGAACTGTTCATTTTTAACAATAAGATACAATCCAGAACCTATCGTAAACCCACGTCGGGTAATACCATATTGCACGCAGACAGCTTTCACCCCACTAGTCTCATCTCCAGCATCCCCTATGCAGAGTGCCTCAGGATGAAGCGCAATTGCAGTACTCATGAAAGCTTTGAGAAATTGAAACAGCAGTTGTTCAACAGACTGCGCACCAGGGGGTATAAAGAAAAACTCTCAAACAAGCAGAGCAGAAAAGCAACACCAAGAGCAGAGAAAGTCTTATCTTTAAGCAACCTGCACCCCCTAAACCACCAAGATCAGCAGATACACCACGACTAATTACAGGGTATAATGTCTATCACACACAGGTGCGGAAAATCCTTTACAGACATTGGCCCCTAGTGCGCAGCGACCCCACAATAGGTACCTCATGTGCAAATTTACCTCAGATAACCTACAGAAGGGCTAAATCCATGAAACAGGAATTGGTATGCAACATACCCAACAAAGAGTAAAACCCTATCTGGCTCAAGAGTGTGAATGGTTTCCATAAAGGCACTGAGTGCAAAGCTTGCAAGTATGGCGTAAACACAAACAAAGTACAGCTTCCACTAAGAAAAACTCCACTAGACAAACAAGATAATTTCACATGCAAAACAGATTTTGCAATCTTTGACTTACAATGCACATGCAAGAAAATGTACATGGGCAGCACAATACATCCTGTCCATGTAAGTGTACTACAGCACTTACGAGCGATCAGTAACGATGACCAGACCTATCCTGTAGCACGCCACATAAATGCATAATTGACAGTGTCAAGAAAAACGCCAGAGCTGGAAACAGACAACTAGACTCTGGAAGTGACTCACCTGTGAAGCTGCATGTGAGGCTGCTGCTGGGCATGCGAGGCTCCCGGTTACCGATTTGCGGCCCCTCCCGGCAGGCCGTGAACCTACAGCTGGCTGTGTGTGGCTGTGTGAGGCTCCCGGCCCCCAATTCACGGCACCTCCCAGCGGTCCCCCCTGGCGGGCCCGGCTTGCTGTTTGCAGGGTGGCGTGAGAGCGGTGAGAGAGAAGCAAGTTGCCAGCCCTGGCCTCAGGCTGCTGTGAGACCTGGTGAGGCTGCTGGCTGTACGAGGATCCCGGCTCCAGATTCACGCCCCCTCCCCACTGCCGGGACGCGCTGATTGCAGGGCGGTTTGGAAGAGAGAAGCCACCGTTTAATCTTTATTACTTCATTACCTCATTACTGACTCTCACTGGCTCTGTATCTGGACCCACTTGGCTCCCCATTAAATTGTGGGGGTTTTTGGCCCGTGCAAGTGCGCAGACTGAGCTTTGGGGGAGCAGCAATCAACTCTGCTGAAAGCCATTGCACACTGTGCATAAGCAGGCCCTAATTCCTGCCAGCTTATTGGACTGCTGGGTTGCCGGACTGCTTCAGCTGCCTCCCCGCCACACTTTCCTATTGCCGTTGCTATCCCAGGCACCTGCTTTGACCCTTGAAGGCAGTGGACTGGTCCGCTGAGAAAAGGGCGAGAAAAGGGTGGTGGCTGTAGTACCTTGGAGCACAAGGTCCTCCTGCGGTAGGAATCTCCCGGTTCCCAGAAAGGAGTGTGAGGGGAACAAAGGGCGTGTGGAGCGAGTGGAGTGTAAAGCAACAGTGTCTAGCAGCTTCAGCAATTTGGATAGCAGTAGACACCCTCATTTCCATACAGAAACGTCGTTTTAAACAGCACATTCAAACTTATAACATATCACGTGTTAAACCAGTCACGGTCCACTGAGCCAAATATGAGATTGGGCCGAGTGAGGAAGACTCCCCTAAAGTCAAAGCTTAAGCCCAAGTCCAAAAGAGAACAAGGAAGCTTAAAAGCGAATAAAGACCAGTTGACTGGGCCAAGGGTGGAAAATCACAGAAAGCATCCCAATAATGGGGATCACCAGCACTTGCTCTGGGCCAAACTCTCATATCAATGGAGATGATTGTGGAAAAGTGTGGCTCACTGGTTAGAGCGACAGACCCTGATGCAGAGATCTAACCCGGGACCAGGGTTCAATTCACGTCACAGCAGGGTCTTGGACTCAATGTCCACGGACCCGATAATTCTCGCCACGGTGCCTACTCTAATCATGGGTCCCACTCTGCAACTCTGGGCAATAGCTTGCTTAATCTCTACACCAGCCCTAATCGCGAAGGATGCCTGGCTTCACCTTGGGCTGCCCAGGAGTGGGCGCAAAACAGGAACAGGCCAGGATGGGTTCCTCAGCGGTACAACGCGGGGACACACTGGCTGGTGTAACCAGGCACTTTATAAGCTCAGTTACTGATGCTAGCAAAAAGCCAAGAATAGGATAATCAACTCCTCCCCAACAAGCTAACCAGATGCAGTTACCTGGAACGCAAGGAATATTGTACAAACATGACGCCGTCTTTTGGAGCAAGGCTCTGATACCAGTATTCAAGGGCTTAAACACCACAGTCACCTTTCCAGAATCATGGAAAGGATCAATTATTAGCCCAATTTTCAAACAAGGCAAAAGAAATGACCCAAATAACTATCGACTAATTGCCCTTCTTGACATAGATGCTAAATACTACGCCGGAACACTCAGGGAGGAGCTATCATTCTGGGCTTCAGATAACCTCATTAGCCCCACTAATCAAACTGGGTTCTGCAGTGACCAAGGAACTACAACTAATATACTGGCTCTCACTCTATTAATGGATGCAGCCAAATTATCAAAAAAGCCTCTCTTCCTGTGTTTCATTGATTACACAGCTGCATTGACCACGTTGATCGTTCCAAACTCTTGGAAAAACTGGAAAAGTGGGGTCTACCAAACACACTTTTGGAACGGCTAAAACAGCTGCACACAGACACATGGATCAGGGTCAAATTAGGCGCAGGGACGCACATCTCCAAATGAATCATCACCTCGAAAGGCATCAAGAAGGGGTGTGTTCTTGCCCCGATCCTTTTCAATCTATTCTTGGCCGATTTATCTGGAGAGCTGGACTGTTGTGCATCCCACGCACCAATACTGGGAAACAACTTAATGTCAAACTTGTTATACATTGATGACTTGGTTCTAATTAGCCAGACACCAATTGGCCTTCAGCACCTACTAAACACAACAAGCAGTTTTTCTAACCGGAATTCTCTTAAAATAAACCTCAATAAGACCAAAATTATGGCAGTCAATTACCATAAAAAGAAGACCAGTTGCTGGTTTCTCGACGGCCAGCGTCTGAATCAAGTACAAAGCTATAAATACCTGGGAATATTAATGGATGACAAATGGTTTTTCAAATCTCAGTTAGAGGCCATGCGAAGAAAAGGGACCACAACGTATCTATCATTGAAGTCACTAAAGAGGCGGCTAACCTGACATTACGCTTGATCCCTTCCTACAGGTCATGAGGGCTAAATTGCTGCCAACATTGTCATACGGGAGTGAGGCCCTAAAAGGTAAAGATGCAGCAGTTTTAGATGTCATAATAGCCAACTCATACAGAGCTATTTTCCATCTACCTAAATATGTCTCTCCGGCTCAAATCCGGTAAGAATTCAGGATTAAAAAACAAGTGGTGGAAAGAAGGAGCACCTACGTTAAATGTTGGCACAAAATCGGAAACGCTGAGGCAGGATCTTTAAACTCCCATCTTTGAAAATCCATGCACAATCAAGAACAATGTCCAGCAAGGGATTATTTGTTTGAATCAATTGAGCTACTGGGCCGGTCCAAACTCTAGGCCGTTCCAACGGATCACCTAACCTTTAAAAAAGCAGTAAGAAAAACAACATCTATGCTATCAGTTTTAGAAGACAAAGCAAGTCTTACTAAAAAGGCACATGGCTGGATAGTGCTCAGTGACTATGTAAAGTTAAATCCCCAAGCCTACTTGAGTGCTGGTATTAAGATAAGCAGAAAGGAAACATTTTTAAGGTTGCGCTTGGGGGTAATTGCAATCAAACCCCATCTTCCACCACCGGAAAGGAAAGGAGGAACTCAGACTTGTCGTCTATGCGGAAGTGGGAAGGAAGACATCGTCCACGTCATCTGCAACTGCCCTAACTTAAAGGACATAAGATGCACCTTGTTACGTCCTTTCGTTAGGCATTATGGTATCCGGACATGTAAGCAGGCAGTGAAGCTTTGTTTTAACCCCACTGACGTCCAACTCAATTGTCGGCAAACAACATTTTTTGAGATGGCAACAAAGAGACTTAAAACCCTGTCATCATCTGAAACATGCTAATATGCTTTTAAATGCAATATTAACTCTCCATCTCGCTTTAGTCGTACTTGCGCTTCCTCACTAAACCTCTAACTTGGACAATGGACCTGGTTAAGCTGTGCCGTCGCCCTTGAGAAGTTGTGGCAGTTATTGTCAGTATTAACTAAGATGTATTAGTTTATGAGAATTTCCTTGAAAAGCAGCTAAATTGTATGAACTAGGAATATGCAATTGACGACCTTGTTTTAACATTATGTGGTTTTTAAATTGCTTTTAACTGTATTTATCCGTTGACAAATGGGAATTTTGCTATGTATTTGCAAAGATTTTAATTAATCAAGCAAAAATAAATATCTATCTATCTACCTATCTAACTAGCACTCAGGAGATTGGAGTCGAGATACATTATCATGCTGGACTCCAAGACTCCAAATGGCCTGAACGCAGACGAAGCGATGAGTGTCCACCTCTAGGACCACACACTACATATCCAAAACTAGTACTCATTAACCTGCCCAATGCACCTCCCCATCCCTGGACCAACTCCTCTAAGAACATCCTAACACAAGTGCTAGGAACACTTAAACACTCAGATATAGAAATATTTGTTTAATTAATTCTTTTCTAAATGCACTGTTGATAAATCACTTTAGCTTGGTGGAAGTAAGTAACATGGGTTAGTTAACTTTCATTTTCGTAATTTTAAGGCACATCATTTCCCATACCAGAAAACTCCATGGCCTAGATGTAGGTAATAGCAAATTACCGAATGGTAAATACCAAATTTTACAGATTCGGTATTTACTATTCGGTAATTGCTATGTAGGTAAGAAATTGAGTAAAAATACCGAATCGGTAAGATTCGGTAATTACCAATTCGGTAATTACTGAATCTGTATTTGCCATTGATTCCTATAGGCCTTGAAGCCCATAGGATTCAATAGCAAATACAGATTCGGTAATTACCGAATCGGTAAAATTACCGATTTTACAAGGGGGACAGGGTGTCACCTATTGCACCCCTGTTACTGGCTTGTGTGCCATGTGACACACATACATGCCCTTAGGGCATGTCTGTTTGCCACTTGGCACAGGTGTACATGCACAGATGTGCATGTACACTGGAATTCGTTATTTACCATGTAATAGTATTACATGGTAAATAACGAATCGGTAATGGCCTGTGGCATTGTTTCCAGTGCCACCTACATCTGTATTTACCGATTCGGTAAATTTACCGATTCTGTATTTTACAGAATTGGTAAATTTACATAATCGGTAAATATACCGATTCTGTAAATTAAATGCCACCTGCATGTCAATTCCCAAATACCGGTCGGTAACGACCGAATTCGGCTGTTACCGACCGGTAAATGGCAACCTACATCGGGCCCCATATTCCCATGGTCTATCATGGATGATCCCACACAGACCTGCACCATTGTCCCATACACACTGCCGTATTGTGGAACCAAGGTGTCACATAGGCCCACTTGGGCAACACTTGAAGTACACAGCGTCTGGCACTACATCGAACAGAGTAATGCCAATGACTTGCCAGTCAGTAAGAAACAGATATAATTTATCATAGATATTTTATTTCCCGGTTTGCTACTTAGCAACAGTGACAGGCACACATTTAATGCACTCTAGGAAATGGCAGCCGGGCCACAATGGCATGCATCACAACAGGCCCGAAATCCAGGGGCATCTCCTCTCAAACACAAAAGGAATGTAGTACCATCTGCGACAGACGATGCACAATAGGAAAAAGAACAAGTCTGCATGGGTTATGACAATTTATTTTACGACAATTTAATTCACTGCTTTGTATATACTCCACGAATGTCTGCATGTCAAAATTCTACACCAATGAATGCCAAATCACGAGTACCTCCTCCAAATCCATGTGAACTACTGTTTAATGTGACTATAACATTAGCGCTCCAGCGATTATTAACATGGAATTCGTTACAGTTGCAATTACAAATTATACTTTAATTGTGAAGTCCGTAAATCGATGCAACTAAAAATATTTCTTTGTGTGTTAAAAATAACAGAAGAAAGACTGTATGAACCATGACTCACTATATGTAGATGGAGTATACCTCTTCTATGGCATCTATGAGAGGGAAATCACCATGGCAACCAACCTTTGCACGACCAAGCGTCTCACCTGTATATATTGCACGCTTCATTTAGTGTTTAGATAATGTGAACAAGGTGGTTTTGCCGAAGAAACACGTCAAGCCACTCGTATGGAATGAATACTTTTCTCTGATAAACTTGATCCCACGGTGTCAGCGCCTGATATCAGATACAAGAATCCAGGATTGGAAGATATATATATATATATATACTCGGAGCCCTGTGGCAGCGCTATAAGTTCTTTGTGCCTTCATCAAGAGTGCGTATTTTCGCTCACATTTGTAAAACATTGCTTTGCAGAAACAGTCATTCAGCATGTCTTCGTCTTTTGTACTGGACAGACAATGAAGTGGGAGCGAGTAAACATTTTTAATACAGGCAGCACAACCTGCATTCACGCAGTTTCTAAATCTTTCTGTACACAGTAGATTTTTTATCAGGAAGGCAACGCATTTTGAGAGCATTTGGCGCCAGTATGGTGTTTCACTTTGACAACTCCTCGGCATGCCCTCATGACTTTCAGGCTAAACAGACTCTTGTATGTAATTGTTTTTTGGCTCATATGTTATGAATTCGTTCATGTTTTATTGTGGACATTATTTGCCTGTAGTGCAATATGCACTTATTTTGAATGTCTTGCACTTTGCAAGGTATGCATATGTTGAAGGCCAGTATGACTTCTGTTTATAATGGCAACCATGCAGTCTATCCTTTATGTCTATGTATGCCTGAAGGAGGGAGGAGGGCTCTCTCTCTATATATACCTATAATGTTATGGCGCCAATTAGATTGACAAAGCCTGCTGTGCAGGCGAAACGCGTCTCTCTTTTACTGCAGGGTCGTGGGAGACCCAAACATCAATAAAGAAGCCTGATCCATGCATGCCTCGTGTACGTGCCTCTTCTTCATTGAAGCAGGATTGTTTTCTCTCATATATATATATATATATATATATATATATATATATATATATAGCAGCACTTATCAACTCAATACGCTCGATAAAACGGCAAGCACGCAGGTGTCTGATTTAGAAAATCCTCTATTGCAAACCCCCCTCACCCTAGACAGATGCTTTTCGCCAAAAAATATATATATTTATATATATATTACCTACTGGCGGTCGCCAGTAGGTATATATAGTTAGGATTTTTTCTCTATGTGACTTTTGAAAATTCTAGGTCTAATAACTTTGGCGTTTGTGGACGGAATCGGCTGAAATTTTCAGGAAAATGGCACATTTTGTTTCTGAGCAGCCCCTGAAAATTTGGGGGGTTTCGTCAAGGGGGGCCGAGAAAAAAGGGTCATTTTTCCATAGGGCGTTTGGCCTCACTTTTAGCTCGAACGGCTGAATGGATTTGCACGAAACTTGGCAAAATTGTAGGGACTGTTAGCCCGATATGCCTTTGCTGGGTCTCAATATATGTGCTCCAGTGGATTTTGAGAAATTAACGTTTTAAAAAACAGATATATCTGTGACAGCGTCCCGGGTAGCGCTCCGGTTCGCGTACTTTTCGCGTTACGGAACTTTGCGAAGCAAAGCTGATTGGCTCTCCGGTGTCTGTCAACATTCTAAACCGTCCGGAGCGGCCGCCATCTTGTCTCTCGGTAGGATCGAGAGACAAGAGGAGGCCAAAACGAAGTCGCAAATGACCATAAGAGGGCATAGTAGATCCACCCTGACCCCCTAGGTTTAATGTGGAGGCTTTAAAAGGGCCCCACGGGGCAAAAAAAAAAAGAAAAAATTGTTTTTTTTGCGTGGGGTGCGCCCGGTACGCGCACCGGAAAGCGGTCCGGGGAGCGTACTATAAGAAAACAAGAATGATAGACTTTTTAAATATTGTATGTTTATTGATTGTTCGTTTTGTTGTTTTTTTTGTTTATTTTTATTTACGTAGCAACATGTAGGTACCAATGCAGAGTCTAAAAATAAATAAACGCCGTCTCCTTTGTAGATATCTTGCAAGTTGTTTCAGAAGTTATTGTGGTATATGGAATTCATACCATAGTCTGTCTGGAAAGCCGAAACAATATGGAGGCAGGAGATGATAAAGAGATGTTAAATACACATTGGAGATAATATAGTGGAAGAAAGGAAGTAACTATGAGCAAACTTACTATGTAACACAAAAAAGTTGCACAGTATATTTAAAGTCTGACTTTACATTATAATCAATTTGCTAGTAGTTTACAAAATACATATAAAAATGAATAATGTCTCAAACTATTTTTGAATTATTAAATATAAATTTATTTTTCTGATTCGCTTTCAAAATTAAAAAGAACTTCTCATAAATCATTGTCAGAATTTTTTTCATTTTCAATTAGGAAATCTACTGATTCTACACATTGCAGAAGATCAAAGTCCCGTGATTCATCATAGAATTTACAGTCAATTTTTGTATCTGTGTTGCTTCCTGCAACAATTTCCAAGTTAGTTTTGTTCTCTCCTTCCATTTTTGTGCTGTAAAACGAATTAAAAAAAATATATCAGTACAGATAGGGCACTGTTGTGTTTAATTACAGACAGGTAGTTTTGTTTTTTAAACAGTGATTTTATCTTTGGGCAGTGTATGGTATCAGACTGGAAGTAGAAATATAAAAAAGTGTATGTGATAAAGCCTAAGTAAATTCATAATTATACAAGACAAGCCTAACTCCATCCATAACTATAACAGAGAAGTCTATCTTATTCTATAACTATTACAGAGGGATAGTATATAACTATCAGAAAATGTTTTCCTAATTAACTTAAAGTGCACAACATACTTCAGTTTTTAAAATAACATTTTACCTTTCAAAAACAAGTTTAAGTTCTCAGTTGAAATGCACTTCAGGAAGTAGTAGTCAAAATGGCTGTGTTTCTCTCTCTTTCTTAATATATATTCATTTACATAACCAATCAAATGTCATGATATAATAGTAGAAATTGAAAGTAACATTTTAATTGGTTGTCAATTCCAACACTTTATATGTGCTTTGTGAAGTAATTTACCTCAGGGAATTTTCACTATCTGCAAAGACTAAACAGAGTATTGCGACTCTGTGCTTGTTTGTAAATAGAGAATGAACAAAAAAGAACCAATTCCAAAACAATAAATGCTAGGATAACAATCAATCAAATGGAGAGGGAAGCAGGCACGACGGGTTACAACGGGGGCAAAGGCCTGTGTTACCTACCCTTCACTATCTGCAAAGAGAGAATACTCCTAAAAGAAAAGAGGAGGGGGGGGCAGTATTCAAAGCACATCAGCGTGCATAAACACGAAAATGTTTTAACCTTCCACGTACTTGACATTTTAAAGCTTTTGATATTTGCTTTTAAAAAACCATTGAAATTCACTGAAAAAACCATAGGTTATAGACCATATATAGTTAGGGATTAGCATTTACAAAACCTTGAAAATTCACTGAAAAAACCATAGGTTATAGACCATATATAGTTAGGAATTAGCATTTACAAAACCTTATTTTACTCACACAAAACCATTGAAAATTCATATATAGTTAGTTGCACTAACTATATATCGGGCACCCACAATCCACTGCTGATCATGTCACATATTACATCATTCATGACATGATCAGTGACATCACTGATGACATCACTGATGACATCACGGATGACATCTCAAATGACATCACTGATGACATCTCATTTGATATTACTGATCACATCACTGATTATATCATTCATGTGATAATACGGTGAACCTCTTCAGACTCTAATATAATCTTAGATACACTCAGAGTAAATAGACACTCACAGGCTATCACTCATCCATGGAGTTACTCACACACCTAGTCAGTCATGCAAAGAATCAATCACACTTCCATTTCTTCAACTATACAGTTATACACACCTTACTTATTCAAACATATACTAACACATATTTACTCTCTTATACAATCCCTGATACAAGTTCACAATGATCCATACAGCCACTCACAAATTCACTGGCTCTTATGCACAGTTATTTATATATGTCAACTCTCACATGTACTGTGTTTTACATATGTACTTACTTTGACATGTAGCACTGAGATATCCATTCACTCACCAATACACTCATGCACACAGTCATGACACCCAACTCCCAACTCCCTCAGAAATTCCATGGAAAAGCAGGCACGGACACGAAGTGGCATTGGATTCGGCATTTATTTCTTAGTGCAGGACGCCGTCAATCACGAGCACAAGGAGAGACGCGTTTCAGCCTTCAAGAGGCCTTTGTCAATCAAGTTTGGCAATGCATAGCTGATGAGTTAAATAGCCCATCCCACTGACCCAATTGGTAAACATGGAAAGCATACTATAGCGTGTGAATTCCCATTACAGCTAAAATGCAACATGGTCACGCTGTCTGAAGCTCTTCATAAACATAATTGCAGGTAAGACGCAACATACTGATATATAGTGCCCAGTGCAAATACCAAAGTAGCAATGTTACCAATAAAGCAGACAAAAATAATATGGTGAAGCATGTATACAAATTGAAACACAGCTCAGTGGGAAGCATGCAGGCACTTAGGTTCTACAATCCAACAATTGAGACACCTAGAATTTATTATGTGCAGAGAACTTAATCAGAGACTTCCTGCCTCTACTTTGATTCAATACCATAAAAATCAACGTATCCCTAGAGGGCTAAGACTTGCGATGAAACCTCTCCTCTTTCAGCTTCAATATAACAACATTTTTATGGATAAGTAGCATGTGGTTTTAAATAAATGTTCTCTCGACCTGATTCTTTTAATTGTAGAAGAACTTTCAAAAACCATAAAAGAAATGGAAGAAGAGATTTTCAACATTCAAAGGGATTTATCAGAACGCATGGATCCAGAAGAATGGGCAAAAAATCTGGAAGAAATAAATAACAAACTAGACAGTTATGGTAATGATCTCCAAGAGAGAAAACCCAGAAAATTCAAACGAGATACTATTGATTATCGCCTGAACGAAGTATACACCTGGGCGGAGATGTATGCCCAACGCCAACCAACTAAAAAACAATTTACATCATCAGAAGAAAGCGTAGTATCTGACGGTGATGTATCAGCATCCAGAGCCCCCATTCAAACCAAAACAACATCAATACCATCAGGTAACCGATCAGAAATAGTTGAAACCACAAATTTGCAAGTACCAACTGCAACTGAGTCTTTTTTATCACAGGGTAAACAACCTGCACAACCACCAGATCAAGCCACTCAGAAAGGAAGTGGAAACGTACCAAAATAAGGCGAGGAAAAGGCAAAAGAAAAGAACAAACCGAATCTTCGGAGTCAGAGAACATAGTGATCAACATTTCCTCAGCACAACTTTCCAAACAAGAAATAGAAGTCCTCAACAAAGGTATATCGTTTGTACCCACATACAATTCAAATCTACCAGAAACAGAAATAGTTTTTTATAAGTTTATGAGAAACATCAGATTAAAGAATTTCTTCACAAACATTTTACCGGACATACCAACAACTGAATCTCAAGAATACATCGAGTTCAAACCTAAAAGCACAGTTACTGCTCCTGCGTCACACAAAACCATTGATCTATTCGAAAAACTAGTTCTAAACGATTTGCAAAAACTAGACTTCTCGGCTAAGAAAAAATCCAACTTCTCAAGAACTGAAAGAAGAGGCTCTAGAAAAGAAACTGACATACACAGGCTTTGTTATGAATATGGAGTATTCTTGGATATATGCACATAACAGTTATAGAGAATATCAATTGTCAGCATGGGGAATATTAGTGGTCATATGAATTTAGACTGCAGAATAGGGTGGCAGACTCAAAACCATAGTGGCACAGCAAATACGATGATGGTGTGAAAAACAATGTACGTAAACCATGCAAATAATATAAATGACACAATGTTTTTGTTACTTTTTACAGTGGCCCCTGAAGAAGGGACACCGGTCCCGAAATGCATCGGGGCAATCACAAACAGCAATCGCCATTTATCATATTATGTATTGACTATGTATGAAATGTAATGTATATGTTAATCATTGGATAGAAGTAACAAAACGAAAAGGTTGTTATGAAAAGAAATATTAATAACAACAAAAATACAAAAAAGTTCTAAAAAATCAATTAAAGAATCATTTAAATGATTCAATAGAAAAATAAAATGAGATCATTGCTAAGCAACTAAAGAATTAGTGTTTCTTTTGAATAAATACGAATAGCAGTAAACCAATACAAAGCAGCGCGTTTGGTTAAGTGATGATATTTTATCATCTACCCCCATTCTAAGACTTAAACAGTTCTGCCAAACTCGCATCCAGTGTTGCCTATACATTTAAAAAAAATTCACAAAATAGTAATAAAAGTAAAACTGCTGCCGCATATACTTGTAGGAGTCCTTACGGACTGTCCCATGCCCCCTTAGCTTAATCAAGCTGTTATCTATCCCACCACAACACAACATCCGACATTGTCCAGGAAGGAGAAATAATCGCTGCCTTATCTTAATCAACAGCTGCTGCTGCGTGGAGCCCCGGGATCGATAAAACAGACATAGCGCTGGAGGTAACAACATTACATCGTTAGTGATATCTCGCCTCAAAGTTAATTTGAGCACATGCTTAATCTCTGCCACATCAATATCAGCAGTTCTCAGCAGTTGTTGCTTCGTGGAGCCCCCGGACAGGTAAACTTTCTTCATGCAAGAGAAAACATCTTTACATCATTAAAGAAATACTGCCTCACCGTAAAAACGGGCACTTGCTTGCTGTCCCTTAAAGACTGCAAATCCCACAATGCAGTATAATAGTCTTTAAGGAAAAAACGGCAAGCATCGATTATTTAGATGGCACAACCCTGTGATAGAGAGAGACCCATTCGCAAAATAGATAACACCATCACCACCTCACCACGTCAGCGATGTAGCGTCTGCGGTACCCAGTCACCAGAATGAGCCAGTAATCCAGGCAAGGCATTTTTTGTCGGTGAGGTACAGATCCATGCTGGCAGTCGCGAAAACCGCCCGCTGTGAGACACGCATCCTCTCGGCAGTCATCCTCGTTCTTTATCCTGGATGCACAGCTGGATGCTCCCCAGGTAGCACTCCAGTACTCCTCCAAAAACACGGTCTGATAGGAGAGCCACAAGACGACTGGTGTTCCATGAAAGCGTGACGACCATTCACGCTGAATTGACATAAACCAAAACACTCAACTCCCACAGAAATTCCATGGAAAAGCAGGCACGGACACGAAGTGGCATTGGATTCGGCATTTATTTCTTAGTGCAGGACGCCCTCAATCATGAGCACAAGGAGAGACGCGTTGAAATATATACATACATATATATATATATATATATATATATATATATATATATATATATATATATATATCTATATATATATATATATATATATATATATATATATATATATATATATTACCTACTGGCTATCGCCAGTAGGTATATATAGTTAGGATTAATTCCCTATGGGATTTCTGAAAATTCTATGTCTAATAACTTTGGCGTTTGTGGACGGAATCGGCTGAAATTTTCAGGAAAATGGCACATTTTGTTTCTGAGCAGCCCCTGAAAATTTGGTGGGGTTTCGTCAAGGGGGGGCTGAGAAAAAAGGGGGGTCCCAAAACGCGTTTTATGCATTGAGTTTTCCATAGGGCGGTTGGACTCACTTTTAGCTCGAACGGCTGAATGGATTTGCACGAAACTTGGCAAAATTGTAGGGACTGTTAGCCCGATGTGCCTTTGCTAGGTCTCAATATATGTGCTTCAGTGGATTTTGAGAAATTAACGTTTAAATCAAGATATATATCTGTAACAGCGCTCCGGGCAGCGATCCGGTCCGCTTACTTTTCGCGTTTCGGAACTTTGCGTGCAGAAAGCTGATTGGCTCTCCGGTGTCTGTCAACATTCTAAACAGTCCGGAGCGGCCGCCATCTTGTCTCTCGGTAGGATCGAGAGAGAAGAAGAGGTGAAAAACGAAAGGGGAATTTAATGAAAGGGGGCAAGGTATCCCCCTCTTGACCCCCTAGGAATGTTGTTGGGGTTATTAAAGGGTCCCGTGGGGAAAAGAAAAAAAAACGATTTTTCACGGTAGAAGCGCTTCACGGGCCGCGAACTGGGCCGCAAACTGGTAGCGAAACGGGAATTCGCCATTTTGTGCTTCGTTTTAATTGTTTAGAGATAAAAATTATCGCCGCACATCGGCCACAATGCATGAGTATCGTTGAAAAGTCAGCGATATTCATGCATTATCCAGCAAATGCTCTTAGCCGTGTTATCCACCTTCCATTGGATAACATGGTTAAAAACTGCTCTGTGCGTGAGCTTTTTTTTTTTTTTTTTTTTTTTTTGCTGCGTGACGTTTGTTAACGTTCGATTCGATGGAAATCAGGAAGTGTTGAACACCATTTTGTCACTGCGAGTAAATATTTTGTTATAAATGAATCCTTATTGAAAAACATTGTCTGCGCCATCTTGCCTTTTTGTCCAATGCCACAATTTTGTCGTGCACGGCAGCCATTTTAGATGCCTTGACCAGGCCCACTCTCTGCACGCCGCCGATCCTCAGCATGGCTTCCCACCCTCGCAAGCATCTCCCCCACGCACTGGTCATCCCTGCTCTGTCTCTCATGCATGGGCCATATACTTCCCCCCATCTGCGCTGCTCTTCTCTGAGAATCACACCCTGTGCCCTCCCGACACCTCTCTTTCACCCTATTCACTACCGCACCCTCTGACACTCCTCTTCCTCTGTGTCCGATTGTCCAGGCCGGACCTAGGCTATCACCTACCCCTGCGGATGTAGTTTATGGCCCCAGCTGTAGAGAATTCAGACATGCCAACCCTCCCGATTCAGGCGTGTGACTACTGATTTCAGTGCTAGTCTCCCGCCTCCCGATTTCTGCAAGCAAAAACTCGGGGGCATATTACCAACAACTAGCGATAATTTTTGTCTCTTATTTGTTTAGAGACAAAAATTATCGCCGCACATCGGCGATTTTTATCGCAGATAAACCTTGCTATTATCGCAGAAAAGTCAGCGATATTCATGTATTATCGAGCAAATGCTCTTAGCCATGTTATCCACCTCCCATTGGATAACATGGCTAAGAACTGCTCAGGGCAGGTGTTAGATTTTGGAGATATTCGCGCTTAGCGCGAATATCTCCAAAAGTTGGTAATAGGAGATAGCGATGTTAGGGACTGTTTCCAGTCGCTAACATCTTGGCACGCCCGCTTTGCATGTCATTAGTGATAAGTATCACTGACATGCAAAGCGGGGCCCAAGATGGTCGCTATCTCCTTTTAGCTGTCACTAACTGGTGTTAGCGACAGCTTGGTAATAGGGAGATATTTTTATCTCCGCTTTCTTGGCTTTTAAAGCCAAAAAAGCGGAGATAAACCCCCTTGATAATATGCCCCACGATTCCTTGGGGGTTTCAGCTGACAGGGCTTGGTATTGTGTTACATGGTAATTTTTCCAGGAAACGTCAGAGGGTCGATGCAGGGGTTCTAGAAGAGGTGATAAACCATTTAAGCCTCATGAACAAGCGCATGGTCTTTTAAAGATTTGTGAAGTACTCGGGGCGGCGGTGTGTGTGTGCCCTCTTTCAGGAGCGGGCAGGGGGGCACTGCCAGCAACTTGCCAGGTCAGGTAGTGTTCAACACGTGCATCACCCTTTCTCTGCCTGCTATTGCGCTCCATGCTTCGGAAAGGTAAGAAAAAGAACGTGCATTTGAGTTTGAAATGTCCGATCCTGCAGCAGCACAGTTCCAAAGCCCACACATGACAATAACCCGATTCAAGGCCCCATTCACCCGTTTTTAAAAAAATAGATAACACTCCAACAAAGTAAGATTATAAAACTTTATTAACTATTAACTATAACGAACGGAACAAAAACTAAAAACATTTAAACATTTTTCAACACAAAAAGCAACAATGGTTAGAAGCTGTCTTTTGTGCGAATAGTCCCAAGGCAGCACAACGTGCAGAGTTCTGGACGGCACCCAGGTGATGTCGCCTGGGTGCCGCACTGGTTTTGGGATCCTACAATGCAGCACAGAAAAACAGCGTGGGGCGTCCCGGGTGGTGCGGGGGGAGGCCTCGTCAGTAGCGGTCTGTTGTGCGAATAGTCCCAAGGCAGCAGAACGCGTTGAGATGTTGATGGGACTGTGTCCAGTGTCACATGGCTGACACAACATGTACGACAGGCACCCAGGTGATGTCCAGTAAACTGCCGCACTGGTTTTGGTATCCTACAATGCTGCTCCGAAAATTGGCGAGCGGCGGCCCGGGGGTGGGGGAGGCGGCGTGAACGGGCCTCCCCAGGTGGCGGCCATCTAGCTGAGTTGCGCTCGCTTTTGCGGCTACAGCGTCTCGCTCACCATGTTGTTGAGTTGCTTCCACTCTTGCAGTGCAGCGATAGGCGGCTGCCACATGGCTCTTAAAATGGCGGACGGCTCCTCGGTTTTGGGCCTGGTCCACTGAAATGGCCCTGGGACACCTTGGAACTCGGACGCTTGCCTGCTAGGGCTTGGGCTCCATTCTCGAAAAGCGTCCCCTCAGCCGTGAAGATTCTACAAAAGTTTTGGGGGCCCCCGACTCCCGCAGGCTTCCGGTGGGGAGCGGCTGCCATGATTGCTCGCGGAATGACCACGACGGAGCCACGAGATGGTGGTGCTCTCATGCTGACGCCAGTTTCAGTCTGAATGATCCAGAAACAAGGTGGGGCTTTCATCGTTTGGGAAAAAAAAATGTTCTAAACCAATGAAAAGTGTTATTTTTAGGTCATATGACCAAGCCTTCCATCTTTAGGAAACCAAAAGTAAAATGAACCAATGAAAAGTTTTATAAACAAGTCACATGACCTGTTATGTGGCATAGGGCTACAAAAAGCGTAGAAAATCCGTTGGCACGTGAGGCGGCGTCAGTAGCGGACCGATGTGCGAATAGGCCGAAGGCAGCACAACGCGCCGAGATCCGGATGGCACCGAGGTGGTGTCCAGCAAATTGCCGCACTGGTGTGGCCATCCTACAATGCTGCGCCGAAAGACGGCGTGTCCAGCTGAGTTGCGGTCACTGTTGCGGTACAGTGACTCGAACGCGCCGAGATCCGGATGGCACCGAGGTGGTGTCCAGCAAATTGCCGCACTGGTGTGGCCATCCTACAATGCTGCGCCGAAAGACGGCGTGTCCAGCTGAGTTGCGGTCACTGTTGCGGTACAGTGAGTCGAACGCGCCGAGATCTGGATGGCCCCGATGTTGTGTCCAGCAAGTTGCCGCACTGGTGTGGCCATCCTACAATGCTGCGCCGAAAGTCGGCGTGGGGTGCCCCGTTGGCTTATGAGGTGATGTCAGTAGTGGACCGATGTGTGAATAGGTCGGAACCAGCACAAGGCGCCAAGATCCGAACGGCAAGTCCTGGATGTTGAGTGCCTCAGTTGAGAGTTCTGAGCAGTGCTTGTAAGACTATCTGAAGTTTATTATAAGAATCAGAGTAAGTTGAAGACTGTCTGAAGCTTATTTGCACCTTTTGCAGCTTCACTATTGCCCAAGGTGGTGTTCAGCGGAACTTTTTCCTTTTCCTTTCTGCTTCTTTTCCTACAATCCGTTTCATCTGAAGACACGACCAGGTCCCTGAATGTGTGTAGGGGGACGCTATTGAGTGAATGAAAATGGCGGCTTGTCCAGCTGAATTGCGGTCACTGTTGCGGTACAGTGAGTTGAACGCGCCGAGATCCAGGACCGATGTGTGAATAGGTCGGAACCAGCACAAGGCGCCAAGATTCGAATGGCAAGTCCTGGATGTTGAGTGCCTCAGTTGAGATTTCTGAGCAGTGCTTGTAAGATTGTCTGAAGCTTATTTGCATCTGCTGCAGCTTCACTATTGCCCTTGTGTGGCCAAAGGTCGCACATGACATAGGCAGCCGGCTCCCGAGGTCCGGCGGAACTTTTTGCCTTTTCCTTTCTGCTTCTTTTCCTACAATCCGTTTCATCTGAAGACACGACCAGGTCCCTGAATGTGTGCAGGGGGACGCTATTGATTGAATGAAAATGGCGGCTTGACACAAAGCTGACTCAAGCGTTACTGTTGATGCTATACAGACAAAAATTGGTTTTCAGTTTGTACATTCTTCATGTTTTTTTTTTCCATCCAAGTCTGATTGAGAGTTTGTAGAAAAATGGCTTCAGATTTTCCACATACTACTCTTCAACATTCTTCCTAAATGTGACAATGTGAATCTCACTAGGAGAACGGCTGTTTCTGTTTCCTTTCAAAATGCTGCCAACAATATTTTCTGAATGGAAGACACCATCTTGTAGCATAAAGGGCCGAAAGGGGTTCTGGTCTGGCCGATGGTTGGTGGAGACATTTTGACTATATCTTGGACCTGCCCGGCCTCGCCCAAAATGGCGCCGGTATAAATGGGACTCGTAACTCCTTGCCCGCAAATGTATATCTAGAAAATGTTATTGTAAGTGGCCCTGTCCTATTTTAAATGGGACTCGTAACTCCTTGCCCGCAAATGTATATCTAGAAAATGTTATTGTAAGTGGCCCTGTCCTATTTTAATTACAAAATGTATGTCCACCGATTCCGCAACTGTTAGACACCTTAGTTCTTGCAACCTAATGGCCCGCTCATTACGTTCCTCTACAGTGTAAATGTCTCCTCATCATATACGATTTCAGTTTGCTCCGTGGCCGGCCCACGTGGTTATAGGCCCGTATTTGTATACTGACATTTTCACAATAAAGGTTTTTAAAACAAAACACGGTAGTAGTATTTACATTGGTAAAGTTTTTACTTTTAGTCACTGTTTTCGAATCAGTAAAAGGCAAGTGAAATAAAGCAGTCCAATTACATGACGGATAAAAGGTATAATATGTAGGAACGCAGTAAAGATAAATGGTCAAGGGCAGTTGTGTTTTTCATGTCTGCAACATAAAGTGATCGATAAGAATCTGATAATCCGGCGTATCGGCGACTAAGACAGCAGGCCGAATCTCTTTTACTCAACGGTTCCGTCATGGAAGGAAGAAACGCCCTTTTTCTCGAAAAAGGAATATATTTTACTTGCAAGACAGTTGTAAATTTTCCGAGAAAGTATATTAGCCTGGAATATTATAACATATGTTTGAAAAAAAAATATTCGAAAACAATAAAAAGCGTAATTTTTAGGTCATATGACCAAGCTTTTCATCATTAAATTAACAAAAGTAAAATGAACCAATGAAAAGTTTTATTAACAAGTCACATGACCTGTTATGCTTACGTTACGCGCTGCGCGCTGCGCCTCGGATCACTTCCGGGTGCGCTAACGCGGCGTGTCATATAACGCATTACGCGACAACGTAGGTCAAGAATATAGTCAAAATGTCTCCACCAACCAGCGTTCAGAACACAACCCCTTTCAGCAGTCCAAAAAGTTCTGTTAAATGACAACAGAGGGGACAGGCAACAAGAACCATCAGTCAAAGAGGGGAGGGCAAGTTCTTCTCTTCCGGGTCATGTTGGGGCGCTACCGGAACTGATCGAATTGTTAGTCTACAGTGTTTCTGGATGTTTCAGACTAAAGCTGGCGTCAGCATGAGACCACTACCATCTCGTAGCTCCGTCGTGGCCATTCCACGAGCAATCATGGCAGCCACTCCCCACCAGAAGCCTGCGGGAGTCGGAGGCCCCCAAGACTTTTGTATAATCTTCACGGCTGAGGGGACGCTTTTCGAGAATGGGACCCAAGCCCTATCAGGGAAGCGTCCGAGTTCCAATGTGTCCCAGGGCCATTTTAGTGGACCAGGCCCAAAACCGAAGAGCCGGCCGCCATTTTGAGAGCCATGTGGCAGCCGCCTATCGCTGCACCGCAAGAGCGGGAGCAACTCAACTACATGGTGAGCGCGACGCTGTAGTCGCAAGAGCGGGCGGTAAACAGCTGATTGGCGGAAGAGGCACAGTGTAGCAAAAGCGGGCGGAATGGCAACTAAAACGGTAAAGGGGCGCCCCACTACAGCTTGTCTTCAGGTGAAACGGATTGTGGGACAAGGTCCAGAATTGAAGAGTCATCAAAAGGCAAAAAGTTCCGCCGGACCCCGGGAGCCGGCCGCCTATGTCGGGGGCGATCTCAGGCTACACCAGTGCTATAAGACTTGGGGAGGGTGTCGGAGCCAAGCGTCTTCTCCGAGTCCATGGCCATCACACCGCCAATAGTTCATTTTACTTTTGTTAATTTAATGATGAAAAGCTTGGTCATATGACCTAAAAATTACGCTTTTTATTGTTTTCGAACAATATTTTTTTTTCAAACATATGTTATAATATTCCAGGCTAATGTACTTTCCCGGAAAATTTACAACTGTCTTGCAAGTAAAATATATTCCTTTTTCGAGAAAAAGGGCGTTTCTTCCTTCCATGACGGAACCGTTGAGTAAAAGAGATTCGGCCTGCTGTCTTAGTCGCCGATACGCCTGATTATCAGATTCTTATCGATCACTTTATGTTGCAGGCATGAAAAACACAACTGCCCTTGACCATTTATCTTTACTGCGTTCCTACATATTATACCTTTTATCCGTCATGTAATTGGACTGCTTTATTTCACTTGCCTTTTACTGATTCGAAAACAGTGACTAAAAGTAAAAACTTTACCAATGTAAATACTACTACCGTGTTTTGTTTTAAAAACCTTTATTGTGAAAATGTCAGTATACAAATACGGGCCTATAACCACGTGGGCCGGCCAGGAAGCAAACTGAAATCGTATATGATGAGGAGACATTTACACTGTAGAGGAACGTAACGAGCGGGCCATTAGGTTGCAAGAACTAAGGTGTCTAACAGTTGCGGAATCGGTGGACATACATTTTGTAATTAAAATAGGACAGGGCCACTTACAATAACATTTTCTAGATATACATTTGCGGGCAAGGAGTTACGAGTCCCATTTATACCGGCGCCATTTTGGGCGAGGCCGGGCAGGTCCAAGATATAGTCAAAATGTCTCCACCAACCATCGGCCAGACCAGAACCCCTTTCGGCCCTTTATGCTACAAGATGGTGTCTTCCATTCAGAAAATATTGTTGGCAGCATTTTGAAAGGAAACAGAAACAGCCGTTCTCCTAGTGAGATTCACATTGTCACATTTAGGAAGAATGTTGAAGAGTAGTATGTGGAAAATCTGAAGCCATTTTTCTACAAACTCTCAATCAGACTTGGATGGAAAAAAAAAACATGAAGAATGTACAAACTGAAAACCAATTTTTGTCTGTATAGCATCAACAGTAACGCTTGAGTCAGCTTTGTGTCAAGCCGCCATTTTCATTCAATCAATAGCGTCCCCCTGCACACATTCAGGGACCTGGTCGTGTCTTCAGATGAAATGGATTGTAGGAAAAGAAGCAGAAAGGAAAAGGCAAAAAGTTCCGCCGGACCTCGGGAGCCGGCCGCCTATGTCATGTGCGACCTTTGGCCACACAAGGGCAATAGTGAAGCTGCAGCAGATGCAAATAAGCTTCAGACAATCTTACAAGCACTGCTCAGAAATCTCAACTGAGGCACTCAACATCCAGGACTTGCCATTCGAATCTTGGCGCCTTGTGCTGGTTCCGACCTATTCACACATCGGTCCTGGATCTCGGCGCGTTCGACTCACTGTACCGCAACAGTGACCGCAATTCAGCTGGACAAGCCGCCATTTTCATTCACTCAATAGCGTCCCCCTACACACATTCAGGGACCTGGTCGTGTCTTCAGATGAAACGGATTGTAGGAAAAGAAGCAGAAAGGAAAAGGAAAAAAGTTCCGCTGAACACCACCTTGGGCAATAGTGAAGCTGCATAAGGTGCAAATAAGCTTCAGACAGTCTTCAACTTACTCTGATTCTTATAATAAACTTCAGATAGTCTTACAAGCACTGCTCAGAACTCTCAACTGAGGCACTCAACATCCAGGACTTGCCATTCGGATCTTGGCGCCTTGTGCTGGTTCCGACCTATTCACACATCGGTCCACTACTGACATCACCTCATAAGCCAACGGGGCACCCCACGCCGACTTTCGGCGCAGCATTGTAGGATGGCCACACCAGTGCGGCAACTTGCTGGACACAACATCGGGGCCATCCAGATCTCGGCGCGTTCGACTCACTGTACCGCAACAGTGACCGCAACTCAGCTGGACACGCCGTCTTTCGGCGCAACATTGTAGGATGGCCACACCAGTGCGGCAATTTGCTGGACACCACCTCGGTGCCATCCGGATCTCGGCGCGTTCGAGTCACTGTACCGCAACAGTGACCGCAATTCAGCTGGACACGCCGTCTTTCGGCGCAGCATTGTAGGATGGCCACACCAGTGCGGCAATTTGCTGGACACCACCTCGGTGCCATCCGGATCTCAGCGCGTTCGAGTCACTGTACCGCAACAGTGACCGCAACTCAGCTGGACACGCCGTCTTTCGGCGCAGCATTGTAGGATGGCCACACCAGTGCGGCAATTTGCTGGACACCACCTCGGTGCCATCCGGATCTCGGCGCGTTGTGCTGCCTTCGGCCTATTCGCACATCGGTCCGCTACTGACGCCGCCTCACGTGCCAACGGATTTTCTACGCTTTTTGTAGCCCTATGCCGCATAACAGGTCATGTGACTTGTTTATAAAACTTTTCATTGGTTCATTTTACTTTTGGTTTCCTAAAGATGGAAGGCTTGGTCATATGACCTAAAAATAACACTTTTCATTGGTTTAGAATTTTTTTTTTTCCCAAACGATGAAAGCCCCACCTTGTTTCTGGATCATTCAGACTGAAGCTGGCATCAGCATGAGAGCACCACCATCTCGTGGCTCCGTCGTGGTCATTCCGCGAGCAATCATGGCAGCCGCTCCCCACCGGAAGCCTGCGGGAGTCGGGGGCCCCCAAGACTTTTGTAGAATCTTCACGGCTGAGGGGACGCTTTTCGAGAATGGAGCCCAAGCCCTAGCAGGCAAGCGTCCGAGTTCCAAGGTGTGCCAGGGCCATTTCAGTGGACCAGGCCCAAAACCGAGGAGCCGTCCGCCATTTTAAGAGCCATGTGGCAGCCGCCTATCGCTGCACCGCAAGAGTGGAAGCAACTCAACAACATGGTGAGCGAGACGCTGTAGCCGCAAAAGCGAGCGCAACTCAGCTAGATGGCCGCCTGGGGAGGCCCGTTCACGCCGCCTCCCCCACCCCCGGGCCGCCGCACGCCAATTTTCGGAGCAGCATTGTAGGATACCAAAACCAGTGCGGCAGTTTACTGGACATCACCTGGGTGCCTGTCGTACATGTTGTGTCAGCCATGTGACACTGGACACAGTCCCATCAACATCTCAACGCGTTCTGCTGCCTTGGGACTATTCGCACAACAGACCGCTACTGACGAGGCCTCCCCCCGCACCACCCGGGACGCCCCACGCTGTTTTTCTGTGCTGCATTGTAGGATCCCAAAACCAGTGCGGCACCCAGGCGACATCACCTGGGTGCCGTCCAGAACTCTGCACGTTGTGCTGCCTTGGGACTATTCGCACAAAAGACAGCTTCTAACCATTGTTGCTTTTTGTGTTGAAAAATGTTTAAATGTTTTTAGTTTTTGTTCCGTTCGTTATAGTTAATAGTTAATAAAGTTTTATAATCTTACTTTGTTGGAGTGTTATCTATTTTTTTTAAAACGGGTGAATGGGGCCTTGAATCGGGTTATTGTTATGTGTGGGCTTTGGAAGTGTGCTGCTGCAGGATCGGACATTTCAAACTCAAATGCACGTTCTTTTTCTTACCTTTCCGAAGCATGGAGCGCAATAGCAGGCAGAGAAAGGGTGATGCACGTGTTGAACACTACCTGACCTGGCAAGTTGCTGGCAGTGCCCCCCCCCCCCGCCCGCTCCTGAAAGAGGACACACACACACCGCCGCCCCGAGTACTTCACAAATCTTTAAAAGACCATGCGCTTGTTCATGAGGCTTAAATGGTTTATCACCTCTTCTAGAACCCCTGCATCGACCCTCTGACGTTTCCTGGAAAAATTACCATGTAACACAATACCAAGCCCTGTCAGCTGAAACCCCCAAGGAATCGTGGGGCATATTATCAAGGGGGTTTATCTCCGCTTTTTTGGCTTTAAAAGCCAAGAAAGCGGAGATAAAAATATCTCCCTATTACCAAGCTGTCGCTAACACCAGTTAGTGACAGCTAAAAGGAGATAGCGACCATCTTGGGCCCCGCTTTGCATGTCAGTGATACTTATCACTAATGACATGCAAAGCGGGCGTGCCAAGATGTTAGCGACTGGAAACAGTCCCTAACATCGCTATCTCCTATTACCAACTTTTGGAGATATTCACGCTAAGCGCGAATATCTCCAAAATCTAACACCTGCCCTGAGCAGTTCTTAGCCATGTTATCCAATGGGAGGTGGATAACATGGCTAAGAGCATTTGCTCGATAATACATGAATATCGCTGACTTTTCTGCGATAATAGCAAGGTTTATCTGCGATAAAAATCGCCGATGTGCGGCGATAATTTTTGTCTCTAAACAAGTTAGAGACAAAAATTATCGCTAGTTGTTCGTAATATGCCCCCGAGTTTTTGCTTGCAGAAATCGGGAGGCGGGAGACTAGCACTGAAATCAGTAGTCACACGCCTGAATCGGGAGGGTTGGCATGTCTGAATTCTCTACAGCTGGGGCCATAAACTACATCCGCAGGGGTAGGTGATAGCCTAGGTCCGGCCTGGACAATCGGACACAGAGGAAGAGGAGTGTCAGAGGGTGCGTTAGTGAATAGGGTGAAAGAGAGGTGTCGGGAGGGCACAGGGTGTGATTCTCAGAGAAGAGCAGCGCAGATGGGGGGAAGTATATGGCCCATGCATGAGAGAGAGATCGGGGATGACCAGTGCGTGGGGGAGATGCTTGCGAGGGTGGGAAGCCATGCTGAGGATCGGCGGCGTGCAGAGAGTGGGCCTGGTCAAGGCATCTAAAATGGCTGCCGTGCACGACAAAATTGTGGCATTGGACAAAAAGGCAAGATGGCGCAGACAATGTTTTTCAATAAGGATTCATTTATAACAAAATATTTACTCGCAGTGACAAAATGGTGGTCAACACTTCCTGATTTCCATCGAATCGAACGTTAACAAACGTCACGCAGCAAAAAAAAAAAAAAAAAAAAAAAAGCTCACGCACAGAGCAGTTTTTAACCATGTTATCCAATGGAAGGTGGATAACACGGCTAAGAGCATTTGCTGGATAATGCATGAATATCGCTGACTTTTCAACGATACTCATGCATTGTGGCCAATGTGCGGCGATAATTTTTATCTCTAAACAATTAAAACGAAGCACAAAATGGCGAATTCCCGTTTCGCTACCAGTTTGCGGCCCAGTTCGCGGCCCGTGAAGCGCTTCTACCGTGAAAAATCATTTTTTTTTTCTTTTCCCCACGGGACCCTTTACTAACCCCAACAACATTCCTAGGGGGTCAAGAGGGGGATACCTTGCCCCCTTTCATTAAATTCCCCTTTCGTTTTTCACCTCTACTTCTCTCTCGATCCTACCGAGAGACAAGATGGCGGCCGCTCCGGACTGTCACGCAGCAAAAAAAAAAAAAGCTCACGCACAGCCGCTGGAAGAGATGTATCAACATATATCAGCCTCCTCAGCCACCCTCAGGAAACATAGGGGATTAGGATACGTCTCCCGCACCCCCTTATACCTAATAATTTAATTAACGAAGAACAAAATGGCGAATTCCCGTTTCGCTACCAGTTTGCGGCCCAGTTCGCGGCCCGTGAAGCGCTTCTACCGTGAAAAATCATTGTTTTTTCTTTTCCCCACGGGACCCTTTAATAACCCCAACAACATTCCTAGGGGGTCAAGAGGGGGATACCTTGCCCCCTTTCATTAAATTCCCCTTTCGTTTTTCACCTCTTCTTCTCTCTCGATCCTACCGAGAGACAAGATGGCGGCCGCTCCGGACTGTTTAGAATGTTGACAGACACCGGAGAGCCAATCAGCTTTCTGCGCGCAAAGTTCCGTTTCGCGAAAAGTAAGCGGACCGGATCGCTGCCCAGAGCGCTGTTACAGATATATATCTTGTTTTGAACGTTAATTTCTCAAAATCCACTGAAGCACATATATTGAGACCTAGCAAAGGCACATCGGGCTAACAGTCCCTACAATTTTGCCAAGTTTCGTGCAAATCCATTCAGCCGTTCGAGCTAAAAGTGAGTCCAACCGCCCTATGGAAAACTCAATGTAAAAAATGCGTTTTGGGACCCCCCTTTTTTCTCAGCCCCCCCTTGACGAAACCCCACCAAATTTTCAGGGGCTGCTCAGAAACAAAATGTGCCATTTTCCTGAAAATTTCAGCCGATTCCGTCCACAAACGCCAAAGTTATTAGACATAGAATTTTCAAAAATCCCATAGACAAATAATCCTAACTATATATACCTACTGGCGAACGCCAGTAGGTAATATATATATATATATATATATATATATATATATATATATATATATATATATATATATATATATATATATATATATATATATATATATATATATATATATATATTACCTACTGGCGGTCGCCAGTAGGTATATATAGTTAGGATTTTTTCCCTATGGGATTTCTGAAAATTCTATGCCTAATAACTTTGGCGTTTGTGGACGGAATTGGCTGAAATTTTCAGGAAAATGGCACATTTTGTTTCTGAGCAGCCCTTGAAAATTTGGGGGGGTTTTGTGGAGGGGGGGCCGAGAAAAAAGGGGGGTCCCGAAACGCGTTTTTTCCATGTTAATTTCCATAGGGCGGTTGGACTCACTTTTAGCCCGAACGGCTGAATGGATTTGCACGAAACTTGGCAAAATTGTAGGGACTGTTAGCCCGATGTGCCTTTGCTAGGTCTCAATATATGTGCTTCAGTGGATTTTGAGAAATTAACGTTTAAATCAAGATATATATCTGTAACAGCGCTCCGGGCAGCGATCCGGTTAGCGAACCTTTCGCGTATCGGAACTTTGCGATGCGAAGCTGATTGGCCCTCCGGTGTCTGTCAACATTCTAAACAGTCCGGAGCGGCCGCCATCTTGTCTCTCGGTAGGATCGAGAGACAAGAGGAGGCCAAAACAAAGGGGGAAATTACCATAAGGGGGCATAGTAGATCCTCGTTGACCCCCTAGGTTTTATGTGGAGGTTTTAAAAGGGCCTAGGAGGGTCCAAAAAAAAAAATTTTTTTTTGCGTGGTAAGCGCCAAGTTCGCGAACCGGATAGCTTTCTGGGCAGCGAACTTTATGGATAAAAGAATGAAAGACTTTTCTAATACTGTATGTTAATTGTTTGTTGTTTTTCTTGTTTTTTTTTGTTTTCTTTTTTTTTAAAGTGTTTTTTTTATTTTGATTCTTTTTCATAATTTATTAAACTTTCTAACATTTCAGTGTCTGAAATGTCATTATTTTCTTGAAATATTGTTTGCAATCTGTGAGGTTGCAAAATGTCCTCATTTGCAAGGAGGAGATCTACTGCTTGGACACATTGCAGCAGTTCATTATCCAAGCTTTCAACCATAAATTCCATGTCAATTGGTTCTATTAATTCCTGGCTGCTCTCTTCCAGGTCCATCTCAAATGAAACTTGCTGCTCGCCTTCCATTTTGCCTGAAAT
The DNA here is from genome assembly GCF_964263255.1 of Lissotriton vulgaris. NCBI lineage: Eukaryota > Metazoa > Chordata > Amphibia > Caudata > Salamandridae > Lissotriton > Lissotriton vulgaris. Next base: position 1,114,560,651 of record NC_141687.1, read on the forward strand.
TTGGATTAAAAAAATATATATTAGTAGAGATAGGGCACTGTTGGGATTAATTTTAGATAGGCAGTTTTTATCAGTGAATTTATCTTTTGGCAGTGTATAGTATGAGAGTGGAAATAGGACTATAAAAAAGTGTATGTGATTTAACCAAGACAAGCCTTACTCCATTGATAACTATAACAGAGAAGTCTATCTAAATACATTACTACTACAGAGGGATAGTGTATATCTAGCAGAAAAAGTCTACTATATTAAGTCATAGTGCACAATATATTAAATTATAACTTACCTTCACAAAGAAGTTGAAGTTTTTTGAAGCTATTGAAATTGGAGGTACAACAAGAAGTAGTAGTCAAAATGGCTGTGTTTCCTTCTCTCCCTTTATATATATACAGGTATATAACCAATTAAATGTCAGGTAATAAAAGTAGAAAATGAAAGTAACATTTTCATTGGTTGTCAATTCCAACAATTCAGATGTGTTTTGTGAAGTAATTTACCTCACGGTACTTGGAGAGGTCTACAGGCTAAATGGCTAAATGGAATTTCAATGAAATTTGTGAGAATGGAAGGGAATGTTATGTAGTATGAGCTAATCTATATTTGGTGAGAGTGTCTCTAGTCGTTTTTCTGTAAATTACTTTCCCGCCTTTTTTTAGGACCGCTTTCCGGGAAGCTGCCCGGTTAGCGAACCTTAAGCGTCACGGGAGTCCACCATTTTGTGTTTCGTTCGCATTAAGATACAAGATGGAGGGCAAATAATGTTTAGAATGGGTAGAAGGGGTCATGGTAGACTTATCTTGACCCCCTAGGTTTTCTAAGCGTGGCTGAGGAGGCTTATATGTGCGGAAAAAAAAACTTTTTTTAAAAAAATTCCGCGAGGTTAGCTTTCGGTTAGCGAACCGGGTAGCGCTCCGGGGAGCGAATTTTGTGGAAAATTAGTGAAAAAAGTTAGAGAAAAATAATAATTGTGAGTGATCAGATGTAGGGTAGCTCTGAGAAGAGCTTTTGGGTTTATGGTACATTTAGGTACTTATAAGTAGGTACCAATGCACAGTCTTAAATTCAGAATGAAAATTCTGTTGCCCTCATCTGAGAAGTGAACTCCATCTCCTCTGTAGATATCTTGCATGTAGTAACGCAAGTTATTGTTGTAAAGAGAGCCCATTCCATGGTCTCTCATGTAAGCTGAAACAGATTTGTTTACATGCTTCCTCGCTTTCTCAATTTGTGGACAAAATTGGTTGGACCACCTCCATTTCTGTCTTTGGCATATATTGGAATATACCAAGGCAGTTTGAGGAAAAAGTGCCATTAATTGCTCCAAGGTGTCCTTTAAAAGCATTTCCAGACCTACCCCTGTCAAAGTGCCCAAATCATTACCTCCACAGTGCACTATTAACAGGTCAGGTTTTGGCAAATGCATAAAGGTTTTCACCAATGGTATCAATTGGTGACATTTTAATCCTCTTTGGCCCAACCAGTTAATTTCCACATCTTGTAAATTGAGGTTGTGTAAATTTCTGCTCTCAGCATACCTTTGAGCCCAGTGGATGTAACTATGTCCAACAATCCAGACGTTAAACATGGTGGAAGAAGGTTGTTCTGCAGTCAGATGAAGTGTGGTAATGAAAGGGCAGTTGAAACAGTAGGAGTTTCTAAAGAAAAAAAACTGTGGATTTACAATGCTAATGATTCATTAGCAGTGATTGGTGCATTTCCATTTCTGAAAACAGAAAGTTAGGGTGCATGGATGTGTTCTTTGAAAGATGTAATTTGAATGGTCAAGGAAGAAACAATTAATGAAAGATTGCACTGGATACGCAGGTGCACTGAGAGTTCAGAGTTCAATTGAAACATTGTTGTGTGAATTTGCAAACATCAGAGGTCTTCCAGGAGGTGGTTGCTATGGAAACAAGGCAGACAGGGCAGAGGGGGGAAGGGTTTTGATTTGAAAAAAGTGAGGGAAGAGGTATGATTGGCTAATATGAGAGATATGTGAAAAGAATATCTGTATTTCTGTGCTTTCAATAGCTGCAGCCTTTGGAGTGCATCCTTTTTCTTCTGCTGAAGACAATTTGGTGTATTTCTGAGACTGTTTTCAAAACTCAAAAAATATTTGCTAAGGTGAGAAAAGATTTATTTAATTTAGATAGAGAATAGTATGATTTAAGGAGAAAATGATGAAGAAAGCTGTGTTTTTAAAATGTGGTTTTGTCTCTAGTTATATACTAATAGAATTAGTTTCATAGAGAAATTATAATTGCATATTTGGTGTAACATTCTGGCATGCTGTAACACAAGATATTGTAATACATGGAGGCCATTTCATGGTCTGTTATGTAAGCTGAAACAGATATGTTGCTTTTAAAAACGATTTCAGAAATCAATTACATTTCTGGATATTTACTGCTAGAGCTTCATAGGTTGTTTTGGGCCATATTTATAAGGTATTTGAGTGTCTAAGATGTTATGTTCGCCTTTTAAAATGTAAAGTGTTCCTCATGGGGCAAGTGTCTTGTAAATACGCTCCCACTTGTGCTTGGCAAATTTAGATTTTGATTATGGGAGTTACCTAGCCATGTTAATAGTGTCCCAAAAATGGTGCTAGGGCATTCCAGAAAACACTTTCATGTGTCTCAAGGACATTTTTAGTTATTTCTTCATGAATGCAGATATACAATTGATTTATATGCTGTGTTTAAAAACGAATTTTGAAATGAATTAAATTTCAGGATATGTACTGTTAGAGCTTCATAGGTTGTTTGGGGTCCTATTTAGAAGGCATTTTAGTGTCTTTGATGTTATTTTTCCCTTTTTAAATGGAAAGCGTTCCTCATGGGGCCCTGAGCAGTTCTTAGCCATGTTATTTCATAGGAAGTGGATAACATGGCTAAGAGCATTTGCTGGAAAATGCATGAATATCGCTGATTTTTCTGCTATATTTATGGATTGTGGCCGTTTTTTTTCACATTGCTTCATAGGTTGTTTGGGTTCATATTTAGAAGGCATTTTAGTGTCTTTGATGTTATTTTTCCCTTTTTAAATGGAAAGCGTTCCTCATGGGGCCCTGAGCAGTTCTTAGCCATGTTATTTAATAGGAAGTGGATAACATGGCTAAGAGCATTTGCTGGAAAATGCATGAATATCGCTGACTTTTCTGCGATGTTATTTTTCCCTTTTTAAATGGAAAGTGTTCCTCATGGGGCAAGTGTCTTGTAAATACGCTCCCACTTGTGCTTGGCAAATTTAGATTTTGATTATGGGAGTTACCTAGCCATGTTAATAGTGTCCCAAAAATGGTGCTAGGGCATTCCAGAAAACACTTTCATGTGTCTCAAGGACATTTTTAGTTATTTCTTCATGAATGCAGATATACAATTGATTTATATGCTGTGTTTAAAAAAGAATTTTGAAATGAATTAAATTTCAGGATATGTACTGTTAGAGCTTCATAGGTTGTTTGGGGTCATATTTAGAAGGCATTTTAGTGTCTTTGATGTTATTTTTCCCTTTTTAAATGGAAAGCGTTCCTCATGGGGCCCTGAGCAGTTCTTAGCCATGTTATTTCATAGGAAGTGGATAACATGGCTAAGAGCATTTGCTGGAAAATGCATGAATATCGCTGATTTTTCTGCTATATTCATGGATTGTGGCCGTTTTTTTTCACATTGCTTCATAGGTTGTTTGGGTTCATATTTAGAAGGCATTTTAGTGTCTTTGATGTTATTTTTCCCTTTTTAAATGGAAAGCGTTCCTCATGGGGCCCTGAGCAGTTCTTAGCCATGTTATTTAATAGGAAGTGGATAACATGGCTAAGAGCATTTGCTGGAAAATGCATGAATATCGCTGACTTTTCTGCGATGTTATTTTTCCCTTTTTAAATGGAAAGTGTTCCTCATGGGGCAAGTGTCTTGTAAATACGCTCCCACTTGTGCTTGGCAAATTTAGATTTTGATTATGGGAGTTACGTAGCCATGTTAATAGTGTCCCAAAAATGGTGCTAGGGCATTCCAGAAAACACAATCATGTGTCTCAAGGACATTTTTAGTCATTTCTTCATGAATGCAGGTATACAATTGATTTATATGCTGTGTTTAAAAACGAATTTTGAAATCAATTAAATTTCAGGATATGTACTGTTAGAGCTTCATAGGTTGTTTGGGGTCATATTTAGAAGGCATTTTAGTGTCTTTGATGTTATTTTTCCCTTTTTAAATGGAAAGCGTTCCTCATGGTGCCCTGAGCAGTTCTTAGCCATGTTATTTAATAGGAAGTGGATAACATGGCTAAGAGCATTTGCTGGAAAATGCATGAATATCGCTGATTTTTCTGCGATATTCATGCATTGCAGGCCTTTTTTTATCACATTTGCAAGCACTTCTTAGCCATGTTATCCAATGGGAGGTGGATAACATGGCTAAGAGCATTTGCTACAAAGGTTGTTTGGGGTTATATACCATTTTTGGGAAATTATTAACATGCCTATCTAACTCCCATAATCAAAATCTAAATTTGCCAACCGCAGGTGGGAGCGTATTTACAATAAATTTGCACCATGAAGAATGTAAAATAGCATACTAGATACTCAAATAACTTATAAATATGACCCAAAACATCTTATGAAGCACTAGTAGTGCATATTTCCAGAAATGTATTGGTTTTCATTTAATGATTTACTTCATTGGTAGGCCTTCACATGTTTTTTTACCTTGGTTTTTTTTCAGTGAAAATCTTATCTGCAACCATGTGTTGGCCTCACCTCAAATAAACAAAACAGGTGATGGACTGAATGTGGATCAATGACACACATTCACCCCAGTCAAAAGATCTGGGCCTAAACAAACCTTTAGATAGGCTACATCTTATCGTCATCCTGAATTAATGATTTAAAATATTAGGGAGTGATTTATGAGTGTTGTATGCCTGTTTTGTACCATAGAGTGTCATTTTTGTGATGCAGTGCTGGTGGAAAATATTTGCTATGTTAAATAATTAGTACGGCATTAAGTTTTAGATGACTGTTATTTATTTACTGTTTGGTAATAGTGGTTAATAACATTTTATATTATATTTTTTCACAGATTCAACTGCAGATTCTTTCATAGTTTGGAAAATGCCTTCCAGAAGTCGAATACGAAAGGCTAGAAAACGTCAAAGACAGCAGGATGATGTTTTATTGCAGCAGTCCTCTTCCCCAAATACTTATCAAAACACCAAGAAAGGTCCGGGTAAGAGCACGAAATCATTCTTAAGAAATATATGTAGTAAAAAAAATTTTGCTCAAAAAAATGTGTCTGTTTACAAAAAGAAAAGTAATTTAAATGGAAAGGAGAGACCCATCACAAATGTTACTGGTAGAGGAAGAGATAACTCTGTGCATGATAGTAGAAGGAAACAACAGTTTAGGGACATTCGACAACGAATGTTCCGTAATAGGATATTAGTTAATTTATTGAAAAATATTAAAAAGAAAGGCCAACAGAAAGCGGCATTTTATAGGAAGAAGAAAAATGTAGAGAAAATTATTGATCATGCTTTTGAAATCAAGCGAAAGTTGTTTATTTTGGTAATCAATAGAATTAGGAAACTAAGCAAGGTAATTTCTGATTTCAAAACAAAAAGTAGATGGAAGAGAGTAGTAAATCGTACTAACTTTTGTGAAGTTTTTTCTGGAGAATGGATGCATAGTTCAAGTTCTGAGGCATTTTTTAATGAGGAGACTTATTTTCAGGATAATGATTTGGTGCATGCAGTTGACATCAGTGGTCGAGCTTATGAAGTGAAGGATGGTTGTCCAGTTGAAAAAGAACAACTTGTGACAACAGAGACAGAAGAGGCGCTAAGTGATGAGGTTTTAGGAAGACGTCCTAAGGGTCCTGTGTACATTTGGAAGTGTAGTTCTATTTGCAGTGTGCGACAGGTTTCCATCAATTTGCTTTGTGATTTTATACGGACATTTAATAAGAAAAGTTTGAAGCAGAAAATGAAGTTGTTGCAAGATTTAGATCCTTGCAGAGTGAGACAAATGACAGGTTTGCGTGGTCATTCACTGGCTTGTCTTTCCAGGAGAGTATGCCAGAGTGTTTTTCATCATTTCAGGATGCTAGCAGTGCATCATAATAAAGTGAGAAAATTAGTGAGAATGTTGTATTATGCTAAGAGTCCAGCAATTATGCTTAAACAGTTATGTGCTGCTCTTTTGCATGGTTCTGAAATAGATGTGAAGAATATTTGTGAAGAAATTGAGTTTTGTTACTTTGGTAGTAAAGATGAGAATGTTCAAATTGACCCTGAAGTAGAGGGTAATGTGGAAGATAATGTACAGGTTTCCAGTACAGATAATTTTCAGAAGGAAATTGCCACGTTTCAGATGAAATCAAGTGAGAGGCCTAATTTCACTTGTGTATGTTGTCGACGCACTTATTATAAGAATCAGACTAAGGTAGTGGATTTATATGCAAAAAGTGAAAGGGAAAATAATAGTGAATGGAAGGATTTAGCCACATACTTGATGGTAGAAAATTATTTTGATTTGGGATCGGATCAACGTGTGTGTACTTATTGTTGTAATAAATTAAACCAAAACCAGATGCCTGCTAGGGCAGTTCATAATAATCTGGAATTGGTTGAGATTCCTTCTGAATTGAAGGATTTAAATACTTATGAATCTATTTTGATTCAAAGTATCCATCCCTTTCAGGCTATTGTAAGAATGGAGCCAAAGACAGGGAAGTTGCCTCCAGCAGATTTACAGAGAGGATTAAAGGGAAGAGTTGTTTATTTGCCTCTAGATTTGAACAAAAACATTAACACAATTGGAATAGAAAAAGTGGAAGAGGAACCTCTGGTTATCTTGGTTAATGGGGTTCCGACAAAGAATAAGAAAATATGGCAAGATTTAGTGGATGTTAGGAAAGTCAAAAAGGCAACAGTGTATTTGAAGAAAAATAATAAGTACTATAAGAATGTATATGTTGCAGAAGAGGAAGTAAGTGATGAAGAGGATAGCGATTTGTGTGCTGGCCAAATTGAGAAAGTAGAGGCCTCTAAAAGTGAAGAAATATATGAACATTATAGTGTTCATCCTTTGCATTCCAAGGAAGTCATGGGGAATGCTATTGAGTTGTTTCAAATGAAACAAGCCAAAGGGAGTCCCATTAGTGTTTGGGAGGAAAGTTTGGAAGCTCGGTGTTTCCCACAGCTATTTCCCACAGGTCAAGGAGGAAGATATGATGAGCGACCTCGTGAAATTCCTGCGTCTGAATACCGGACTTTACGATTGTATGCAGAAGATCCTAGGTTTCGGCAATGTATTCCCTATTTGTTTCATCTCCTGTTTGAAAGCGATCTGTCTGGACTTTCATATGCAGTGAACCACATCTTAAAAAGTGGTATACAGATGCGAAACATCTCGGCAAGTGACTTTATGCATAAAGTCAATGTCCAAGACAGTATTTTGGATTCTCACTTAATTAATCTCATGGCGTGTCAGCGTGGTACTAATGAGTACTGGTACCGTCGTCATGGTGATTTAAAATGTATGCTGAGGAACTTAGGAACTCCGACATGGTTCCTCACTCTGAGCTGTGCTGAGTATGGCTGGGATGACTTACTTGAATTTCTACGAGAGGCAAATGGAAATATTGAAAACATTGAATTCAAGACACCTGGAGAACTGTGTTCTTTGGATCCTGTGAATGTATGCAGGTACTTCAATCATAGATTTGAAGCTATGATGTCTTTCATCACAAATAAAAAGAATCCACCTCTTGGAGAGGTGTTGGATTTCTTCTGGAGAAAGGAGTATCAAGCAAGAGGTGCCCCTCATATACATATGTTGCTGTGGATCAAGGATGCACCTAAATTTGGAACAGATCCGGATGACTTAGTGATGAATTTCATCGAACAGTATTCTACGTGTGCTGTTCCAAACGCAACGGAGAAGAAAAGTCTAAGAGAACAAGTTCTACGTTTCCAAAGCCATCGTTGTGGAAAGTACTGTCGTCGTAAATTCAGAAACAAGGACAAGTTCTACACCAAATGTCGTTTCAACTTTCCACGACCGGTGATTTCTAAAGGAAGAGTGAACAGTTTGATGTCTTCGCTGCGACATAATGTGACGAGGAAATCACCCAAGAATACATACAATTTGAAAAGGAATGAAGAGTCCAAGTACATCAATGACTACAACCCAGTGATTTTGTCCATGTGGAATGCCAACATGGATATACAGTTTGTGGCTGACAACTGTATGGCTGTGGCTCGGTATGTGACATCTTACATCACCAAAAAAGAAAAGACCGAACTGAAGGATATGTGGGAGGACATTTCCCATGAAAAGAGCCTCAGCAAGAAGTTGTACAGTTTCAGTCTAAAGATGTTGTCGCATCGAGAAATCGGAGCTTACGAATGTTCTGATCGATTGTCTTCAGCAAGTCTCTATGCCAAATCCAGGAGTCTCGTTTGGGCGAGTCTTGGTCTTGCTGCAACGCGAAATCGAGTTCTAAAACCTGTTCGGGAAATTGAGTATTTGGCAGAAAAGGAACCAAACAGTACCGACATTTTGAAGACCAACATGTTGGATACATATTATCCAAATCGAAGCAGTCACCTTGAGAATGTTTGTCTATATGAGGTTCTCCAAAATTATATATTCAAGAGGAACATCAAAGAAGATATTGAGAAAGGAGTGTATGCTGTAATTGGAAGTGAGGGATGCCTGGTCAAGCAAAGAAAATGCCAATTAGTAAACCATCGAAAATTAAGTGGCGAATCTCCAGAAAAAAAGGAGTTTTTCTATTTAGCACTTTTACAACTTTTCAAGCCTTGGCGTGCAGAAGAGGAACTGCTTGGAGATTTCCTCTGTTACGAAGACTCTTTCAATGCAGCCAAGGAGTCCATAGAATGTCCTGCTTTTTCTAAATATCAAGAAATGCTAACTTTGGAAATTGAGCAGGAAGCAACGATTGCAGCCGAGATTGCCAGAGACAGTTCTCAGGACAGTCAGAGTTCTGTTTCATTGAGTCAAGATCCACTTGGAGGACCTATTATCGAAAATGAAGCTGCCACTGCTATGAATGAAGTAGAAAGAGCCATGGCACATGCTCAGGAGGATTCAGTTAACTTACAAGACTTGGAAAAACAACTCAACGTTGAGCAGAGGAAAATATATGATGAAGTTACCAAGGAAATTGAGCACGGATTAAGTCATGAGAAGAAAGAGTGCTCGTGTACGTCGTTGAAGCCTGTCCGACTGTACGTGAGTGGAGAAGCGGGAACTGGAAAAAGTTTCCTCATTAAAGCAATCTCTTGTTATTTGCAGGAAAGGACTGAGTCATCGCTGTCTTGTGTTGTGACCGCTCCTACTGGACTGGCAGCACATAATATTAAAGGTATTACTTTGCATCGTCTATTGATGCTGCCGGTGGAGCATGACAACAAATTACAATACAACAAGTTATCTGGAGATGCTTGCTGTGAAGTTTCAAGAGTCTTGAGGAAAATGAAACTACTTATCATTGACGAAGTAAGCATGGTTTCCAATGTCATGCTTGCCTTTGTGCATTTGAGAATGCAAGAAGTACTTAAAACTGAATATGATGTCTTATTTGGTGGGAAACACATTATTGTTTTCGGAGATCTTCTACAGCTGACACCAGTAAAAGGTCAACCTGTGTTCAAAATACTCACGCATGAAGATACCAGGAAGTGCCTAGGGAGCATTGGCAACGTCAATATATGGTTAAACTTCAATTATGCAGAACTGCATCAAAATATGCGTCAGGCAAAGGATGAAGATTACAAGAATATTCTACAAGATATTAGAATTGGAAAAGTGACCGAGCATGGGAAAGAAGCTTTAAATGCACGGTTACTGTCAAATTTGTATCCCAAACAAGAGATTGTGCCTGAGAATATTTTTCAGAAAATTACTGAGAAGAAATCCGGGATATGTCTCATGCCAACTCTTGCAGAATGTGCCATCTTCAACAACAAAATGTTGAATTTAGAAAAGCAAGACATTGTGAAACTGGAAGCTATCGACAAATTAGAGCATATGGGATCAACAATTATTTTGTCAGATAATTTGAAATCAAAATTGGATTCATTAGAGAAGACTATATCTAAGACAGCGGGTTTTGAAAAGACTCTGAATGTGTGTTTAAATTGCCGAATCATTTTGAGACGGAATTTACATGTAGAAAGAGGTCTGGTAAATGGATCAATGGGTAATGTTGTTGATTTTGAGAAATACAGAAATAGAGATGGAATAGAATTTTTAAGAATTAAATTTGATGGCATTGAGGAAGTACAGCAAATTGGTCGTTGTTCTGCTAGGTTTTTGCTTGTTAAAGACTTATATGTTCGCCGTAAACAGTTTCCTGTTTGCTTAGCATATGCGGTGACAATCCATAAATCGCAAGGTTTAAGTGTAGACTGTGCATTGGTGAATATTGGCAGTTCAGTGTTCAAGGAGGGTATGGCATATGTGGCATTGTCACGAGTTAGAACTTTATCGGGATTGTACTTGATTGACTGTGATGTCACAAACATTTGTGCGGATCTAGATTGTGTTAAGGAATACAATAGGTTAAGAAGAGAGTATGCGCCACATTTGCCTCAATATCCTTTGTTTGAGAAACGTGTGGTAGGCCGGAAACGTAGAAATAGCAGTAATAGTAGGGAGGTTGTTGCAAAAAGACTAAAAGTGAATGAACCGAAAGTTGTTAGCAGAAAGAAAGTGGATACTGTTGAAGAGATTGTTGGTTTTCAATTTGAAAACAGTTCTGGTGTCAACTGCTATGCAAATGTCGTTGTTAATGTTCTCTTTTCACTAGAGAGTTTAAAAGAACAGATTGTGTTCAATTCAGAACAAAGTTTATGCTGCTTGTTGAATTCTGTGTTAGAGAAATGTAGCACTGATCGTACAAAAGTAGAAAGTGTGTCTGAAGTTCGTTATCTGTTAGATGAATGTTCAGGTCAAACAGACTTCTCTGAAAATAATCAGCAAGATTGTCAGGAGTTTTTAATGTATATGCTTGATATATTGCAAGATGAGGGTGTAGATGTAGATCACCTGTTTGGGCTTTCTTATCAATGGCAGCATGACTGCGAGAACTGTATGGTATCAAGTACTACTAGTGTAGACTCAGAAAGATTTATATATTTAACTTTGCCAGACAGTAAATCAGTGTCCTTTAATAAGCTAGTAAATGCAGCGGATCACAACATGGAGTGTAGCCAATGTAAATGTGATATGATGTCAACATTATTTATACGTAGATATGGCCAGTATGTCATTTTAATGATGCAACGATGTAGGCCTGATGGATCAAAATTGTCAACTTTAATAAAACATTTTGTGGCTTCTCAGCTGTCAATATCAGGGAGGACTTTTGTTACTGTAGCAATTATCTATCACGATGGTCCATCAACAACATCAGGACATTATACAGCTTACTTAACACCTTAGCTGCTGTGGGTTTTCCCGCTGGGTGCTAAAATATCAAGATCCCCATTATTCATGACAAAGCCAGCTCGTCATAAGCGCAGGGCAGGTAACACCCATGACGAGCTGGCTTTGTCATTAGCGTCGAAGGGGTTAAAGTCTGGAAACGGCTGGTCATTCTGTAATGATTCTGTTGTAACTTTCAAAAAAAAATTGCCGTTTGACCTTAAAAATTCTTACCTGGTGTTTTTAAAACCAAAATTTTAAGTAGAGGGAATGTAAGTCTGCAATGCTGTCTCGATTAAAAATCCAACTATATAAACCTGATGGAAGTAAGTCTGCTTCATAGTAAGCAGTATCAGTGTCATAGGAAAAGGAGAACATGAGTGACAAAGAAGAGTAAGATATTAGTAGTCCAGGATTGTGAAAATAATCTCAAATATTTTATTTTTGAAAGTTGCGAAAATAGAAAATGTCGGGATTTGATTGGAAGAATTACAAGACTTGCGAATCGCGGCAACATGATTTGGCCTAGTGGAAACATGTGATATAATGAGAGAAGTTTTTTTTCTATGTAACATATTTCACGTATCGATGGAGGTTTTCTTTCAGAAAGTGGCGGGCTGAAAATATTTAAAGCACAACAGAGTGGATGCTGTTTATAGGAGATCGTTTGACGTCATTGAAAGTAAGTTAATTTTAAGAAGTTTTGAAAACAGATTTCTTAGGTTGTATGGGTTTTTTAAACACAGTCATTTTGATTGTGTTTTTTTTCCCTGCTGTTACATGATGAATACCTTCAAGTCACTGATTTAAGTGAAATTTGATACATTCTGAGAACAGCAAAAATAAACCATTTAACATGTATAATTAATGTTATGCTTTTTGTCCTTATGATATACATTTAGAAATGTGTGGTACATATGGGTAAGCTGAGTTCTGTAAATATCAATTTTAATGCTTAGAGTGCTGTACTTCTGGGTAGTGTTTTTTTTTTTATAAAAAAAAAGAGGCCTCACCTCAAAGAAAGCTCTTGAAAGCACACATCTTATTTGCATCCTAAAACAATCATTTACAATGTTAGACACAATTTTATTATGGCTTTACATCTTTTTTGCGCTGCTATTGCATCACTATTGTGAGACATTAGCAGTGCAAGAAAAACATCATGTTCCAAAATAGGCCTCAGTTCAGCAACATCAAGATACAGTTTCTTTTGAATATATATGTTTAGGATTGTGTAGGTGATGTAGAGAAGCAGAGACTTCTGTAAATGTCAAAGTTGTTGAAAAACTGTTTGTTTTTGAACCTTTTCCCTTGTCTTTTCTAATTTTTAAATACATGTTTTAATATTTTTTGAAATGTTTGTTCTTTGTTTTACAGATTGAAAGTATGAAAAAATATTTAAAAAAGGTTACAAGAATTATAAGGTAAATGTTTTCCACTCTTTTTACCCGCAATGCACTGCTGATGATGTCATTGACACTATCTCTCATTTACTCTCTCTAGCTGTCTTTCTTTTTACATTATTCTCTGATTACTTCCCTTATACTAACTCTTCTTTTTTTTAAAAAAATATTTTTTTAGTTCGCTTAAAGTTCGCGAACCGGTCAGCGAACTTGAAGCGAACCAAAAGAAATAGAGCTTGCCAGAGTGATAAACATTCTAGCAATTTTGTTTGAAAGGGGAGGTAGTTCTGAAAAGAACTGTTTTTTTTTGTTTTTGTTGTTTTATATTTTTTTTTTATTTTTTGAACATTTTTTGATTTTTTTGTATTTTTAGAACTGTTTTATGTTTTTTTTGTTTTTTTTATGGAGGGGAGACAACAAAAAACAGGCTTTCAAAACGGCTCAACTGGAGCAAAAAAAAGAAAATTACTTTTTGGGTGCATTAGGGCATTTATGATTTTCATATGCAATGTTCATGAGGTTGACACTCATGTTGCCATATGATAGCATTTCACCACAGTAAACACAAGATAACTTTATGTGCTGGAAGTTAGGTTGGATGTTGGGCACAGTCTCTTGTGCCTCTCTTCCCGTCAAAGACAATGTGGATGTAGATCTTGCCACAGGAGTTGCCGTCGGATTGTCTACAAGATCCCTTAATTCAGCCCGGCTGTAGTTATTGGGATGCCACCTGCTCATGTGACGATGCATTGTATAGTTCCCCATACTGTACTTCTTTTCTGTGCCTCTCGACAATCTGTAGTCACAGATGAGGCAGGTGGCATATTTTGCATTCACTTTCTTTGTTCCAGGAGGGATGGTGAAAAACTGCCAGATAAAACTGGATTTTCGTTTAGAAACCCGGGGCAACTCATCAAGAAATTGTTGTTCCTCTCTCTCCTCTTCTTCTTCTTCCTCATCTTCCTCCTCTCTGTTAGTCAGAATTTGACTAGGTGGTCCTGTCTTCTTATGAGGAGGTGGAGGTGGTGGTGGGGGTGCACCAGCTGCAGCAAGAATGGAAGCCATTGTGGATCTTCAGATAAATGGTCTTTCTCTCACCAAGATGAAAGTCAGAGTGAGGAAATAAGGAGGGGTTTACATGATTTGGGGAAAACAAAAGTTCTGAGCCAATGAAAAGTGTTATTTTTAGGTCACATGACCTAGTCATACATCATTTGGAAACCAAAAGTGAAATGAACCAATGAGAAGTTTGATAAACAAGTCACATGACCTGTTCCGCTTACGTTACGCGGCGCGCGCCGCGTCCCAGATCGCTTCCGGTTCGCGGTCCGGAGCACTTCCGGGAGCGCTAACGCGACGCGTCATTAGACGCATTACGCGATAACGTGATATGTCGCGCTTCCGCGACGCGTCACTGTTCCGCTAACGTAACGTTGACCGGTTCGCGGACTAGATCGCGGCATCAAGATGAGCTAACGGAAAGCTTCCCGGTTCGCGAACTAGAAGCGAAGAAAAAAATATTTAAAAAAAATTATCAATAAATATCTATATATATTTTGGGATTTAAAGAATAATACATTTTACAGCTACAGATGTTAGCTTTTAAAAAAACAATGAAATTCACTGAAAAAACCATAGGTTATAGACCATATATAGTTAGAAATTTGCATTTAAAAAAACCATTGAAATTCAATGAAAAAACCATAGGTTATAGACCATATATAGTTAGGAATTCGCATTTACAAAACCTTATTTTACTCGCACAAAACCATTGAAATTCCATATATAGTTAGTTGCACTAACTATATATCGCGCACCCGCAATCCACTGCTGATGATGTCACATATTACATCATTCATGACATGGTCAGTGACATCACTGATGACATCACTGATGACATCTCAAATGACATCACTGATGACATCACTGATGACATCTCAAATGACATCACTGATGACATCTCAAATGACATCACTGATGACATCACTGATGACATCTCATTTGACATTACTGATCACATCACTGATGATATCATTCATGTGATAATACGATGAACCTCTTCAGACTCTAATATAACCTTAGATACAATCAGTGTAAACAGACACTCACAGACTGTCACTCATCCATGGAGTTACTCACACACCTAGTCAGTCATGCAAAGAATCAATCACACCTCCATTTCCTCAACTATACAGTTATACAAACTTTACTTATTCAAACATATACTAACACATATTTACTCTCTTATACAATCCCTGACACAAGTTCACAATGATCCATACAGCCACTCACACATTCACTGGCTCTTATGCACAGTTATTTATATATGTCAACTCTCACATGTACTGTGTTTTACATATGTACTTACTTTGACATGTAGCACTGAGATATCCATTCACTCACCAATACACTAATGCACACAGTCAACCGCCCATACAGCTGTTTCCACATGCACTTTTGAAACCATACATCTAGTGAATCAACTGCTCACACATCTATGCACAGAGTCATACACCTCCCAGCCACCCACACACACACTCAGTCTCCCATACAAATACTTGGGCAACCAATCAATAACCCATATAGTTACTCATATAGCTACTTATCAACACATGCAACAGTTTACAGAACAACAGACATAATGATGCACAAATTAAGACAGTTTAGTCACTAACCCATGCACTCAGTGAGACACATTTAATCACTCACTCATACAGTCAGTCATGCACCTACTAAATCATTCATCCAGACACTTATACATCCACTCATTCTTCAATATGTAAGACATATTTTAACTTTACAGAAACATACAGTCACTGGATGTTGTCATCAGTGATGTCATCAGTGATGTCATTTGAGATGTCATCAGTGATGTCATCAGTGATGTCACTGACCATGTCATGAATGATGTAATATGTGACATCATCAGCAGTGGATTGCGGGTGCGCGATATATAGTTAGTGCAACTAACTATATATGGAATTTCAATGGTTTTGTGCGAGTAAAATAAGGTTTTGTAAATGCGAATTCCTAACTATATATGGTCTATAACCTATGGTTTTTTCATTGAATATATATATATATATATATATATATATATATATATATATATATATATATATATATATATATTATTTATTTATTTATTTATATATATTACCTACTGGCGGTCGCCAGTAGGTAGTTATAGTTAGGATTATTTTCAATGCAAAATCTCAACATTCTATTGTGAAGAACTTTGGCGCCGGTTGAGAAATCTGCCTGAAAATGTCCTCAAATTTGCTTCGCGCGCTCCGGTCCTTCCCTGAAAGTTTGGGGGGGATTTGTCAAGTGGGGGGCCGAGATAAAAGGGGGGTCCCAAAACGTGTTTTCCCCATGTTAATTTCCATAGGGCGGTCGACCTCACTTTTAGCCCGAACGGCTGAATGGATTTCCACCAAACTTGGCAACATTGTAGGGACTGGTAGCCCGATGTGCCTTTGCTATGTCTCAAGATATGTGCTCCAGTGGATTATGAGTAATTTAGGTTCAAGAAAATATATATATCTATGGCCGCGCCCCGGTACGCGCACCGGGGCGCTAACCAGCGCGCTACGCGAGTTCGTGCGCGGAAAGCTGATTGGCTCTCGGGTGTCTTTCAACATTCCAAAACGTCCAGAGCGGCGGCCATCTTGTGTCTCGGTAAGATCGAGACACAAGAGGTGGCAAAAACAAAAGGTGGAAATGACCATAAGGGGGCAGAGTAGACCCCCCTTGACCCCCTAGGTTTGATGTGGGGGCTATAAAAGGGCCCCGCAGGGCAAAAAAAAAATTATATACTTTTTTATTTGCGCGGGGGGAACGCCCGGTATGCGCACTGCGGAGCGTACCGGGGAGCGTACAATGGGGAAAAAAGAATGATAGAGTTTTTAAAAAATGTAGCCTTTTTTTATAAATTGGAGGTAGTTCTAAAAAGAACTGTTTTTTTTCTTTTTTTGTTGTTTTATATTTTTTTAATGTTTTTTGAACATTTTGTACTTTTTTTGGCTTTTATGAACTATTTTATATTTTTTTTGTTATTTTTATGGGGAGAAACAAAAAACAGGGAATTGAAAATGGCTCAACTGGAGCAAAAAAAAAAGGAAAAAATTGGGGGGTTTTGGGGCAATTGTAGTTGTCACCAGCAAGGAGGATGAGCTTGATGCTCTGTTCACCATAGGAGATGGTCTTACCACAAAAAATACATGTAATTCTGTATTCCCCAAACCGTGGTTGTATGCAAGGGATTGTCTCCCTTGTCTCTGGTCCCGATGGAGTGGGTTGCTTTCTTTTTGAGGTGGTGGTTGACGATTGGGGAGGGTTACTGGCCAGTTCTCTCATCTCTGCAGCGGAATAGTTGTTTGGATGCTTGCGCTGCATGCGTCTAATCATGGTATTATTACCAAAAGAATATTTTTTGTTCGGGTTCCCAATTGAAAGTTCCATGCCACAGATTAGGCAAGTCACCTTGGGCGCATTGACTTTCTTCTTGCCCTCTGGGATAGAAAAAATCTCCCATACAATGTGTGGCCTTGGCTTGTATGGGGTATTGTCTTCTGGCAGCCACCTTCTCCCTTCCTCCTCCTCCTCCTCCTCCTCCTCTTCTTGACCACCATTGTAATGTTGTGGTGGTCCTCTTGGTGGTGGTGGTGGTGCAGATGCTCCAGCTGCTGCTGCTACTGTAGCCATTTTAAAGTACAACATTTTGCACAAAGATCTTCAAACAGGTCTTCCTCAGTCAAAGGACAAAGTCAGAATAAGGAAAAAAGGTGGGGTCTTTCATCATTTGGAAAAAAAAACTGTCCTGAACCAATGAAAAGTGTTATTTTCAGGTCACATGACCCGGGCTTTCATCATTTAGAAACCAAAACTGTTCTGCACCAATAAAAAGTGTTATTTTTAGGTCACATGACCCGACGCGCTTACGCGACGCGCCCCCGGGCGCGTCGCGTAAGCGCGTCAGATGATTACGTTGCGCGATCGTATTCGCTCGAGTATTTCCGGGTGCGCTTACGCCGTGCGTATCACGCGGACGCGGCTACGCGATACGTCATGATGTTTTCGTTCACAGCAATAGCGCTAACGGGACGCTCACCGCTTTCCAGTGCGCACACCGGGGCGCGCACCGGAAGCGCACCAGGGCAAAAAAAAATGATATATTATATAAATATACAATATAGGATTCATTATAAAAAATATTACATTTCATAGGTTTGAGGCCCTATATATAGTTAGGAATTAGCATTTAAAAAACCTATGAAATTCACTGAAAAAACCATAGGTTTCACACCAGTTATAGTTAGGAATTAGCATTTAAAAAACCTATTAAATTCACTGAAAAAAACATAGGTTTCACACCAGTTATAGTTAGCAGGAAGTTTTACTCGCATAAAACCATTGAAATTCCCACGTTATAATTAGTTGGACTCACTATAACTTGCGCGTGCAATGCACTGCTGATGACGTCACATATTACATCACTCATGACATGGTCAGTGACATCACTCATATATATATATATATATTCACTGAAAAAACCATAGGTTATAAACCATATATAGTTAGGAATTAGCATTTACAAAACCTTATGTTACTCACACAAAACCATTGAAATTCGCATATATAGTTAGTTGCACTAACTATATATCGCACACCCACAATCCACTGCTGATGATGTCACATATTACATCATTCATGACATGGTCAGTGACATCACTGATGACATCACTGATGACATCTCAAATGACATCACTGATGACAACATCCAGTGACTGTATGTTTCTGTAAAGTTAAAATATGTCTTACATATTGAAGAATGAGTGGATGTATAAGTGTCTGGATGAAGGATTTAGTAGGTGCATGACTGACTGTATGAGTGAGTGATTAAATGTGTCTCACTGAGTGCATGGGTTAGTGACTAAACTGTATTAATTTGTGCATCATTATGTCTGTTGTTCTGTAAACTGCTGCTTGTGTTGATCAGTAGCTATATGAGTAACTATATGGATTATTGATTGGTTGCTCAATTATTTGAATGGGAGACTGAGTGTGTGTGTAGGTGGCTTGGAGGTGTGTGACTCTTTGCATAGATGTGTGAGCAGTTGATACACTAGATGTATGGGTTCAAAAGTGCATGTGGAAACAGCTGTATGGGCTGTTGACTGTGTGCATGAGTGTATTGGTGAGTGAATGGATATCTCAGTGCTACATGTCAAAGTAAGTACACATATAAAACACAGTACATGTGAGAGTTGACATATATAAATAACTTTGCATAAGAGCCAGTGAATGTGTGAGTGGCTGTATGGATCATTGTGAACTTGTATCAGGGATTGTATAAGAGAGTAAATATGTGTTAGTATATGTTTGAATAAGTAAGGTGTGTATAACCGTATAGTTGAGGAAATGGAGGTGTGATTGATTCTTTGCATGACTAACTAGGTGTGTGAGTAACTCCATGGATGAGTGACAGTCTGTGAGTGTCTGTTTACACTGATTGTATCTAAGGTTATATTAGAGTCTGAAGAGGTTCATTGTATTATCACATAAATGATATCATCAGTGATGTGATCAGTAATGTCAAATGGGATGTCATCAGTGATGTCATCAGTGATGTCATTTGAGATGTCATCAGTGATGTCATCAGTGATGGCACTGACCATATCATGAATGATGTAATATGTGACATCATCAGCAGTGGATTGCGGGTGCGCGATATATAGTTAGTGCAACTAACTATATATGCGAATTTCAATGGTTTTGTGTGAGTAAAATAAGGTTTTGTAAATGCTAATTCCTAACTATATATGGTTTATAACCTAGGGTTTTTTCAGTGAATTTCAAATGTTTTTTAACAGCAAATATCAAAAGCTGTAAAATGTATTCTTCTTTTAAAGGAAAAATATATTTTATATGTGTTTAATATAATTTTTTTATGTCTATATATTTTTTTTATTATTTTTTTTTGTTTCGCTACCGGTCCGCGCACTGGGTAGCTTCCCGTTAGCTCAATTTGGTGCCGCGACCCGGTCCGCGAACCGGTAAACGTTCCGTTAGCGCAACTGCTGCGTTAGAAAACAACATCGTGACGCGTCGCATAAGCGCGACGTATCGCGTTGCCGCGTGATGCGTCTTATGGTGTGCTGCGCTAGCGCACCCGGAAGCGCTCCGGAGCGCGACGAGCAGCGCACCAGAAGCGCTCCGGGGCGCGGCCCGGGGCGCGACCCGGGGCGCGTAACGTAAGCGTAACAGGTCATGTGACCTGAAAATAACACTTTTTATTGGTTCTGAACATTTTTTTTTTTCAAAAGGATGAAAGCCCCCACCTTTTTACCTCATTCTTACTTTCTACTTCCAGAGAGCAAGACCTGTTTTTTAGAATGGCTTCTATTTTAGCTGCAGCTGGTGCTTCTCAGCAACCACCACCAAAAGGACCACCTCCAACACTGGACTTTGGTGTAGAGGAAGATAATGAGGATGAAGAGGAGGAGGAGGAAGAACAAGTAAAGCAGTTCCTGACAGAAACACCATTGCAGAGCCATTCCCAAGCACAAGTAAGGGATCTTGCTGCCAACCCCCCAAATGTCATCCCCAGCACCTCCAGTGGACAAAGCTCATTCGCCGGACC
Source organism: Lissotriton vulgaris (assembly GCF_964263255.1). NCBI lineage: Eukaryota > Metazoa > Chordata > Amphibia > Caudata > Salamandridae > Lissotriton > Lissotriton vulgaris. Next base: position 1,114,581,154 of record NC_141687.1, read on the forward strand.
AGAAGGACGAGAAATGGTCTACAATTTTCAAACTCCTTTTGAAAACTACAAAATAGTTTGTATATATTGTGGAGGAACTATCAGTTTTGGAGAAAAGAGTATTACTTTGATTATCAGAGCTGGAGAAAATCATAAATGCAAAAAAAGAAGACAAAACATTGATTCCTTTTGATTTTTTTTTGCTCCTGTTGAGACATGTTCTAACCCTGCTTTTTTGTTATTTCCCCTAAAAAAACACAAAAAAACACAAAAAAGTTTTCAAAAATCCTAAAAAATCAAAAAATTGTTCTGAAAATTAATAAAAAAGAACTACCTTCCATTTATATCAAAATTGCTAACATTTTTACACCCTGTCTTTCTTTTTTTCTCTTTGTTGCGCGTACCGGGCGCTCCCCCTGCGATTTTTTTTATTTCTTTTTTATTTTTGGCCTATATGAGCGTCCTAAGCCCCCCTCAGAAAACCTAGAGGGTCACAAAGTGTCTACCGTGCCCCCTTCTACCCATTCCGAACATTGTTTAACCTCCATCTTGTGTCTCAATTCTACCGATACACAAAATGGAGGACTCCCGTAACGCTGCCGGTTCGCGTACCGGAGCGCGCACCGGTGAGCGCTTGCTAAAAAAAGGTGGGAAAGTAATTTACAGAAAAACCACTAGAGACACTTTCATTAAATATAGAATAGGCCCTACTACATAGCAGTCCCTACCATTTACCCAAATTTGATGGAATTCCATTGAGAAAATTATGCTGTAGGCCTGACTAAATATCCTGAGGTAAATTACCTAACAAAAACACTTATGAAGTGTTAGAATTGACAACCAATTAAAATGCTACTTTCATTATCTTCTATTATTTCATGACATTTGATTGGTTATGTACCTGAATATATATAAAGAAAGAGAGAGAAGCACAGCCATTTTGACTACTACTTCCTGAAGTACATTTCAAGTGCATTCCAACTGACAACTTAAATTTCTTTTTGAAAGGTAAGATGTTATTTTAAAAACTGAAGTATGTTGTGCACTTTAAGTTAATTTGGAAAACATTTTCTAATAGTTATATACTATCCTTCTGTAATAGTTATAGAATAAGATAGACTTCTCTGTTATAGTTATGAATGGAGTTAGGCTTGTCTTGTATAATTATGAATTTACTTAGGCTTTACCACATACACTTTTTTATATTTTTACTTCCACTCTCATACCATACACTGCCCAAAGATAAAATCACTGTTAAAAAACCCAAAGTACCTGTCTGAACTTAAACCCAACAGTGCCCTATCTCTACTGATATATTTTTTTAAAATTCAAATTTCAGCACAAAAATGGAAGGAGAGCAAAAAAATTCCATCGAAATTGATCAGGAAAGCAACAATGATGAAGTTATTGAACCCAATGACTCTGAATTCATGGATGAATCACTGGACTATGAACTACTTCAATGTGTTCAATCAGTAGATTTCCTGATTGAAAATGAGAACATTTCTGACAATCAAATATTAGAAGTTCTTTTAAATTTTGAAAAAGAATCTGAGAAACAAATTTATAATTCAAAAATTGTTTGAGACATTATTCATTTTTATATGTATTTTTTAAACTAGTACCAAATTGATTATAATGTTAAGTCAGACTTTAAATATACTGTGCAACTTTTTTGTGTTACATAGTAAGTTTGCTCGTAGTTACTTCCTTTCTCCCACTATTTTATCTCCAATGTGTATTTTACATCTCTTTTTCATCTCCTGCCTCCATATTCTTTCTGCTTTCCTCACAGACTATGCTATGAATTCCATATACCACAATAACTTCTGAAACAACATGCAAGATATCTACAAAGGAAACTGTGTATTTTTATTTTTTAGACTCTGCATTGGTACCTACATGTTGGTACTTAAATAAAAAAAATAATAAAATAAAAGAACAATCATTAAACATACATTATTTGAACATTCTTTCATTCTAATTTCCCTATATTACGCTCCCGGGACCGCTTCCCGGTGCGCGTACCCAGCACTCCCCCCGCAAAAAAAACGATAATACGTTTTTTTTTTTTGCCCCGCGGGGCCCTTTTAAAGCCCCTTCATCAAACCTAGGGGGTCAGGGAGGATGTACTCTGCCCCCTTATGCTAATTTCCCCCTTTGTTTTTGCCACCTCTTGTGTCTCGATCCTACCAAGACACAAGATGGCGGCCGCTCTGGACTGTTTAGAATATTCACAGTCACCGGGGATCCAATCCGCTTCTCCTCTCAAAGTTCCGTTACGCGTCAGGTACGCGAACCGGGGCGCTAACCGGGACGCTGTCACAGATATATCTGTTTTTTAAAACGTTAATTTCTCAAAATCCACTGGAGCACATATATTGAGACATAGCAAAGGCACGTCGGGCAAACCATAGCTACAATTTTGCCAAGTTTCGTGTAAATCCATTCAGCCGTTCGAGCTAAAAGTGATTCCAACCGCCCTATAGAAAAATGAATGGGAAAAATGCGTTTTGGGACCCCCTTTTTTCTCGGCCCCCCTTTACAAAACCCCTCCAAACTTTCAGGGGCTGCTAAGAAACAAAATGTGCCATTTTCCAGAAAATTTCAGCCTATTCCGTCCACAAACGTCAAAGTTATTCGACATAGAATTTTCAGAAATCCCATAGGAAAAAAATCCTAACTATATATACCTACTGGCGACTGCCAGTAGGTAATATATATATATATATATATATATATATATATATATATATATATATAATCCAAAGGTTTTGCTTCAAAGCAATATGCGCACTCGGGAAATATTGCAGCAAAGGAAGTTTATTTCCAGTTACAAGCTACGCGTTTCGACAATCCTATGTCTTGATCACATAGGATTGTCGAAAGGCGTGGCGTGTAACTGGAAATAAACTTCCTTTGCTGCAATATTTCCCGAGTGCACCTATTGCTTTGAAGCAAAACCTTTGAATTATTCAATACTTCGGCTTTGTGCGGTCCGCCGAATTTTAGGCGCCACCTGACTTGGGAGTAGGAATCCCAGAAGGGCCCTGTTGTGTGAATTTGAATATGTATATATATATATATATATATATATATATATATACACATACATAGTCAAGTTATCCATATACAAATGTCAAAATAAAAAAAAAAATTCTATTACATTTAAAAAAAATGTATTTGTATATATATATATATATATATATATATATATATATATATAAATATATATATATATATATATATATATATATATATATATATATATATATATATATATATATATATATATATATATATATATATATATATATATATATATATATATATATATATATATATATATTACCTACTGGCTATCGCCAGTAGGTATATATAGTTAGGATTAATTCCCTATGGGATTTTTGAAAATTCTATGTCTAATAACTTTGGCGTTTGTGGACGGAATCGGCTGAAATTTTCAGGAAAATGGCACATTTTGTTTCTGAGCAGCCCCTGAAAATTTGGGGGGGTTTCGTCAAGGGGGGGCTGAGAAAAAAGGGGGGTCCCAAAACGCGTTTTTAACATTGAGTTTTCCATAGGGCGGTTGGACTCACTTTTAGCTCGAACGGCTGAATGGATTTGCACGAAACTTGGCAAAATTGTAGGGACTGTTAGCCCGATGTGCCTTTGCTAGGTCTCAATATATGTGCTCCAGTAGTTTTTGAGAAATTAACGTTCAAAACAAGATATATATCTGTAACAGCGCTCCGGGCTGCGCTCCGGTCCGCTTACTTTTCGCGAAACGGAACTTTGCGTGCAGAAAGCTGATTGGCTCTCCGGTGTCTGTCAACATTCTAAACAGTCCGGAGCGGCCGCCATCTTATCTCTCGGTAGGATCGAGAGAGAAGAAGAGGTGAAAAACGAAGGGGGAATTTATTGAAAGGGGGCAAGGTATACCCCTCTTGACCCCCTAGGAATGTTGTTGGGGTTATTAAAGGGTCCCGTGGGGAAAATAAAAAAAAATGATTTTTCACGGTAGAAGCGCTTCACGGGCCGCGAACTGGGCCGCAAACTGGTAGCGAAACGGGAATTCGCCATTTTGTGCTTCGTTTTAATTGTTTAGAGACAAAAATTATTGCCGCACATCGGCCACAATGCATGAATATCGCTGAAAAGTCAGCGATATTCATGCATTATCCAGCAAATGCTCTTAGCCATGTTATCCACCTTCCATTGGATAACATGTCTAAAAACTGCTCTGTGCGTGAGCTTTTTTTTTTTTTTTTGCTGCGTGACGTTTGTTAACGTTCGATTCGATGGAAATCAGGAAGTGTTGACCACCATTTTGTCACTGCGAGTAAATATTTTGTTATAAATGAATCCTTATTGATAAACATTGTCTGCGCCATTTTGCGTTTTTGTCCAATGCCACAATTTTGTCGTGCACGGCAGCCATTTTAGATGCCTTGACCAGGGCCACTCTCTGCACGCCGCCGATCCTCAGCATGGCTCCCCACCCTCGCAAGCATCTCCCCCACGCACTGGTCACCCCCGCTCTCTCTCTCATGCATGGGTCATATACTTCCCCCCATCTGCGCTGCTTTTCTCTGAGAATCACACCCTGTGCCCGCCCGACACCTCTCTTTCACTCTATTCACTAACGCACCCTCTGACACTCCTCTTCCTCTGTGTCCGATTGTCCAGGCCGGACCCAGGCTATCACCTAGCCCTGCGGATGTAGTTTATGGCCCCAGCTGTAGAGTATCCAGACATGCCAACCCTCCTGATTCAGGCGTGAGACTACTGATTTCAGTGCTAGTCTTTCGCTTCCCGATTCCAGCAAGGAAAAACCCGGGGGCATATTACCAACAACTAGCGATAATTTTTGTCTCTAACTTGTTTAGAGACAAAAATTATCGCCACACATCGGTGAATTTTATCGCACATAAACCTTGCTATTAGCAAGGTTTATCGCAAATGCGATTAAAAACGGCCGCAATGCATGAATATCGTTGAAAAGTCAGCGATATTCATGCATTATCCAGCAAATGCTCTTAGCCATGTTATCCACTTCCCATTGGATAACATGGCTAAAACTGCTCAGGGCAGGTGTTAGGTTTTGGAGATATTCGCGCTTAGCGCGAATATCTCCAAAAGTTGGTAATAGGAGATAGCGATGGTTAGGGACTGTTTCCAGTCGCTAAAATCTTGGCACGCCCACTTTGCATGTCATTAGTGATAAATATCACTGATATGCAAAGCAGGGCCCAAGATGGTCGCTATCTCCTTTTAGCTGTCACTAACTGGTGTTAGCGACAGCTTGGTAATAGGGAGATAATTTTATCTCTTTTTCTTTTGGCTTTTAAAGCCAAAAAAGCGGAAATAAACCCCCTTGATAATATGCCCCATGATTTCTCGGGGGTTTCAGCTGACAGGGCTTGGTATTGTGTTACGTGCTAATTCTTCCAGGAAACGTCAGAGGGTCGATGCAGGGGTTCTAGAAGGGGTGATAAACCATTTAAGCCTCATGAACAAGCGCATGGTCTTTTAAAGATTTGTGAAGTACTCGGGGCGGCGGTGTGTGTGTGCCCTCTTTCAGGAGCGGGCGGGGGGGCACTGCCAGCAACTTGCCAGGCCAGGCAGTGTTCAACACGTGCATCACCCTTTCTCTGCCTGCTATTGCGCTCCATGCTTCGGAAAGGTAAGAAAAAGAACGTGCATTTGAGTTTGAAATGTCCGATCTTGTAGCAGTACACTTGCAAAGCCCACACATGACAATAACCCGATTCAAGGCCCCATTCACCCGATTTTTTAAAGATATATAGTACTCCAACAAAGTTAGATTTTAAAACTTTATTAACTTTTAAATATAACGAACGCAACAAAAATTGTAAATATATTTAACCATTTTTTGAAATTAACCAGAACTATAACGATAACAACAACAACAACAATAATATAACTTTTATGCCTAAATTACGCAAACATTTAGCTAATCTGCTAAAGGGGGGAGTCGCCATTTCTTTACAATAATCAATAATGAAAAATCCACATCAATAGGGTTGTCCGTTTTCTCGATGCAGCACTATAGTGCAACATACACAGCACCTGGGGTGTCAAGAGTGAACAGGTCTTTCTTTGTTCCTTAAGATGTTATCTGTGTCAACCTCTTCCGAGAATGCTGATGCGTTAGGATTTCCTTGTGTTTCTTAATAGCATTGGTGTCTGTACACTTCTTTGTCAATTCTGTGAAGATGATAACTGCTTCATAAACAGATGATATCTTTGTTTAGTCATTAGTGTTAAGTGTGTCTGAAACTACAGTGCCCTTCTGTTTTTTTTTCTTCAGGCTCTACAGAGTTTTGTGTGTTGTTCTTTTGAGCGACAATTATTCCAGAGGTTTCAGGTTTACTTGTTTTGTCCTGAAGTGAGTTAACAGCTTTAGAGAGTTCATGTTTATTTGCTATGTCCTGCTGTTCGTCAACTGCTTCAGAGACGTCAGCCTCATTTGTTATGTTTCAGTAGATCCTGGACCTGCCCGGCCGCGCCCAAAATGGTGCCGGTGTAAATGGGACTCGTAACTGCTTGTTGTGTACTGGTTGCCCAACCTTGATATCACGAGATACATATGCAGTTTTGAAGCACATGGCGGAGGCTTGTCTGCTGTAGTGGGGCGCCCCTTTATCGTTTCAGTCGCCATTCCGCCCGCTTTTGGTACACTGTGCCTTTTCCGCCATTCAGCTGTTTAGCGCCCGCTCTTACGGCTACAGCGTCTCGCTCACCATGTAGTTGAGTTGCTCCCACTCTTGCGGTGCAGCGATAGGCGGCTTCCACAGGACTCTTAAAATGGCGGCCGGCTCTTCGGATTTGGGCCTGGTCCAGTAAAATGGCCCTGGGACACCTTGGAACTCGGACGCTTGTCTGCCAGGGCTTGGGTTCCATTCTCGAAAGCGTCCTCTCAGCCTTGAAGATTGTACAAAAGTCTTGGGGGCCGTCGACTCCCGCAGGCTTCCGGTGGGGAGCGGCTGCCATGATTGCTTGCGGAATGGCCACGACGGAGCTACGAGATGGTGGTGCTCTCATGGTGACGCCAGCTTCAGTCTGAAACATCCAGAAACAAGGTGGGGCTTTCATCGTTTGGGAAAAAAATGTTTTAATCCAATGAAAAGTGTTATTTGTAGGTCACATGACCTAGTCTTACATCATTAGGAAAAGAAAAGTAAAATGAACCAATGAAAAGTTTTATTAACAAGTCACCTGACCTGTTATGCTTACGTTACGCGCTGCGCGGCGCGCTCTGGATCGTTTCCGGGAAGCTGCGCCTTGCGCACCGGAGCACTTCCGGGTGCGCTAACGCGTCGCGTCATATGATGCATTACGCGACAATGCAGGTCCAGAATATAGTCAAAATGTCTCCACCAACCAGCGGTCGGAATACAACCGCTTTCAGCAGTCCAAAAAGTTCGGTTAAATCTTAAGAGCAGGAGCAACTCAACTACATGGTGAGCGAGACGTTGTAGTCGCAAGAGCGGGCGGTAAACAGCTGAATGGCGGAAGAGGCACAGAGTACCAAAAGCGGGCGGAATGGCAACTAAAACGGTAAAGGGGCGCCCCACGACAGCGTGTCTTCAGGTCAAACGGATTGTGGGACAAGGTCCAGAATGGAAGATTCTTCAAAAGGGAAAAAATTCCGCCGGACCCCGGGAGCCGGCCGCCTATGCCGGGGGCGATCTCAGGCCTCACCAGGGCAACACGACTTGGGGAGGGGGCAGGAGCCAAGCGCCCCCTCTCAGTCCGCGCCATCTCACCGCCCCTCGGGGGCCTCCGTCAAGCGGTTTAGGGAGGCACCGTATCACATTGTTTTCCAATGCAGTCAGGTCCACAAATGGACCCCACTTACTTTGAATAGTGAAGCTGCAGCAGGTGCAAATAAGGTTTAAACAGTGTTACAAGAGCTGCTTAGAACTCTGAAGTATGGCACTCAACAACCAGGACTTATGCCATTTGTGTAAGGCAGTGACATGGAAGCAACTCAGGGACAAAAAGCATGAACGAACATTCACGTATGAAAATCTTATTTGGGGAAGGGGTAGAATCCAAACGCCCCCTGCCAGTTCGCGCCACTACACCGTATGTGGAAAATCTAAAGCCATCGTTCTACAAACTCTCAACGCTTGCTATCAGTGCATGAGTTTCATGCTCGATCGATTGAGCTAGCCGGATCGGGCAATAAAAAGTATAAAATAGTTATGTAAATAGTTATTTAATAAAATGTTTTACTCTGTTTCTTTGCTGGTGTGTTGTGTATATTTATAATATTTGCATAGGGTTTGTCGTTATTTTGGGCGGTGTGGGTGGCGGAGTCGAGCTGTCTTGCAGCCCTCATGGTGTGGAGCTCAGTTCATTTCACTATTTTCGTATTTCTCATGAAGGGTTGTTCCTAATGTTTGTATTTTACCGAGGTCAAAAAGAGATCGAATTAGTGGTCCACTGATTTTGCTCGATTACTTTTATTTTTTTACACGATTTTTCACTATCTGCAAAGACTAAACAGAGTATTGCGACTTTGTGCTTGTTTGTAAATAGAGAATGATCCAAAGAGAACCAATTGTAAAACAGTAAATGCTTGGATAATAATCAATCAAATGGAGAGACAAGCAGGTACGACGGATTACAACAGGGGTAAAGGTCTGCGTTAACTACCGTATGGCCGAGATACCCGCCACCCCCTCTCAACACAATCCCCAAAGGAGGGAAACCGGAAACAGTTCTTGAGTTTTTGGAAGTGGGATGGAGTGACCATCCCGGCCGTATTTATTAAAACAAAATTAAAACATTAAACGTTTCATGTTATGTACAATTTCATTACCATATTGCGATGTTTGGCTAACCTTAACAGATTCTCTAATACAGAGGTTCTCCTAGCCGAACTAGCATCCTACAAAACATTTCTTGACATATTGAAATTGTACAACCTAACGTTTAAGGGCCAACGGCAAGGTCATAACCGGTGTCAAGATCCCTAACCAGACTTACCCCTCCCACTTGGGCTGGGCGACAGCACGGAGGCGTACCTCAAGTGCAACTATTACCAATTTCCCTTGACTTGACGGGGGCACCTAAAGACTCGACGCCAGTTAAAGGTCGTTCGAATACTCGTGTGAGGTATCTAGAAGGTACCGTAGACCTTATCCCAACCCCACACAACTTACCGCATCTGCCGTCGCAGATGTCACTGGCCCCGGGAAATTCCCCAGGAGGGGGCTGTAACCCCTCCTACAAAGGAAGGGGCCTTGACCGCCTTTCCTTTACTTCCGGCGACCCATCCTTAGAAGGGACCGCCTCCCCCTTGAGGGGCCAATGGCCACCTCTCCCGAGCGCTCCCATCCGTGTTGGGTGACGCCCACTCATAGGGATCTACTAATTAGTGCTCACCGATCATGACCTTACCGCCTACCAAATAAATACGACAGTGCTAACTAAACCTCAGAATACATTGGCCACTATGACCGAAAGAGCATGCATAAACTTCAACACTAAATCTGAATCTCTTTAATGGCAAAACGTACTCAAACAGACCATTCTTTATTAACTCAATATCAACATGATACTCCAACCTGCAAACGAGAACACAAGCAAAATTAATCAACTTCATTACAAACAACTGGCTGTCTTCAGGGGCTGGTGGGTGGGTCAAAATTGGCTCTTCGTTCTGTCCCGAGCTCACGTTGCGCGAGGAGGTGCAGCTTCAGAGCACAAGAACAAGAGGATGTCTTCTGGTCTTGCGTCCCTTTTTATCCGTCTTCAGGGCGGGCGTATACCCGCCCCTGCCTGCCCCGAGGGCGTGGCTGGCTGCGTCAGTGTCTAGGCCAGCCCACTCTAGGGCGGGAACAGGCGCGCCCCAGCTACGCCGCTTCGGGCATACCAGCCGAGACGCGCCTCCCGCCCAAAAATGGCTTCCCGGGGGGATTGAGGCACTCAGCCATACGTTCGGGGGGACCAAGTTGGTCGCCCCTTTCCATATGGCCGAGATACCCGCCACCCCCTCTCAACACAATCCCCAAAGGAGGGAAACCGGAAACAGTTCTTGAGTTTTTGGAAGTGGGATGGAGTGACCATCCCGGCCGTATTTATTAAAACAAAATTAAAACATTAAACGTTTCATGTTATGTACAATTTCATTACCATATTGCGATGTTTGGCTAACCTTAACAGATTCTCTAATACAGAGGTTCTCCTAGCCGAACTAGCATCCTACAAAACATTTCTTGACATATTGAAATTGTACAACCTAACGTTTAAGGGCCAACGGCAAGGTCATAACCGGTGTCAAGATCCCTAACCAGACTTACCCCTCCCACTTGGGCTGGGCGACAGCACGGAGGCGTACCTCAAGTGCAACTATTACCAATTTCCCTTGACTTGACGGGGGCACCTAAAGACTCGACGCCAGTTAAAGGTCGTTCGAATACTCGTGTGAGGTATCTAGAAGGTACCGTAGACCTTATCCCAACCCCACACAACTTACCGCATCTGCCGTCGCAGATGTCACTGGCCCCGGGAAATTCCCCAGGAGGGGGCTGTAACCCCTCCTACAAAGGAAGGGGCCTTGACCGCCTTTCCTTTACTTCCGGCGACCCATCCTTAGAAGGGACCGCCTCCCCCTTGAGGGGCCAATGGCCACCTCTCCCGAGCGCTCCCATCCGTGTTGGGTGACGCCCACTCATAGGGATCTACTAATTAGTGCTCACCGATCATGACCTTACCGCCACAGGCCCGGATAGTTGACCGGCTATCCGGGCCCCCCACAAAACTCCTAGCTAAAGGTCATGTTTCAACGTTTTTAACCATGCTAAGAAGTCTCCTATGAGTAACTCATTTCCCACCCGAGACAAATGCACACCATCCCCTAGATACATACTGTCATCATTAATAGAACCGTGCGAGATAGAATGCAATGTCCTGGAACGAAACAACCTACTCACTTTGTTATTAAGTTTTCTAACAGAATGGTTCAAAGCAGGAATCGAAACAGCCCCCCGCCACACTTTTCGTGGGATCATATGAGACCACGCAATTATGCACCCCGGAACTTTCCTCGCCAACCAACTTACAGTGGAAAGCATTGCCTCCAGGAGAAGTCGTCTACCGGTGGTGACCAAATCATTGCCCCCTAAATGTACTATGACTATAGACGGCGGTGACCTCGTCCGCCCTAACAAACCCTCAAAGAATGCCTGAAACTGGTCAATACAGAGACCGCCCCTTCCGTAGAAGGACATTCTGTACCCGTATTCCCCAGCTACGTGAATCATGTCACCTGCTTCGAATACGTCTGCGGCACGCCTCACGTATGAGTGGCCCACGACCCACACCTCTTTTCTCACAGCCGGTGATGTCTGACCGCTGGCCTGGTGTTGGGTCGACTGCATAGTCCGCCCCGCCTCGAAGGCTTGCGTAACTGAAAACCAAACAAAAGACAAGAAGCGTGAGTACATTATTACAGCTTCACAACATGTGCAACCGCACATACCTCTTATAACAATTGGAGGACCAACGCCCCACTCGTTTTACTTGTTCAACATTAAGACCCCTGGCTGTAGCTTCCGTGGCAGCCCCTATCCGAAAGGAATGGGTCCCAAACTCACCCGGGTCCAAGCCCGCTGCGGTAATTGACATCGCGAGCACCCGCTGAAACTGAAACTTCGTCAGTGGGGTGGCGTCCGCGTGTCTCAACAATGTCCCTCCCCATGATGCCACCCTTCGTGCTAGGTAATCTTCTAAACACTTCACCGGACACATGGAGGACCCTGGAATCCTGCGAATGACTATGCAGTCTCCCACCCCACCTTGATCGGTTTTTGACTTGACAAAGGATACAGTCATCGTCTCACCCCTTATCTGAACGTGTTCCCGGCACAAACCCCCCGCCACATCCTGTTTGTTCCTTGCCACCAGCTCACTTATCCTCATCGCCCCGTGAAATGCAAGCGTAAAAGCAGCTCGGAACAAACAGGCCTCGAACTGAGACGAGCATGTGGCGTGGAGTGTGGCCAGCAACTGGGCCAACCTATCCAGACCTATCGGGCGCCTCTCATCTACTCTGCGACCCTCAAGGCGTTGCCACCCACGTAGCGCTTTCTGTACCACGAAAGACGCTGTCGGGTCCTGGATATTATGGGCCCTGGCAACAAAGGAAATGGCAGCACGATGCCTCTGGGCTGTAGCCACCGACTTCCCAGCCCTACGCAAGGACATCAGAAAATGTACTACCCAATCCTCGTGCCCCCAAAGCCCCCCTCTCTCAGTCCCCAAAAAGGCTAAATAGGCCCGGAACGCCCCTTCGTATGCCTTCCTCGTTCTTGGTGCTAGACTCTCTCCCACGAGGTAACGAAGTTCGGGGCACCGAGAGACCAGAGAGCTTCGGGAAAGGGTGCCGGCTCTGGGTCCGCCGAGGGAAGGAAACCCGAGAAAGCCTGTATTTGAAAACGAGACAGTGCATCAGCCGCCTGATTCATCACCCCTGGGACATGTTTCGCTCTGAATACCACGTTCAGTTGCATACATAGTAAGACAATTTCTTTAAGCAGCCTTAAAATCATTTTACAACGTGCTGCCTGACTATTGATGCATTCTACAACGGTCATATTGTCAGACCAAAATATGACAGAGTGATTTTTGAATCCATCGGGCCAGGTTCTGAGGGCCACCAAAATGGGAAACAGTTCAAGGAAAGCAATATTACTCGTCAGCCCCTCTTCATGCCACCATGTTGGCCACCTTTGTGCCGACCATTTTGTGCCGAAGATGGCGCCAAAGCCCATGCTTCCCGCTGAATCTGTCCATAGACCAAGCTCTTCAGAGGACAAGGCTGGTTTGTTCCAGACGACTCGACCATTGAAATCCGCCAAAAATGCTAACCAAATACGCATATCTTGGCGGACCTCAGCCGATAGTCTTGTGCGATGATGACCCTCCTTTAGGCCGACCATCGCCTGGGCAATCGAACGGGAAAAGGGGCGGGCCATTGGGATCACCCTTAGGGCAAAATTCAACTTCCCCACCAATTGCTGCAATTGATGCAGCGTAACTTTAGATGCAGTAATACACATTTGCAGGGCTGCCCTGAATTTCGACACTTTGGCAGCTGGTAAACGAAAACAACCCTCACTAGAGTCCAACTCGATCCCGAGAAACTCGAGGCAAGTCGTGGGACCCACAGTTTTACCTGGTGCCAATGGCACGCCAAATTGATTCATTAAAACACAAAATTCAGTCAAGGCCCGGGCACATTCATCATCCCCAGCGGCCCCAAGGAACAGAAAGTCATCGAGGTAATGCATCACATTTCGAAAACCCGTTTTCTTCGTGTAAACCCATTGTAGAAAACTACTGAATTTCTCGAAATATGCACAAGATATAGAGCACCCCATCGGCATACACCTATCCATGTAATACGAACCTTGAAACATGAATCCCAAAAGACGTTGGTCTTCCGGGTATACCGGGAGCAAACGGAACGCTGACTCGATATCTGATTTCGCCATCAGCGTCCCGGGCCCCAGGCAATTCAAAATGGCTACGGCCTCATCGAATGATGCGTACCGCACCGAACATATCTCTGGCTCAATTGCGTCGTTTACAGAAAGGCCATGAGGAGCTGATAAATTGTGAATCAATCGAAACTCACCTGGGTCCTTCTTGGGGACCACCCCTAAAGGAGAACAAACAAATTTCTGTACCGGGGGAACACTAAACGGGCCGGCCACCCGACCTTGGGTAACCTCTTTCCGGATCTTATCCTGTACTATAGTCGTATGCTGCAAGACGGAAAGTTGGTTTTTGCACGTCCCGACACCCTGAAAGTCCCCCACCGGGATGCGGAAACCATATGAAAAACCGTTTCGTAGCACCCCAGCAGAAGTACGATCTGGGTATTCGCTGAGCCAGGGAATCATCGCCAGGGTATCAATCGGGGTTGGTAGAGGCGCCCCTCGGACTATATTAGACCTGTTTGGCGCCTCCTCTACCCCCATTTTCACCCGATTTGGCTCTGCACGAGGACTCAGGATGGGGTGCCCCACAACCACTACATTCGTGTTTGAATTTACAAGATCCTGGGGGCCTAGTACATTTACTTTTGTTGAAATTGAAACAGAAACCCCTCTTCCCTGTATTGCCGGCGGGTCTCGGATAATCGTCGGTACCCGTACCCGACCGAAAGGGCGTCCCCCCATTTTGGCGGGAGGACTCACCAACAGTACTCCCCACCAACGGCACTTTCAACATCCCCGACTCTTTCATTTTATTCCATGTCAAAGAATCGTAACAGTCCCAGGTTAAACTTTTGTTATGCTCCATCGCTTTCCTGAAAAGGTTGTCATAACAGAACCATTGGTTACCTTGGTGCGATGTCGAGTACCCCATAATTCGTGACTGATATACTGGAAATTCAGGGAGCAATTCAGGCCTACGTTCCCCCAAAATTGACGTAAAAATTCCCCAAGCGTTACCCCAGTTGCCGATATTCTCATTCACTTTAAAGGCGGCCATTTTGGCGCGCCAAACACTCGGATGCATCAGATCCTTTTGACCCTTAACAGTTTCGACCTCATAATGATCAACGAGCAGGGAGAAAATGTTTACGTATTCCCCCGCCCAAATCTTTTCCTTTATTGCCAAAGGAACATGTTGCCCCAATTTTTCTCTACGAGAGGGTGTTGACTCATCCCTTGCGATCGGCAATGGCCGCTTACCTGCACCGGACGCTACTTCCGCCCCTCGTGGCTTGTCTATCACTGCATCCGGCGCGGGCACCTTGGCTGTATCACGTTTCTCACGCAACTGTTTCATAAGTGCTTGCGCTTCGGCAGCCGTGGCGCCCTCGCTACTGTCCCCCAACCACGCTGCTAACTGTGCCGCCAACTCGGGAGGCATATCCTCAGCGGATGTCGGGGTGACTACGACAGGAATCGGATTCCCTTCCTGCGGTACCGGGGCCGGTACCGGAGCTGGCGGCTCGAGCGGGGAACAGGGAACCGGGACGTATCCCCCGACCGGCCCCCTTCTCGGCCTCTTAGGCCTCCCTCCGGCCGGTGGACGCCCCGATCCCTCCTCACCGTCTCGCCCCGCCAACTGCTTCTTTATCTCGGACATTTCTTTCATGAGAACCCGAACCATCTGGTCAGTCGACATTCTCTTCGCGCCTTTCTTGGGCATCTTTCAAACGAAGTAACTAGAAGACAAAAAAGAAAGATTAAAACGCTCAAAATTGGCTCTTCGTTCTGTCCCGAGCTCACGTGCAGCGAGGAGGTGCAGCTTCAGAGCACAAGAACAAGAGGATGTCTTCTGGTCTTGCGTCCCTTTTTATCCGTCTTCAGGGCGGGCGTATACCCGCCCCTGCCTGCCCCGAGGGCGTGGCTGGCTGCGTCAGTGTCTAGGCCAGCCCACTCTAGGGCGGGAACAGGCGCGCCCCAGCTACGCCGCTTCGGGCATACCAGCCGAGACGCGCCTCCCGCCCAAAAATGGCTTCCCGGGGGGATCGAGGCACTCAGCCATACGTTCGGGGGGACCAAGTTGGTCGCCCCTTTCCATTCACTATCTGCAAAGAGAGAGTACTACTAAGAGAAAAGAGGGGAGTGGGGGGGGCAGCGTTCAAAGCACATCAGCGTGCATAAATACGAAACGTTTTTACCTATCACGTACTTGACATTTGACAGCTTTTGATATTTGCTATTAAAAAACCATTGAAATTCACAGAAAAAACCATAGGTTATAGTCGATATATAGTTAGGAATTAGCATTTACAAAACCTTGAAAATTCAATGAAAAAACCATTGGTTATAGAACATATATAGTTAGGAATTTGCATTTACAAAACCTTATTTTACTCGCATAAAACCATTGAAATTCCATATATAGTTAGAAGCGCTAACTATATATCGCGCACCCGCAATCCACTGCTGATGATGTCACATATTACATCATTCATGACATGGTTAGTGACATCACTGATGACATCACTGATGACATCTCAAATGACATCACTGATAAAATCACTGATAACATGTCATTTGACATGACTGATCACATCACTGATGATATCATTCATGTGATAATACGATGAACCTCTTCAGACTCTAATATAACCTTAGATACAATCAGTGTAAACAGACAGTCACAGACTGTCACTCATCCATGGAGTTACTCACACACCTAGTCAGTTATGCCAAAAATCAATCACACCTCCATTTTCTCAACTATACAGTTATACACACCTTACTTATTCAAACATATACTAACACATATTTACTTTACTCTCTTATACAATCTCTGATACATGTTCACAATGATCCATACAGCCACTCACACATTCACTGGCTCTTATGCACAGTTATTTATATATGTCACCTCTCACATGTACTGTGTTTTACATATGTACTTACTTTGACATGTAGCACTGAGATATCCATTCACTCACTAATACACTCATGCACAGTCAACAGCCCATACAGCTGTTTCCACATGCACTTTTGAATCTATACATATAGTGAATCAACTACTCACACATCTATGTACAGAGTCACACACCTCCCAGCCACCCATACACACACACTCAGTTTCCCATACAAATACTTGGACAACCAATCAATAACCCATACAGTTACTCATATAGCTACTGATCAACATATGCAGCAGTTTGTAGAACAACAGATATAATGATGCACAAATTAAAACAGTTTAGTCACTAACCCATGCACTCAGTGACACACATTTAATCACTCACTCAATCAGCCAGTCATGCACCTAGTAAATCCTTCATCCAGACACTTATATATCCACTCATTCTTCAATATGTAAAACATATTTTAACTTTACAGAAACATACAGTCACTGGATGTTGTAATCAGTGATGTCATCAGTGATGTCATTTGAGATGTCATCAGTGATGTCATCAGTGATGTCACTAACCATGTCATGAATGATGTAATATGTGACATCATCAGCAGTGGATTGCGGGTGCGCGATATATAGTTAGCGCATCTAACTATATATGGAATTTCAATGGTTTTATGCGAGTAAAATAAGGTTTTGTAAATGCAAATTCCTAACTATATATGTTCTATAACCAATGGTTTTTTCATTGAATTTTCAAGGTTTTGTAAATGCTAATTCCTAACTATATATCGACTATAACCTATGGTTTTTTCTGTGAATATATATATATATAGATATATTCGGCATAGAAACGTCCAGCAGCAGCATGCAGCAGCCAAACAGACGAGGCAAACTCGATGTAGTGAGTAGTGGTTTTTAATTACTCATCACCATACCGCCATGACGCCTTTCGGTGCAAACAGCACCTTGATCACATGACAACGATACAAGGCAGGCGTGCTCAATTTAAAGGGCTCAGAGCCAATGGCCAGTTACTAATTGCATAGATATAGAAAGTGTACTGTCACGAAAAGTAACTGCATCAATGCATAATTACAGTTTTGTCATCAATGGGCATGATTATAACAATTTGGTTACACAGTTGAAGATATATGGATATACTACGATATTTGTTCAGATCATATTGTGCACTGAGTTTATAAATAAATAAATTAATACATATAAATATATACTCTTTTAAAATTCATCTATTTACATCACTAGCGGCAACAAGTAAAATTAAAAACTTATTTCAACTCTGCGCAATATGATGAACTAAAGTGCATCGGGGAGGAGCTCTCTATACATAATGTAAACACCAGGCATTGCTTGTATAAATATATAAATATATGAAAAGTTATATACATGTGTACATACAAACGCAAATATGCTTGTATCCTAAGTTCATCATAAATGCAACCATAAAAAATTATGTTATCATTCCTTTTAATGATTCATATAGGGCTCCCCATATAGTTTAGAATTCTTCACACATGAAGTAACCGTATGTCATAGGGATAAATCACTTAAAGAGATGTACTTATGTGCCCACTCAACCTCTAGGTGACTAATGGTTGACTGACATTTGGCTCCTGAGCTGTTACGTGCAACCCTGTGATAATATGAAAATCAATGTAAGTTTAAAATGTGATATTTGGTTGAAGCAGCTGCTATGTTCCTTCAGGTTTGTTCCTCACCATTATAAATTGGAATTTTCAAAGATAAGTGTGGCAGTCTTCTCCCGCATTTAATCCATTAGGACTCTTTGTGTCTAGTAGCATAATATGTTGTGTTTCTAACCTGCGCAGTAATAGATCACGGTCGCCACCCCTTCTCTGAGGGGGAACAGTGTCTATTACAAAATAGTGCATTTCAGAGGCCTTTTTGTTGTGTACTAAGCCGAAGTGCCTGGCTACCGGGTACGCGGTGTCGCCGTTGGTAATGGCTCTTAGGTGCTGGAGTATACGCTTGTACACCTGTGGCCTCGTGCTACCTACGTAGCGTAGGCCACAGGGACACTCCAGCACATACACCGCGTACTTGGTGCGGCAGGTCAGCTTATACCTGATGGTGGTCGGTATCTTGTTGAAAGGCGTGACATAATCTTTCCTACTGACTCCATTTTTGCAAGCCTTGCAAGTTGGACAGCGCAGAAACCCCTTACTCTTGTCTAACCATGGAGTCTCTACACGTGTTTCTGGACTACTGGATACCAGACAGTTACCAAGTGTTCTTGCATGCTTATAGGCAATCATGGGCGCCCCATTAAACTGATTGCCTAATACTGGGTCAATCATAATGCGTTCCCAGTTGCATTTGATGATGTTCCTTATGGTACGGTGCTGGTTACTATAGGTGAAAATCAAACGAGTTGTATTATCCTCTTTGCGGTCAGTTGACTGCACTACACTTGTTGTAGTTCCCGTAGATTCTGTGAGATCGCTAGATGTTATTGCTAATAGTGAGATTCTTGCTTGTGCATTTGCACGATTCATGGCCCTCTCTATCACAGCCTTACTGTAATCTCTCTGGCTGAATCTCACTCCACATTCTAGCTGCGCCGCTAAGCAACCTGCATTAGTGCTGCAAATTCGTCTAATGCGGAGCATTTCGCCATAGGGTATGCTCCTAATTAGGTTGGCAGGGTGATGGCTACCAGAGTGGAGGATACTGTTACCTGCTGTTGCTTTTCTGAATAGCTTAGTTTCCAGTTTCCCTCTGCTCACAAAGATTTCCACATCGAGGAAGCATATTGAAGTATCACTGATCTGACTAGTGAATTCGAGATTCATACAGTTGTCATTAAAACTGTTAATGAACTCTTCGGCTTCTTGTGTGGAACCGTCCCAAATCACGGAAAGGTCATCTATGTACCTTAATCATACAATGACCTTGGTGGCCATTGTGTCCGCGAAGTTAGCCGACAGGACCTGCTCCTCCCATTATCCCATATGCAAACAGGCACAACTGGGAGAGAAGCAGGCCCCCATCGCTACTCCTCTTATTTGTTGGAAATATTGTCTCCCAAATAGAAATAAATTGTTCTCCAGACATAGAGTGATCATGTTAATGATCATGCTTGTGTGTTCCCTACATCCCTCAGGTCTAGAATTGAGGTAATGTTGCACCGCTCTCAGACCGTCCCTGTGGTGTATGCTGGTGTAAATGCAGACACATCCAAAGCTGTTAACAGGTAACTTGTCTTCCATTTTACATCATACACTTTTGTTAGAAAATCACTTGTGTCTAACACAAAGGATGGTAATTATTTTACAAAGTCTTGAAGGAAAATATATATATATATATATATATATATATATATATATATATATATATATATATATATATATATATATATATATATATATATATATATATATATATATATACAAACACAAGATGCCCTGAGGCAGGAACCAGCCAGCTTGCAGGGTGGTTTGCACCACGAATTTATTTCAAACAGCTTACACAGTCCAAAGTTACAAATCACCTTCCTTACGCGTTTCAAAGCATAACAGCTTCTTCATCAGAGGAAAGTCACAAATGTCTGGAAAATGCTGCCTCTAAGCACTTAAACGTATGCGCCAATAATGATTCTCAGGTGTGCTCCGTGAAAGGCATGCTGGTGCTTGTAGTGAAATGACAGGCAAGTTTTACCTCCGTGGGTTTCCATTTCATCTGCGACATTAATAAAGTTCATTAAAACACCCATGTGGGCCTCCGGGCCGTGACTGCTGTTAAGTAACATCTTTCTGCCCTGCTGCGCCAATTATATCCACAGGAAATGTCTGTCGAATGGCTCCGCACAGCCAGCGGTGGCCAGTTCCCTGCGGCCAGGCTGCCGCAATTTATATACAAACACAAGATGCCCTGAGGCAGGAACCAGCCAGCTTGCAGGGTGGTTTGCACCACGAATTTATTTCAAACAGCTTACACAGTCCAAAGTTACAAATCACCTTCCTTACGCGTTTCAAAGCATAACAGCTTCTTCATCAGAGGAAAGTCACAAATGTCTGGAAAATGCTGCCTCTAAGCACTTAAACGTATGCGCCAATAATTATTCTCAGGTGTGCTCCGTGA
This sequence comes from Lissotriton vulgaris, assembly GCF_964263255.1. Taxonomy (NCBI): domain Eukaryota; kingdom Metazoa; phylum Chordata; class Amphibia; order Caudata; family Salamandridae; genus Lissotriton; species Lissotriton vulgaris. The sequence goes on from NC_141687.1 coordinate 1,114,601,635, forward strand.
AAGGCATGCTGGTGCTTGTAGTGAAATGACAGGCAAGTTTTACCTCCGTGGGTTTCCATTTCATCTGCGACATTAATAAAGTTCATTAAAACACCCATGTGGGCCTCCGGGCCGTGACTGCTGTTAAGTAACATCTTTCTGCCCTGCTGCGCCAATTATATCCACAGGAAATGTCTGTCGAATGGCTCCGCACAGCCAGCGGTGGCCAGTTCCCTGCGGCCAGGCTGCCGCAATTTATATACAAACACAAGATGCCCTGAGGCAGGAACCAGCCAGCTTGCAGGGTGGTTTGCACCACGAATTTATTTCAAACAGCTTACACAGTCCAAAGTTACAAATCACCTTCCTTACGCGTTTCAAAGCATAACAGCTTCTTCATCAGAGGAAAGTCACAAATGTCTGGAAAATGCTGCCTCTAAGCACTTAAACGTATGCGCCAATAATTATTCTCAGGTGTGCTCCGTGAAAGGCATGCTGGTGCTTGTAGTGAAATGACAGGCAAGTTTTACCTCCGTGGGTTTCCATTTCATCTGCGACATTAATAAAGTTCATTAAAACACCCATGTGGGCCTCCGGGCCGTGACTGCTGTTAAGTAACATCTTTCTGCCCTGCTGCGCCAATTATATCCACAGGAAATGTCTGTCGAATGGCTCCGCACAGCCAGCGGTGGCCAGTTCCCTGCGGCCAGGCTGCCGCAATTTATATACAAACACAAGATGCCCTGAGGCAGGAACCAGCCAGCTTGCAGGGTGGTTTGCACCACGAATTTATTTCAAACAGCTTACACAGTCCAAAGTTACAAATCACCTTCCTTACGCGTTTCAAAGCATAACAGCTTCTTCATCAGAGGAAAGTCACAAATGTCTGGAAAATGCTGCCTCTAAGCACTTAAATGTATGCGCCAATAATTATTCTCAGGTGTGCTCCGTGAAAGGCATGCTGGTGCTTGTAGTGAAATGACAGGCAAGTTTTACCTCCGTAAGTAACATCTTTCTGCCCTGCTGCGCCACCGCTGGCTGTGCGGAGCCATTCGACAGACATTTCCTGTGGATATAATTGGCGCAGCAGGGCAGAAAGATGTTACTTAACAGCAGTCACGGCCCGGAGGCCCACATGGGTGTTTTAATGAACTTTATTAATGTCGCAGATGAAATGGAAACCCACGGAGGTAAAACTTGCCTGTCATTTCACTACAAGCACCAGCATGCCTTTCACGGAGCACACCTGAGAATAATTATTGGCGCATGCGTTTAAGTGCTTAGAGGCAGCATTTTCCAGACATTTGTGACTTTCCTCTGATGAAGAAGCTGTTATGCTTTGAAACGCGTAAGGAAGGTGATTTGTAACTTTGGACTGTGTAAGCTGTTTGAAATAAATTCGTGGTGCAAACCACCCTGCAAGCTGGCTGGTTCCTGCCTCAGGGCATCTTGTGTTTGTATATATATATATATATATATATATTTCACTCCAAGAATGCCGGAAGAGATTACGAGGCTGTCAGGGCGGTCCGAGTGCCGAAGCCGGCGCTTCGTAAATATCCACTCCCAGGTTCTAATATTTTCCAAAGAACCACTCGGACACCTCAAGTGCTTCAGCTTAGTTTATTTTAGCAACAGGAAAAACGACGCGTTTCAGGGATGAACCCTTGATCACGCTCGTAGTTACAAAGTGTCACCATGTTTAAATACATTTAGAAAAAACACAACACCTCACGTGATTTTAGTCATCAACTGTGGCGGCCATGTTGTAACATGCAATTTCGGCATGTTATCACATTTTAAAATATGTCCTGATAGGTGACATCAGTTTATAATAATGTCTGTCTGTAGTATCCAATAAATAACTAAATACTGCAGAGTAAAGCGGTTTAATTTCCGCTGCCTTCGGATTTAACACTGTTGTCTCTCAAAGTCTCGCCCCAGTGGGCTGGCAGAAAGATGGAGTCTCGCCCCAGTGGGCTATTACCAGTTGATATGTCACCTACTTCAAACATATTGTTTACGTGTTCATGGAGCTTTGGCCTTGATCTTCTAACCATCAGTTGTCCTTATAAGTGATAGTGCCCATAATCAATCTGAAATTAAAAACATGACATAAGTCCTTTGTAGCAAACTGTATTCAGACAATAAACATATTGATCATTCACGTAGATGAATTGCCAGCTCTTCACTGATATTCAGCCCATTAGGGGCAAGGCTTTTGAGCTCAACAATGTATCTCGATTCCAATTTGCGCATTGACAATTCTCGATTCCCCCCTCTCACACCAAGATCGACACTGTCAATCACCACCATTCGCACCTGGTTCTCGTCACTGAAATGAAACTCAGCAAAGTGACGAGAAACAGGGTACTGTTTGGTCTTGTTTTTGATGGCTCTTAAGTGCTCCAGCACACGCTTTTTTGCCTCATGTTTTGTGCTGCCTATATACCATTTCTGACAAGGACAAATGAGCACATATATACAATGTGTAGTAGTGCAAGTCAGATTCTTTTTTATCACAAATTCTCTATTGTGATTGGGTATAGGCAGAGTCTGGCAATCTGTGCTGTTCTTGCAGGCTTTACATTTTTTACAACAACGAAAAACAGCCGGTCTTCTAGTATTGGACACATCCCTTGATCTTACATGGTTGTGACTTAGTTCATCTCTTAAACTCTTACTTTTTTTTAAAGTAATCTGAGGATTACTACTCAAGTTGGCACTTAAGTGAGTGTCAGTTAACAACACATGCCAGTGTTTTTTAAAAATGTGTCTTACAGTATTGGCCTGCCCTGAAAAAGTGGTGATGAATCTCACAGTGTCTTCATCTTTATTTTCTTGCACTTTAGGATACAGTAAGTCATTCCTTTGCAAAGATTTCACCCTGAGTTTTGCTTTGTTGATGATGTTTTTACTATAACCTCTCTCAAGGAATCTTTTACACATAACTTCTTGTTCATGTTCAAAAGATGAGTCATCGCTACAATTTCTTTTGGCCCGCAGCAGTTCCCCGTAGGGGATACTGCGTATCAAATTGGAGGGGTGGCTGCTATCAGCATACAGAATACTGTTCCCGGCTGTGTTCTTCCGGTACAGTTTAGATGTGATCATCCCATCTTTTATTTCAACCAGAACATCTAGAAATTCTATAGATTTACTACTAATGTTGCTGGTGAAATGTAAATTTAGATTGTTATTGTTCAACTTGGCTACAAAGGATGTTGCTGCCTCTTCTGTGCCCCTCCAAATGAAAAAAATGTCATCAATATAGCGCAGCCACAGGGTAATGTTGGAAAATTCGTCCATCTCCATGGCAACCCGCTCCTCCCACCAGCCCATGAAGAGATTCGCGTAACTGGGGGCGAAGCAGGTTCCCATGGCCGTACCCTGTGACTGTCTATAGATGTCCTCATCAAAATAAAAGAAATTATTAGTCAAACAGACTTCAATCATTTTTAACAGCATTTGCGAATGATGGTAGTAGGTTATAGATCTCGTTTTAAAGAAATGCTGTATAGCTTCTAGCCCAAGATCATGTTTTATGCAGGTGTACAAACTGCTCACGTCCAGTGAGACCAAAAGGTAATCTTTCTCCCAGTGCATCCCATCAATTACCGTCAAGAAGTGTGTTGTATCTTTTAGGTAAGAGGGCAATGCAACAACATACGGTCTTAAGAAGAAGTCAATAAACCTAGAAGTATTCTCCAACAAAGATCCTATTGAAAAAACTATGGGTCTTCCCGGAGGGTCCACCATACTTTTATGAAGTTTTGGGAGTAAGTATAAGACAGGGATTCTGGGGTGGGCGCAATACAAATATTTGTATTCCCCATCCTCCAGTAATCCTCTATCTAACCAGTCTGTTAGTAGGCTTCTATACTTAATGTAAGATCCCAATACTTCAGTCATATTACTTCTGGAATAGCAATCCTTGTCACTTAACTGTCTCTGACCTTCCGCTATATACTTCTGTTTGTCCTGAATGACAACATTGCCACCCTTATCCGATTGTCGGATGACAATGCTGGAATCATTTTTCAAATCCATAAGTGCATTTACTTGTGTTTCGGTTAGGTTCTTCTTATCCCATGGTGTCTTAACATATCTTATATCTTTCAAGTCTTTTAAGACACCTCTCTCAAAAATGTCAATCGCTTCACTTTGGACATTGGGGAGAAAAATCGACTTGGGCTTAAATGTACTGCCTGGATTTCAACTCATATCCTCTACCCATTCTTCCCAATCAGGAGTTTGATCAGAAGTCATTCCCAATCTGTCTTGGGTGGGATATATTACGTTCAGTAAGTCAATATCACCCACATCAATAGTACTTATAGTGTTAGGATTACTCACGTTTTGTGGATTTCGTACTGCAGTGTTGAACCATTTCTTCAACTTTAATTTGTGGGAAAACAAGAAGAGGTCAATCCTAGTTTGAGCATAGTTCAAATTAGACGAGGGACAAAAGGATAAACCAAGTGCTAGAGTCTCTTCCTCTGCTTTGGAGAGTGGTCTCTCAGATAGATTCACAACTGTCATATTCTTTGAGTGCGGCTCCTGGTATCCATTCCCATGGGAGTTCTTCTTTCGTTTGTTCCTCCTCCGTTTTGCTTGCCTGTTCCTCTGGTTTTTCCTCTGGTTCCTCGTCCACGTCCTCTCTGAGCCCCTCCATCCTGATGGTGTTCTGTCCGGGTTTGGCTCATGACCTGGAACTGCAATAAAAAATTATTCGATTTCTTTTGTTGTTTGGGTGTGGCTTCTTGACTTATTGCTGATGTGGACGCATCTGACAGGTTTCCATCTGAAACATCGCTCTCAGTTATTTCTTCTGTAGGTGTAGGGACTTCTGTATGTGGGGCGTTGGATTTGTCCCTCTTTTCAAAGAGATGATCGTATTTGCGATGAAATGTCAGTGTTCTTCCCGCCTGATAATCTTTGTAGTCTCTTAGAAACTTTCGCTGTTTTTTAGCTGTTATTTCCTCTTCCCACTTGTCCACTTTTTTCATCAAGTTGGTCATATGTTCCTCCAAGGCTTCCTTGCTGATGATTTTGCTTATTTCCTCCAATATTTTGTCTATTTCAGCGACCAGTTTAGCACGGTCCTTGATCGCATATTTGACAAGGATCTGCATCATGGTCATAGAACAGGCTGCGGAGTTATTTTGCCATTCATCCAGCATTTCTTCATCTGGGTTTTCATAGGTGGGAATCGTGAATATGCGCAGTCCCCGTGGGACCCGTTTAACATCAATATATCTTTGAAGCGATTGGCCCTCCCACCACTTTGATAGCTCTTTTTTGTATAGTCTTTCCAGAGCTGTAAATAAGCCTTGAAGGTTAATTTTCTCCGAGAGATCAGGTGAGGGTGTATTGGAATTGATAGATGTTGCTCCTTGCGCAAAAAAGAGCTTGTCCGCAGTTTGCTTTCTCCGAGCTTCTAATCCTGTTGCCATTGTGTTATTTTAACTTATTGCTTCTGCACTTGATGCACCGTGTTTTTGTCCGTTTTACCCATTGGTAATTTACGACGGTGCTCCAACCCCTGAGGTCGTTGGCGGTAATTATTTAGCTGCCTGGGTGTTTATTGGCAAGCTGGCATGACATCACTCGAGTCACGATCGGAATCCCCAAATCGTGCTACTGCCGTTCACCTGGCTGTTCCACCCACACCGGGACAGACGAGTGGTATGCGTCTATTTTTCTTTCGCCTCCGACGCCGGTCAGCTGTAGTTTCCGGGTTGCTCCCTGGTTACAGCTTTTGTTGCGGATCCGTTTACCAGTCAAATCCGCAGTCCTGTGCCGGGTTCCTTCCAGGGGGTCAGCCTCTTCTCCGTATTACAATTCACTCCAAGAATGCCGGAATGAGATTACGAGGCTGTCAGGGCGGTCCGATTGCCGAAGCCGGTGCTTCCTATATATCCACTCCCAGGTTCTCTTCATGGGCTGGTGGGAGGAGCGGGTTGCCATGGAGATGGCCGAATTTTCCAACATTACCCTGTGGCTGCGCTATATTGATGACATTTTTTTCATTTGGAGGGGCACAGAAGAGGCAGCAACATCCTTTGTAGCCAAGTTGAACAATAACAATCTAAATTTACATTTCACCAGCAACATTAGTAGTAAATCTATAGAATTTCTAGATGTTCTGGTTGAAATAAAAGATGGGATGATCACATCTAAACTGTACCGGAAGAACACAGCCGGGAACAGTATTCTGTATGCTGATAGCAGCCACCCCTCCAATTTGATACGCAGTATCCCCTACGGGGAACTGCTGCGGGCCAAAAGAAATTGTAGCGATGACTCATCTTTTGAACATGAACAAGAAGTTATGTGTAAAAGATTCCTTGAGAGAGGTTATAGTAAAAACATCATCAACAAAGCAAAACTCAGGGTGAAATCTTTGCAAAGGAATGACTTACTGTATCCTAAAGTGCAAGAAAATAAAGATGAAGACACTGTGAGATTCATCACCACTTTTTCAGGGCAGGCCAATACTGTAAGACACATTTTTAAAAAACACTGGCATGTGTTGTTAACTGACACTCACTTAAGTGCCAACTTGAGTAGTAATCCTCAGATTACTTTCAAAAAAAGTAAGAGTTTAAGAGATGATTTAAGTCACAACCATGTAAGATCAAGGGATGTGTCCAATACTAGAAGACCGGCTGGTTTTCGTTGTTGTAAAAAATGTAAAGCCTGCAAGAACAGCACAGATTGCCAGACTCTGCCTATACCCAATCACAATAGAGAATTTGTGATAAAAAAGAATCTGACTTGCACTACTACACATTGTATATATGTGCTCATTTGTCCTTGTCAGAAATGGTATATAGGCAGCACAAAACATGAGGCAAAAAAGCGTGTGCTGGAGCACTTAAGAGCCATCAAAAACAAGACCAAACAGTACCCTGTTTCTCGTCACTTTGCTGAGTTTCATTTCAGTGACGAGAACCAGGTGCGAATGGTGGTGATTGACAGTGTCGATCTTGGTGTGAGAGGGGGGAATCGAGAATTGTCAATGCGCAAATTGGAATCGAGATACATTGTTGAGCTCGAAAGCCTTGCCCCTAATGGGCTGAATATCAGTGAAGAGCTGGCAATTCATCTACATGAATGATCAATATGTTTATTGTCTGAATACAGTTTGCTACAAAGGACTTATGTCATGTTTTTCATTTCAGATTGATTATGGGCACTATCACTTATAAGGACAACTGATGGTTAGAAGATCAAGGCCAAAGCTCCATGAACACGTAAACAATATGTTTGAAGTAGGTGACATATCAACTGGTAATAGCCCACTATATATATATTACCTACTGGCGGTCGCCAGTAGGTATATATAGTTAGGATTTTTCCCTATGGGATTTTTGAAAATTCTATGTCGAATAACTTTGGCGCTTGTGGACGGAATTGGCTGAAATTTTCAGGAAAATGGCATATTAGGTTCCTGAGCAGCCCCTAAAAATTTGGGGGGGTTTCGTCAAGGGGGGGCTGAGAAAAAAGGGGGGTCCCAAAACGCGTTTTTAACATTGAGTTTTCCATAGGGCGGTTGGACTCACTTTTAGCTCGAACGGCTGAATGGATTTACACGAAACTTGGAAAAATTGTAGATATGGTTTGCCCGACGTGCCTTTGCTATGTCTCAATATATGTGCTCCAGTGGATTTTGAGAAATTAACGTTTTAAAAACAGATATATCTGTGACAGTGCTCCGGTTCGCGCTCCGGTTCGCGTACCTGACACGTAATGGATCTTCGCGAAGCAAAGCTGATTGGCTTTCCGGTGTCTGTAAACATTTTAAACAGTCTGGAGCGGCCGCCATCTTGTGTCTCGGTAGGATCGAGACACAAGAGGTGGCAAAAAAAAAAGGGGGAAATGAGCATAAGGGGGCAGAGTACATCCTCCCTAAATCCCTAGGTTTGATGAGGGGGCTTTAAAAGGGCCTCGCGGGGTTAAAAAATAATAATTTTTATATAGTTTTTTTTGCGGGGGGAGCGCCCGGTACGCGCACCGGGAAGCGGTCCGGGAAGCGTAATATTGGGAAAATAGGATGAAAGAATGTTCAAATATTGTATGTTTATTGATTGTTATTTTTGTTTTTTTTTTAATTTATTTTATTTAGGTACCAACATGTAGGTACCAATGCAGAGTCTAAAAATAAAAATACATTGTTTCCTTTGTAGATATCTTGCAGGTTGTTTCTGAAGTTATTGAGGTATATGGAATTCATAGCGTAGTCAGGAAAGCAGAAACACAATGGAGGCAGGACATGATAAAGAGATGTTAAATACACATTGGAGATGATATAGTGGAAGAAAGGAAGTAACTATGAGCAAACTTAAAGTTGCACAGTGTATTTAAAGTCTGATTTTACATTAAAATCAATTTGCTACTAGTTTAAAAAATACATATAAAAATGAATAATGTCTCAAACAATTTTTGAATTATTATATATAAATTTATTTTTCTGATTTATTTTCAAAATTAAAAAGAACTTCTAATAATTCTTGGTCAGATTTTGTCTCATTTTCAATTAAGAAATCCACAGCTTCAACACATTGCAGAAGTTCTATGTCCAAAAATCAAATTGCTACTAGTTTAAAAAATACTTATAAAAATGAATAATGTCTCAAACAATTTTTGAATTATTATATATAAATTTATTTTTCTGATTTATTTTCAAAATTAAAAAGAACTTCTAATAATTCTTGGTTAGATTTTGTCTCATTTTCAATTAAGAAATCCACAGCTTCAACACATTGCAGAAGTTCTATGTCCATTGATTCATCAAAGAATTCTGAATCATTTTCTGTGTCTTGGTTGCATACTGCAAAAATTTCCACGTTATTTTTCTGCTCTCCTTCCATTTCAATGCTGTAAAATGAATTTTTTTAAAAATATATCAGTACAGATAGGGCACTGTTGGGTTTAAGTACAGACAGGTAGTTGGGTTTTTTAAACAGTGATTTTTTCGTTGGGCAGTGTATGGTATCAAACTGGAAGTAGAAATATCAAAAAATGTATGTGATAAAGTCTAAGTCAATTCTTAATTATACAAGACAAGTCTAACTCCATCCATAACTAAAACAGAGAAGTCTATTTTATTCTATAAGTACTACAGAGGGATAGTATATAACTATCAGAAAATGTTTTCCTGATTAACTTACAGTACAGAAAAGACTTTTTTAAAATAACATCTTACCTTTCAAATAGAAGTTTAAGTTATCAGTTGAAATGTACTTGATATGTACTTCAAGAAGTAGTAGTCAAAATGGCTGTGTTTGTCTCTCTTTCTTTATATATATTCAGGTACATAACCAATCAAATGTCATGAAATAATAGAAGATATTGAAAGTAGCATTTTGATTGGTTGTCAATTCTAACACTTCATAAGTGTTTTGGTTAGGTAATTTACCTCAGGATATTTAATCAGGCTTACAGCATAATTTTCACAATGAAATTCCATCAAATTTGGGGAAATGGTAGGGACTGCTATGTAGTAGGGGCTATTCTATATTTGATGAAAGTGTCTGTAGTGATTTTTCTGTAAATTACTTTCCCACCTTTTTTTATCGCGCGCTTACTGGTGCGCTCCCCGGTACGCGAACCGGCAGCGTTATGGGAGTCATCCATTTTGAGTATTGGTAGAATTGAGACACAAAATGGAGGACAAACAATGTTCGGAATGGGTAGAAGGGGGCACGGTAGACACTTTGTGACCTTCTAGGTTTTCGGAGGGGGGATTAGGATGCTGATACAGGCAAAAATAAAGAAAAAAATGTAAAAATTTCGCGGGGGGAGCACCCGGTACGCGCACCAGTAAGCGATCCGGGGAGCGTACTTTGGAGAAAAAAAAAGAATACATTTTACAGCTTTTGATATTTGCTATTAAAAAACCATTGAAATTCACTGAAAAACCATAGGTTATAGACCATATATAGTTAGGAATTAGCATTTACAAAACCTTGAAAATTCACTGAAACAACTATAGGTTATAGACCATATATAGTTAGGGATTAGCATTTTAAAAACCTTCTTTTACTCGCACAAAACCATTGAAATTCGCATATATAGTTAGATGCACTAACTATATATCGCGCACCCGCAATCCACTGCTGATGATGTCACATATTACATCATTCATGACATGCTCAGTGACATCACTGATGACATCATTCATGACACGCTCAGTGACATCACTGATGACATCTCAAATGACATCACTGATGACATCACTGATGACAACATCCAGTGACTGTATGTTTCTGTAAAGTTAAAATATGTCTTACATATTGAAGAATGAGTGGATGTATAAGTGTCTGGATGAAGGATTTAGTAGGTGCATGACTGACTGTATGAGTGAGTGATTAAATGTGTCTCACTGAGTGCATGGGTTAGTGACTAAACTGTCTTAATTTGTGCATCATTATGTCTGTTGTTCTGTAAACTGCTGCATGTGTTGATCAGTAGCTATATGAGTAACTATATGGGTTATTGATTGGTTGCCCAAGTATTTGTATGGGTGACTGAGTGTGTGTGTGGGTGGCTGGGAGGTGTATGACTCTGTGCATAGATGTGTGAGCAGTTGATTCACTAGATGTATGGGTTCAAAAGTGCATGTGGAAACAGCTGTATGGGCAGTTGACTGTGTGCATGAGTGTATTGGTGAGTGAATGGATATCTCAGTGCTACATGTCAAAGTAAGTACATATGTAAAACACAGTACATGTGAGAGTTGACATATATAAATAACTTTGCATAAGAGCCAGTGAATGTGTGAGTGGCTGTATGGATCATTGTAAACTTGTATCAGGGATTGTATAAGAGAGTAAATATGTGTTAGTATATGTTTGAATAAGTAAGGTGTGTATAACTGTATAGTTGAGGAAATGGAGGTGTGATTGATTCTTTGCATGACTGACTAGGTGTGTGAGTAACTCCATGGATGAGTGACAGTCTGTGAGTGTCTGTTTACACTGAGTGTATCTAAGGTTATATTAGAGTCTGAAGAGGTTCATCGTATTATCACATGAATTATGTCATCAGTGATGTGCTCAGTAATGTCAAATGAGATGTCATCAGTGATGTCATCAGTGATGTCACTGAGCATGTCATGAATGATGTCATCAGTGATGTCACTGAGCATGTCATGAATGATGTAATATGTGACATCATCAGCAGTGGATTGCTGGTGCGCGATATATAGTTAGTGCATCTAACTATATGTGCGAATTTCAATGGTTTGTGTATATATATATGCAAACACAAGCTCCAGCACTTCCAGACAACAAACTGAAGAAACGGACCACCTGGACCTTTGAATGGCAGATTTTTTATTGTTTTACCTCCCCATTCCATGACGCGTTTGGGGCATCGAGTGCCCTTGATCACCTCAATATTTATATTTTTTTTGTTGAAAAAACATGGAGTCACGTGTCGGACACAAATCCCTGTACATTGCAAAGCGTTAGTTATGGATCCGCATACAAAAAGTGGCTCCAGTGCGATTTTTCATGTATATAATTTTCATAAATGTACACAATAATAATATTAAGTTCAAGGTAAGAGGTTTATTAACATAATTACGAAATGTGTATTTTAATAAATGAAACTTATTAAATAGTTTTTTTATAGTAATTTTAGGAGTCGCGCAACATGCGCGTACATTGCTACTTCTGGATTTGCGCAAGGGACGCAAATCTAACATTTTTTTAAACAATATTATATGTTAATACAGCTTTATTTAATTTATTTGATATAATAAATTAGGGAGAAGTGTGCCTCACTGGTTAGAGGTGGCACACCCAGAAGCGGAGGTCAGACCCGGGACCAGGGTTCAATTCCCGACGCGGCAGGGTCTTGAGCCCAAATGTCCACGGACTCGATAATTCTCGCTTCGGTGCCCACTCGAATCATGGGTTCACACTCTGCAACTCTGGGCATTAGCTTGCTTAATCTCCACAACGGCCCCCCCGCGGCGGGATGCCTGCCTTTCACCTTGGGGATGCCCAGTACGGGTTATCTCACAGGGAAAAAGCCAGGACAGGTTCCCAAGGCAAGCGCCGAGTTGCTCCAGGGTAAGTCGAGTGCTATATAAGACTGTACAATAATAATAATAATAAAGAAATAAAGTTATGTGTTTTTAAAATAGTATCCAATAATGGTAAATATTGTTGTAATGTAAAATTGAAAGAAATTGCAGAATCGCTTAGGGGTCGCAAGCCCCATGCGATGCATAAAAATAAGAGATTTGATTGGTTAAAGATACTGTCATCCTTAAGTTTGCTAAATCCCACCCTCTCTCTTCTAATGTTGGCTGTGGTTGGCAACAGCCATACTTTTTGAGGAGCTTACAATTTGCAGCTTTATTTTAGGGTTTTGGAAGTTTTATTGGTGGAATTAAAAGTGGCAACTACACAGGATCTGCAGGAGGAGGAAGACATCCTTCAGGAGGAAGAGGAAGAGACACACCACAAAAGAAAGGAGAGTGTGGTATCGGAATTCTTTCCCATACCTCAAGGACAAAAAAAGGTGAATACACAAAATTTTGGGTAGTGCCTGAGTGATTGGATGGATGCAAGGATAATTCCTGAGTGAATGAATGCATGGGAAATGCCTGTATAATTGCATGACTGAAGGGGTACTGCCTGGGTGATTGGAGGAGTGCTTAAGTAGTACCGGAGTGCATGGATGAGTGCATCAGTATTACTTGAGGAATGGATGAGTGCAACACTAGTGTCTGAGTGAATTGATGAGTGCATGGGTAGTGCATGGGTGATTGCATGAGTGCCAGGGTACTGCCTGGGTGATTGGAGGAGTGCATGGGAAGTGCCTGAGTGCATGGATGAGTACATGGGTAGTGTTTGAGGGAATGGATGAGTGCAACAGTAGTGTCTGAGTAATTGGAAGAGTGCATGGGTAGTGTGTGGGTGATTGCATGAGTGCAAGGGTACTGCCTGGGTGATTGGAGGAGTGTATGGGTAGTGCCTGAGTACATAGATGAGTGCATGGGTAGTGTTGGAGGGAATTAATCAGTGCAACAGTAGTGCCTGAGTGATTGCAGGAGTGCACACGTAGTGCTTTGGTGATTGCATGAGTGCAGGGGTACTGCCTGGGTGATTGGATGGATGGAAGGTAGGATAAAGCTTGAGAGCATGGGAAGTGCCTGTCTGATTGCATGACTGCAGGGGTACTGCCTGGGTGATTAGATGAGTACATAAGTAGTACCAGAGTGCATGGATGAGTGCATTGGTACTGTTTGAGGGAATGAATGAGTACAATGGTAGTGCCTGAGTGAATGCTTGAGTGGATGGATAATGATTGAGGGAATGGATGACTGCAACAGTAGTGCCTGGGTGATTGCAGGAGTGCATGGGTTGTGCCTGAGTGCATGGATGAGTGCATGGGTAGTGTTGAAGGAAATGAATGAGTGCAACAGTAGTGCCTGAGTGATTGGAGGAGTGCATGGGGAGTGCCTGGGTGATTACAGGAGTGCATGAGTAGTACATGAGTGCATGGATGAACACGTAGGTACTGTTTGAGGGAATGGATGGGTACAACAGTACTGTCTGAGTGATTGGATGAGTGCATGGATAGTACCTGGGTGTTTGTATGAGTGCCAGTGTACTGCCTGAGTGTTTGGAAAAGTGCATGTGTAGTGTCTGAGTGCATGGGTAGTGTTGGAGGGATTGAATGAGTGAACAGAAGTGCCTGAGTGATTGCATGAGTGCAGGGGTACTGCCTGGGTGAATAGATGATTGCACGGGTAGTGTGTGAGTGCATGGATGAGTGCATATGTACTGTTTGAGGGAATGGATGTGAGCAACAGTAGTGCCTGAGTGATTTGAGGAGTGCATGGGTAGTGTTTGGGTGATTGTATGAGTGCAGGGGTACTGCCTCGGTGATTGGAGGAGTACATGGGTAGTGCCAGAATGCACAGATGAGTGCTTAGGTACTGTTTGAGGGAATGGATGAGTGGAACAGTACTGGGTGAGTGATTGTATAAGTACATGGGTAGTGCTTAGCTGATTGTATGAGTTCAGGGGTACTGTCTGGGTGATGGGAGGAGTGCATGGGTAGTGCCTAAGCGAATAGATGAGTGTATGAGTAGTGCCTGGGTGATTGTATGACTGACATGGGTAGTTCTTTGGTGATTGGGAGAGTGCAGGGACAATGCCTGGGTTGTTGTATGAATGCATGGGTTTTGACTGAGTGAAAGGAAACATGCAAAGATAATGCTTGCTATATCCTATTAGTGCAAATGTTATGCTACAGAGATTAGATTACAACATGGATAGTGTTTGTGTGAAAGGATCACTACCTGGCTCATGATATTTGAATGTTTTTATATTGTGTAAAAGATAAACATTATTTTTATTAGAAATAAATAACATTTAAATGAACGTTAAACATTGTTTTACCCATATTATGTTATGTGTTCTTACCTTTTTTTTACAATTTAGATCAGGGGTCTCCAAAATCTGTGGAATTATTTTAGCCTAGTATTGTGGTGTGCAGCATTAAAAATCTTTCCAAACTTCACCATTACCTACTGTAAACAAGAAGAAGAAAAACTGTTTAATAATGTAATATACTATAGAAAATATTATCTTATATTTTTAAGAACACAATATAATTTTAGAATTACATAACATTTTCAGTTTCCCTTTTTTGCTGCTCTCAGATTCTATTGAACATCACCATACTCAGTGCTTTTTAACATAGTATCATCAATGAACAGCGGGGAAAAAAACAATCAACGAGATTGTACATAAAGCCCAACTCAGCCCAGAGAATTATTGACATTATGTGTAGATTGTCTTTATCGATCTATAGTTTCTTAATTACGTCCTTCTATACATTAACTCTCTTATTTCTCTCAAATACATTTGCTGAAATGTACATTCTCATTTATATCTGGTACAATATACACAATAAATTTATAAACTATTTACTTTTAACAACAATTTTCCAAATGCAATATCAATTAAAACAAATAATAATCCAAACTCTAATTATAAATAGTAGTAATTTTTTCAGTATTGTCCATTTTCTGTTCTCATCTTCCCAATAGGCTGAATAATGTATTCCAAACTGTGGCTTCAAAAATATTAAATATGAATTTGGTAATTCATAAGGCAATCTAGGTTTGAATTCCAAGTGGGCATCATTGCAATGTGTCCATCCTTTATTACACTTTAAATACACAGTAAAGTGTCCAGATGTGGTAGTAGGTCCAGCATGGAAAATAATAGCCACTGCTATAAAGGTTCTTCCTGAAATATATCTTTGACTTGCAACAACATTTTTATTTTTGTTTCCAATTTTCTTACATTTGCTCTACAACGTTGCAACTTTAAATGAGATATTTTCCATATCTTTATATATGTAATGTAGACAACATCTCTGATCTAGGAGTTGAACATTTCATGGCTGTTTTAATCAATTTGCTATAAGGTACTGATTCACAGTCTGGTATTGTCAAGTATATGAATCGTTCTGTTTGTATTTCAGTGAGGGAAGTAAAAGAACAGTCTTCACACTTATGATACCATCTATAACTAAGTCCAAATATGTTTTCAATCAGAATTCCTTCATTTTTTTGGGACACTCCAAGCATAACCATTAAAAATTCTTGTGCATCTTGTTGTACATTAAGAGTAAATGTCAGTGAACCACTACATATATCCAAAGGATGACGAACTCCAGAAGCAGTATCGGTTTTACTTCTGTCAGTTACCAACTGTTGAAATACGTGATGTAATAAAGAACAACATCTTTTTTCATGATTTCACAATGAAGCTCTTCTAGATAAAACACAACATTCAGAATCACATTAGCATAGCAGTTGATACCTGAACTATTTTCCAACTGATATCCTACAATCTCATCAACGGTTTCCATTATCATTTTCTTTACGCCTTCAAGTTTCTGTTCATTTATTGTCTTTTTTTGAACCTCAATTCCAACTTTTACATATTTCCATTTTGGATAGACTATGCGTTTCTCATATTTGGGGTATTCACCTAAACCAGGAGAATAAAGTCTTCTTAAACGAGTATGCTCTCATACATTATTTGCATCAACACTAATTGTTTTGTCATCAAAATCTTCCAAATATAAACCATACAATGATCTTACTCGAGATAATGCAACATATGCCATTCCCTCTTTGAAAACTGTACTTCCAATATTTACAAAGGCGCTATCTATACTTAATCCTTGATTTATGAATAGGTACTGCATTTCCTAAAGACAGAGGAAACTGTTTTTTACGAACGTACAAATCTTTTGAGATGGGACGTGGAGATGGGACTTGTTCCCTCCAATCTCAAAGAGGCAAGGGTGGCTCCCCTTCTAAAGAAACCAGGTGCCGATCCAAAAAACCTAATGAATTTTAGGCCAATCTCTCAGCTACCTTTTCTTACCAAAATCCTGGAGCAACATGTGTTGCATTCTCTCACCCACTTCCTCGAAGGTAATCATCTTCTCAAGGCCAATCAGGCGGGTTTAGAGCCCATCACAGCATGGAATTGGTGATGCTTTCCATGCTGGACGACTTGAGACTCAAGGCTGACAAAAAAAACCCTTGTGCCCTGGTCCTCTTGGACTTATCCGCGGCGTTTGATACCGTCAATCATTGCCGACTTTTATCGCGGATTAAGGATCAAGGGATACAGGGCACGGTCCTGGCCTGGCTGACGTCCTTCCTCAAGGACCGCTCGCAACGAGTTCAGCTAGCAGACCTAATGTCAAAACCAGCGAAGTTTGCCGCCACCAGAGCGCCCCACGCTGAGCGTTCCCTCCCCCTCTGACGGGCAGGTCACGAGGGCGGGGACGGGCGTGTGCTACATCTTGGGCTGCTCTCTGGTTGGCGGGGCAGCTCCTCTGTCCCTCCCCCCCTGGCAATTTCTTCTGGTCGGGCTAGTCCCGCCTTAGCTCTTCTGAAATCGCCAGACCTCCCGAGGCTTCGCCGGGAGCAACAACGCTGCCGAGGCGCGGCGCAACGTTCATTTTTAATAGTGCCTGGACACTTTTACTTACCCTGCTCCTGCTTCAGGGGCTGCGCTGAGGACACCGCGCACCCCCTATGCTCTTTGGACTTCCTGTTTGCCGCCACCAGAGCGCCCCACGCTGAGCGTTCCCTCCCCCTCTGACGGGCAGGTCACGAGGGCGGGGACGGGCGTGTGCTACATCTTGGGCTGCTCTCTGGTTGGCGGGGCAGCTCCTCTGTCCCTCCACCCCCTGCCACGCCCTACTACTTCCGGTTCCCTACTTATGGCACTACTATCCCGGCCGCGCAGCGGGCGCGACGAAGGCGCGCCGAAGTTGCGCCTAAGTTAAGCCCGTCTGCGCCCGTCCGCGACGGGCCGGGACCAGGGGCCACAAACCCTGCTCCCTCGTTGTCATACACGCCTGCTCAACTCCTCTCCTACACCACTGATGTGCCTCTTCCCCACTCCCTCATGCAGCATCTTGTTGCATTAGATATCTATGCCCCCTGCTCAGACCGTGTTGTGTCTCCACACCCTATTTCTCCCCTCCCTACGCCAGCCATCAATTCCCTCCCCATTGGACCCTCATCTCCCCCTCACACTGCCTCTGCTTATCTCCTCAACACTCGTTCGGCAGGCAAACACCAACTTGACCTGTTTAATCTTCTTACCACAGACTCCCCTGATTTTCTGTTCCTAACGGAAACATGGTTTTCGGAGGCTTCCCTCCCCGACATTCTCGCCATCCTTCCCCATTCCCACTATGTCCTTTGGGCTGACCGCCCCGCGGACAAGATCGGGGGGGGTGTTGCCATGATTGTCCGATCCACTATTCAATTCCAGCTTCTTCCCCAAGCACCCATCGCTGGAGTGGACTTCTTGGTCGCTCGCTCCTCCAACCTACCGGCACCTCTCACCGTTGTCCTGGTCTACCGCCCTCCCCTGAACATGCCCCTGTTCGTGGCTTCCCTGCAGGAACTCCTCGCCACGCTGGTAGTTAATAACTCCTCTGTCCTCCTGCTGGGGGACTTTAACTACTGGCCTGGCGATCCCAGGGAGGACTCAGCATCTAAGGACTTCACGGCCACTCTCCTCTGTCTCAACCTTAAGTCTCACGTCCTGGCTCCCACACCCAAATTTGGTCACATTCTGGACCAAGTCTGGTCATCCCAGGACATAATCTCCCCCCCCAGTATCCTTCCATGTACATGGTCCGATCATTCCCTCATCTCCTTCTCTATCACCACTGGTTCCCCTCACAAGCCCCTTCGCCCCAAGAATGTTTTTTCCCGTAGTTGGAACCGTGTTGACTTGGCTTCCCTCTCTCACTCCCTTGCTTCTTCCTCCCCAGACCTCACTGGTATTCCCCTTGACTCACAGGCTGCAGCAGTTGGTAACTGGCTCTCTTCTGCATGTGATTTAGTAGCCCCCCTCAAGTTAGTCAAATCCATCCGCCCTCACGAGGCTCACCGTTGGTTTAGCCCGGAGCTCAAGACTCTTAAATTGGAGCTTAGACGCTCAGAGCGCCTTTGGCGCCGTAGTTACTGCCCTGACCACAAGGCCAAATACAAAATCCTTCTTAAGGAGTACAAGCAGGCCATTCTGGCCACTAAGACCAAGTACTTCTCTGAACAAGTGGCGCTCTCGGCCAACAAAGCTAAAGAAATTTTTTCTCTAGTAAGCAACTTGGCCACCTCTGATCGTGCTTGCCCTCACTTCACTCCCTCTCAGGCCCTCTGCTCTTCTCTTAACAACTTCTTTATCGAGAAGATTGTAAAAATTAAATCTAACATTTTGGTCACTCCTTTTACTCCTCCTCACTCTGCTCCCTCCGCGCCTAAATCCTCCTTCTCCTCTTTTCCTCCCCTCCCCTTGGACTCTTTTCTAGCTCTGCTCACCAAAATCAAGTCCGGCTCCCCCTCTGACTGTGCCCCTGCCCGTATTCTTAAAACCCTCTTTTCTTCCTGTCCTGATACCCCTCTTTCCTTTCTTAATGCCTCTCTCTCTACTGGACTGGTCCCTTCTTCATTTAAATCTGCTATTGTTTGTCCCATTCTTAAAAAACCTGGTCTTGATTCTTCTCTTCCCTCTAACTTTAGACCTATCTCTCTTCTCCCTTATCTTGCTAAAATTCTCGAATCTTATGTCACTTCTTGTCTCTCTGTTTATGTTGAACGGAACCAGCTCCTGGCTTCTCACCAAGCTGGTTTCCGTTCGGGTCATTCGACCGAAACCGTGGTGCTGGCCGTCCTCGACGAGCTTAAGGCCAAGGCCGACGTCAATTCCCCCCAAGCTTTGATCCTCCTCGACTTGTCCGCTGCGTTTGACACGGTCGACCATAACATTCTTTTGGACCGTGTCAGCGCAGCGGGCATACGAGGTTCTGCCCTTTCCTGGATCACTTCCTTCTTGACAGGTCGTTCTCAAGCCGTTCATCTTCCCGGCTTCTCTGCTTCTCCCCTCCCGGTGCCCTGTGGGGTCCCCCAAGGTTCCTCTCTCTCTCCCCTTCTTTTCAACCTCTATATTCACCCTCTTATCTCTTCCCTTCTTGAGCTGGGGGTCTCTGTGTATAACTACGCTGACGACCTCCAGCTCGTCTTTGATCTTTCCTCTCCTTCTCACTCTCTATCCTTTTTTCACTCCACCATGGTCTTTATTTCTGGGTGGATGAGCGCCAACCACCTCAAGCTCAATCCAGATAAGACTGAGCTTGTCCTGATTGGCGGCTCATCCAGCCCCTGGTCCCCTGCATACTGGCCTCCCATTCTTGGCCCCCCTCCCACCCCCGTTCCCTCTGTTAAAACTCTGGGCATCAAGGTCAGACAGGACCTGTCCATGCATGGCCAGGTCAGTGCCGTGGTGTCCTCCTGCTTTCTTTCCCTCCGTATGATCCGGAAAATTTCTCGTTTCTTTTCTCTTGACTCCCTTAAAATCATTATTTCTGCCCTTATCACTTCCCGCCTTGATTATGGCAATAGCTTGTTCGCTGGCATCCCTGCCTATGAAACCCGCCGCTTACAAGCTATTCAGAATCAGGCCGCCCGTCTTATCTTTCATTTACCCAAAACCCATCATATCACTCCCGTCCTCAAATCCCTTCACTGGCTGCCCATTTCTCAGAGATCTCTGTTTAAACTAGGGTGTCTTGTCTATCGGGCCCTCGATCACTCTGCACCGGCTTTCATCAATTCTTTGATTTCCCGTCACATCCCCAACCGCACTCTCCGTTCATCATCTTCCGCTCTCCTCACCGTTCCCCGCTTTCACAAATCTCGCACTGGTGGAACCCGTTTTTCTGTTCTTGCTCCCCGGTTCTGGAATTCCCTTCCTCTTTCTATGCGTTCGATCCCCATTTTTTCACATTTCCGTAAAGCGCTGAAAACTTTTCTGTTTGCCCTGGCCTACCCCTGCTAATCCTCCTGGCCCTGTCTGTTCGGTTCTTTAGAGCTCCCAGCGCCAGGAAGCCGTTTGGCCATCGTGCGCTCTACAAATATTTTTCATTCATTCATTCATTCATTCAAGTTGACATGCGGTGTGCCCCAGGGTTCAGCTCTTTCGCCCTTGCTCTTTAACATATATCCACAGCCTCTGATTGCAGCACTGAACAGGATGGACTGTAGGGTCTATAATTATGCCAACGATATGCAAATTTTAATCCAGATTGACCACTCATCAACTGGATGTCGGACAACTCTCTAAAAATAAACCCGGATAAAATAGAAGTTCTGGCAGGCACTACAGCTGCCAATCCGCTGAGCAATCTGTTCTGGCCGGCCGACCTAGGGCCACTCCCAAAACCGGCAGTGGCAGTAAAAACCTTAGGCATCAGAATTGATGCCCTGCTATCCATGACACAGCAGGTATGGGCGGTGGTGGGCACCTGTGTTAGTCTGCTGTGCCAGCTGCGGAAACTATCTTCACTACTGTCCTTTTCCACCCTCAGGCTGGCGGTCTCTGCCTTGATCCTGGCATGGCTGGACTTTGGCGATTCCTTATACTATGACCTCCCAAAAAACCTTCTGGCCAGACTTCAGGTTGTGATGAATGATGCGGCCAGGCTCATGTTCAACAAACCTAGGCGAACACGGGCCACGCCCCTACTACGTGACCTACAAGGCTGCCAATCGCTCAAAGAGCAAAATTCAAGAGCCTCTGTATTGCACACAAGGCCGTCTATGGCTCAGCTCCCAGCTACATCAAGGACCGGCTCCTTAACTACACGCCAAGTAGGACCCTTCGGTCTGCGGAGACATGTAATTTGATATGCCCTCGGTTCAACTTTGCATCCAAGGATGGTAGAGCCTTTTCTAGCACTGTCCCCCTGGCATGGAACCTTCTCCCAGCTGAACTCAGGAAAGAAACCAATCTCCTATTCTTTAGGAAAAATCTGAAAACAGTGCTATTCTTGGAGGCCCCTGTGATCGGGTGGTCTGGTGTCCCACTGATGTTGTGTGTCCGCTGATAGCGCTTAGATACCTCTTGGTGATAAAGCGCTCTACAAGCTCATAATAACATAACATAACATAACATTTTGAAAGCAAAAAACATACAACACAACGCCCAATCTGTGTTACCTCTTTAATCTGATCAAATTTTATTTTCAAAAATTCTATTCCATCTCTGTTCTGAAATTTTACAAACTCAGTAACTTTTCCCATTGCTCCATTTACTAAACCATGACCTATATTCAAATTACGCCGTAAAATTATCAGACTGTATATAAATAAATGTAAATTGTTTTCTAAGCCTACTGTTTTAGATACAAACTTCGCCAAAGAATACAATTTAGACTGTAGTTTGTGTGTGAGCAGAAAATCACTCCCTGGTGTTCAATTTTATCAATAGCTTTCATTTAAATTATTTCCTGGTTTTCCAGTTTCAAAAGTTCTTGATTAAATGTAGAACAGTCTTGCAGTGTAGGCCTTCGGCAATTTATGGACTTATTTTCTTCAAGCTTATTGTACATTATTTCAGACGTTGTGTTTCCAGTTGTAAACAAGTTTGTTAGTAGCCGACTTTCCAAAGACTCTTTACCATGTTTCATTAAGACACCAATTCCTAGATCTTGAAGAATATTTCCATAATGTTCATCATTTGCTTGTCACATATTCCTAATAAGTTCTTTACATTCAAGATTTAACCAAATGTTCACATTTCCAATACTTACCAAAGATTTCCTAGTGTTGTCATGGACAAGTGTTTTAAAAGCAGGTTGTCCTTTTACAGGAGTAAGTTGTAGTAGATCACTGAATAAAATCACATGTTTACCTCCAAACAGAACATCGTAATCTGTTTTTAAAATCTGTTGCATCCTTAAGCATACAAAGGCAAGCATTACATTTGAGGCCATGCTCACCTCATCATTGATTAGAAGTTTCATTTTCTTCAGTATTCTTGAAAATTCATAAGAAGCTTCTCCAGAAAGCTTGTGATATTCTAATTTTTTAAAATGTTCAACTGGTAGTAGTTGATGTAAAGTAATCCCTGTAATGTTATATGCTGCTAATCCAGTTGGAGTTTTTACAACAAAAGAAAAATGTGATTCTGTAGTTTTGTGGAGATAACTGGTCAAAACT